>NC_068983.1:36656385-36658220 GCF_001194135.2 Octopus bimaculoides | reverse complement strand
TATATATATATATATATATCATCATCATCATCCTTTAATGTCCGTTGTCCATGCTGGCATGGGTTGGATGGTTTGACCAGGGCTAGCAAGCCGGAAGGCTGCACCAGACTCCAATCTGTTTTGGCATGGTTTCTATGACTGGATGCCCTTCCTAACGCCAACCGCTCTGAGAGTGTTATGGGTGCTTTTATGTGCCACCGGTATGGGTGTCATTTGTGTGACACTGGTATCTGCCATGACTGCAGTTTTACTTGGCTTGATGGGTCTTCTCGAACATGACATAATGCCAAATGGACTTGGTTATTGCCTCTGTGAGGCCCAATGCTCAAAGCCTGGCATAATGCCAAATGGTCTTGGTTTTTGCTTCCATGAGGCCCAACACTTGAGAGTTGCTTTTATGTGCCACTGGCATATATATATATATGTACAGGGGTTGGGACAAAATAATGGAAACAGCATCATAGCATCATCATATTGAAGTATTTATAAAACCATCAAAAGCTTGTTTATTTTTATGTTTTTTGATTTATTATTAGTGTTGCTTAATATGTTTTGCTAAAATTGCTGTTTCTTTTCAGATATCATCAGATAAGGGTAATTAAAATTCATTAAAATGACAGATCTATCAAACTTTCAAAGAGATCAAATTGTTGGTGCTCATATGGCAGGCACTAGCATAACAAAAACAGCCAAAATGTTTGGTGTATCAAGAAGTACTGTCTCAAAAGTAATGATAGCCTTTAAGAAAGAGGGAAAAACTTCCTCGTTGAAGCAAAACTCCGGAAGAAAACCAAAGCTTTCAGATAGGGACCATCAGACTCTTACACGAATTGTTAGAAAGGATCACAAAAGTACAGCTCCCAAAATTACTGCAGAGCTTAATGACCACCTTGAGAACCCAGTTTCCACAAAAACTGTTTTCCAGGAGCTGCACAAAGCCGGATTTCATGGGAGGGCTGCAATCAGAAAACCACTACTTTCAAAAACAAACGTTGCAAAGCGTTTAAAGTGGAGTAAAAACCTACAGAATTGGTCCCTAGAGCAGTGGAAGTATGTTATTTTCTCGGACAAGTTATCCTTTACTTTATTTCTGACCACTGGCTGAGTATATGTGTGGAGACAATCAAAAGAAGCATTTGACCCAGACTGCCTTCTTACAACTGTTAAACATGGAGGAGGATCTGTGATGATCAGGTGGGGGGGGGTCTATATCTTGGAAATCTGCTGGCCCAATGGTTTCGCTTCGTGGCAGAATTAATAGTCAAGACTATTTAAGCATTTTATCTGATCAAATTTATCTTATGGTTGCTGAACTGTTTCTGGAGGGAAACACAATCTTTCAGGATGGTAGTACACCAATTCACACAACTAAAGTTGTTACTGAATGGCACAAGGAATATTGTAGTGAAGATGAACATCTTATCTGGTCACCACAGTCCCCAGATCTCAATATTATTGAACATTTATGGTGCATTTTAGAAAAACAAGTAAGAAGTCGATATCCTTCACCATCATCACTACAAGAACTGGAGACTGTTTTAGCTGAAGAATGGACAAAAATTCCTTTGGAAACAATTCAAACTTTGTATGAGTCCATATCTCGTAGAATTCAAGCTGTAATTACTGCCAAAGGCAGTCCTACTGTATATTACAATAAATTTGTTTGAAGTTTTAAAGGGTTTCCATTATTTTGTCCAACCCCTGTAAGTATGTATGTATGTATGTATGTATGTATGCATGTTTGTATGTTTGCATGTATGTATATATATATATATGTGTGTATGTATGTGTGTGTATATATATATATATATATATATATATATATATATATATAT
>NC_068983.1:36654885-36656241 GCF_001194135.2 Octopus bimaculoides | reverse complement strand
ATATATATATATATATATATATATATATATATATATATATATATATACACATATATATATGCATATATAAATATGTATCATCATCATCATCATCATTTAATGTCTGCTGGCATGGGTTGGATGATGTGACCAGAGTTGGCAAGCTGGGGTACTGCCAGTCTGATTTGGCATGGTTTCTACAGCTGGATTCCTTTCCTAATGCTAACCACTTTACAGAGTGTGCTGGACATTTTTACATGACACCACACAGGTGCATTTATGTAGTAGCACACAAGAGCTTTCACGTGGCACTGCACAAGTGCTTTTATGAGGCACCGCCATGAGTGCTTTACACTTCTGCTGTGGAGTACAGGTCTTCTTGAGTACGACCAGGCACTAGGTATTTTGGTCCTCTGTCATCTCACCTGAAAGTTTCAGCATTCTGTGGTTGTTGTTCAGTACTTCATCCCATGTTTTCCTTGGTCTCCCACTTCCACATGTTCCATCCATTTTGAGAGATCAGCACTTCTTTATTGGAGCCTTCAGCATCCATCCATATTACATGACCAAACCAGCACAGTCTTCTCTCTTGCACAAAGCAACCAATTCCTCTTATGCTTGACTTCTCTCTCAGAACACTGGCACTCTGTTGAACATGTACACTTACATTACACATCCAGCAGAGCATACTATCCTCATTCCTCTCTAACCTTCGCATGTCCTCTGCATTCAGGGCCCATGTCTCACTACTATGAAGTATTGCATCATGCAAGCTTCCTTTCACTTGGAGAGAGAAACCTTTTGAGGCCAACAACAGTAACAGCTCTCTGGATTTCCTCCATCCTATTCTTATTCTAGCAGGACAGAAAAAACGGAGAAAGTTACACAAATACAATTAACAGGACATAACAACTGGTGTCTTTTAACTAAGGACGAATTAAATTAAGCTGGCGTGTGTGGAAGTAAAGCCTTACGGCAGGGATACAAGATTTCACAGGTACTGGGAAGAGTATAGATGTTGCACGGACAACGGCTGAACCAAGAAAGAAAGGTCAGGCTTCGCCGAACACAAGTCATGTGGAGAGAGAAAGGAGAGAGGTAGAGGCAGAGGGACAGAAGAAATAAGGAGGAACGAGAAAAAATGACGGACACAGTGAAGTGAAAAGAGGAGGGAAAGTGAGCATGAAGAGAAGGCAATGAAATGTGAGAGAGGGGGAATGAAAGAACAAAGAGTGGAATGAACGAAATAAGTGTGAAAGGGCTGATAGAAAGAAGGAAAGAATAAAAGAATAGAGTTGCACAAGATTTAGATAAATATATACTTACATATAAGAGACCAAAGTTTACATATGCCACTATATATATATATATATATAT
>NC_068983.1:36651921-36654739 GCF_001194135.2 Octopus bimaculoides | reverse complement strand
GTATATGCATATATATGTACATGTATGTATATACGTTCATCCACATGTACATATAGATACATAACTGGGTACATGACGTGGCAAAAGAACAAGGACAAAAATGGTAAACAAGGTGCAACAAACAAGCAAGCCACATAGAAACATCCCCTTCTCTCTCTCTCTCTCTCTCTCTCTCTCTCTCTATATATATATATATATATATATATATATATATATATAGAGAGAGAGAGAGAGAGAGGTGTTTTAGTTACAGGTAGTCAGTGTTTGGTTGCAAAAGTAGAGTATTTCTATTAGGTACACTATTAACTATGTGATTAAACAATGAATGATTTTTTTTTTTATGTTGGTCTTCATTGCATCTCTTGAAATACCAGAATAGAGGACTCTTTATAGAACTTGAATTAGGCAGAAGACCAAGCAATATAGTAATTAATTTATTAAGTCACAATCAGATCTACTCAAAGCAAAAAATACAGAATCTTCATAAAGAATATATAGATTTCCTAGTTGCTACCTGCAAACGGTCACATTAACTGAGCCACACAAATTAGTGGCTTTATCACGCTTGGACACACTGCATAGTCACCTGGGGGACCCACTGGGGTAGGATCACAGTGCTAATCTATATATGATGCTGTTGTTCATGTAGAGATACCTCTGTGCATTGGAGCTCTTTTAAGCTGTAACGGCAGCCCTGCCACAGATACTTAAGTAAATCAACGCATTTTGGTCACAGATAATGCTAAGACGCTATATAGTTTGTCTCCTATTTCCACATGAACAGAATTGTCCCAGTAGCGTCATATTACCAAAAAAAAAAAAAAAAAATCTACCAGGTCATTACAGCTATACTGTTCCAATTACTGAGTCACGAATACTTATTGATACAACTACTACTGAGTCAACGGCAAAAAATATTGCCAAGAATGCGACTTCGAAAATATCCAAAGAATGCTTATCCTGTTTGTTCATAGCTGACAGGCAGCAGATTGGTAGAATTGTTAGTGTTGAACAAAATGCCTTGTGGTATTTGCTTACGGTCATTGTGTTCCAATTTCAAATCTCACTAGGGTCGATAAAGTCAATACAGCAGTTGATTTATATTATTACTATAATGTACCCTAAATGCGAATAAAATGATAACAATTGGCAAAAGAAGACATCTCCCACCCCGAGCTCAAAAAAGTTTCTAGCATATGTTATGTAAACAACATCCGCCAGCGAGTATATTTGCTTTCCTGAAATTCCTCATTCACCAACAAACTAAAGGAGTAAAAATTACTAATGCTATCAATTTACGAGTCAAGTGAACCGCGAGCCAACAAATGAACTTCTAGACGGTCGTTTAATTTACTAGAAATAGCAATCAAATCTCCCTTAAATTACATTATACATTCTTAAAAGTAACACATTGAATAACGCGATTTTTGGTACACTGCGCGTATAAGAAACAAAAACGGGTAGGTAGGTGTGGGTGATCAATCATGTTTGGCATATCTGTTAATCAGAGCTGACCTGGGGTTAAATAGCATCAATTTACGGGTTAATCCACCCTTTAAGATCTGACACAGAAAACTAAGGCAAACATTAGAAATTACAACAAACAAAGCTTACGAAGTGCTCTGGTACGGATATAGCCGCACTGTTTAAACTTACGAAAGAGTTATTTAATATCCCACCCCACCACAAACAAAACTATACTCTCTTAATCACACACACACCTTTGAAGTAAGCTGGTTCCTTATTCTGTAATTTACGGACGTTTATGTCACCGTCAGATATTATCCTTTTCTGCACATGGTTTCTCTTGCAGAACACGACTCTTGTGTTGTCATTTAACTGATCACATGCAGCTGGTGATCGACTAGGGTATACCCCTGTCATGGACTAACTTTCTCTTACAATGCTTTCAGGCTTGCAAGAGAGACAAATAACAACAAAAACAACAACAATAATAATAATCTTTTCTCCTATAGGTACAAGGCCTGGTTTTTGTGGGGGTGGGAATAGTCGATCACATTGACCCCCAACTGGTACTTAATTTCTCGACTTCGAAAAGATGAAAAGCAAAGTCAACTTCGATGGAATTTGAACTCAGAACGTAGCCTCAGACGAAATACTGCTAAGCATTTCGCCCGGCGTGCTAACGATTCTGCCAGCTCGCCGCCTTCATAATAATAATAATAATTATAATAATAATAATAATAATGATGATGATGATGATGATGATGATGATGATTTCTGTTTTTTTAGCACAAAGAGTTTACATCAAGGAAAACATCATGGACGACACAGGACAAAATATTGAGTGTGTGTGTAGGTGTCTGCGTGTGTGTTATGAAGGTTTAACGAAAAAACAAAAACAACAAACAAAAAAATTCAGCTATATGCACAAGGCCTAAAATTCTGAAGGAATAGGTTAAATCAGTTACATCGACCCAGTGCTCAACTGGTACTTATTTCATCGACTCCGTAAAGATGAAAGGCAAAGTCGACCTCGGCGGAATTTGAAATCAGAACGTAAAGACGGACGAAATGCCGCTAAGCATATTGTCCGGTATGCTAACGATTCTGCCGGGCCGCGAGTGACAGACTGTCAATAAATACTTAGGTCTACCTGGCAGGACTTCCATTTCAGTTTAATATGCTATCAGTAACAATTTATCAAGTTACCTGATCACATACCCTAAACCTAATTATTTGTCATCACGATGCTCATGTTTTAAAATGGGATCTATCTATCTATCTATCTATCTATCTATTATCTATCTATACACATGTACAATAAACTTAATTATTTCGTCACAACACCAACTTT
>NC_068983.1:36637241-36651607 GCF_001194135.2 Octopus bimaculoides | reverse complement strand
TATATATATATATGTATGTATGTATGTATGGATATATTATATATATACACATACAAATACACACACATTTGTAATAGCGAAGATTGTTGAAAAAAATGTAAGTTCGAATTCACAACCAGTCTGAAGTTAGGCCAGGAAAGAAAAGAGGAAGAAAGAGAAAGAAAGAGAGAGAGAGAAAGAAAGAAAGAAAGACACAGAAAAAGAGAGGAAATGCGGTTTCGCCGTCACTTTTTTTTAGTCTAGTTTGATATGCAACAACTACTACTGCTTTATTTGAGCAATTTGTTTTTTATATTAAAGAAGTTTATTCCGAACAACAGAGGATTTGGTATCAGTTTCTGTTTATTATTAATTTTAACCACTTGGACTTGTTTTATTTAACAACAAAAAGAAAAAAATAAGGCTCCGGCCTTCGTCAATTGCCATGATATTTTATTTTCGTTCTGTTAACGAGGCGTACCTATTTATATACAATTCACTCTGGTAAGTTAATCACAGTCAAAATTTAAATATTGTTATTATCCATTATCATTTACTATGTATCGTAATAATGTTTGTTAATTTTAAACCAACAACAAACGTGTACTATGACATGCCGTAACATCTCTTGCCTTTTTCAAAATCTTTATTTAACTTTAATCGATATATCGATAGTTACATTTATCGTATATATCACCGTGCACACATGAGTGTGTGCGTGTATATATATATATATATATATGTGTGTGTGTGTGTGCGTTCGTGCGCGCACTTTATTCTAATTGTAAAATGTTTCTTTCATTAATTTAGTTTCAGTGTTGATATATATATAATGATAGCATCAGTCACACTTCGGTAGGATCCAAATTAAACTATTGTGATTCGATCTTTTCTTATCCAAGAAAACAAGTCATAAGTCAAAACCAGTTTCTGCTAATGTGTTTTCTGTCCAATTTTCTTTTTATTTTATGTGAGAAAATATATTTGTAAAATTAAAATTGTTCGAAATAGTAAATTTCCTACATTACAACCTGTTCTTTCCTTCGCCAAAGTTTAAATGTTTTAAATAATAAAACCCAGATCTTAACACATGTCTCTTATTTTATTGATATAAAGTTTAAGGAAAAGAACTAAAAACTCCCGGATAACCAAGAATTTGTTCAATGAAAATATTTTTTTAAAGCTGTGGACATTTGTCCTGTAAGAGATTTGGAAGCGTGTGAATTTTATTTCCAGTGAATTAGTCAACAAATTCTTAACTTTTATTGTTTATTATTTTCTTGTGAGTGAGTGAGTATTGCTACAAATTTCATGTGTTTATGTTTGGGGGTGGTATGAATCAGCAGAATTCATATGCTACAAGCAAAAATGCAACTGCTACTTGTGAATTAAATTTTTTTTTTTTTTAAATCAATTTCGAGAAGATTGCTTTTATCTTTGTCCATGCACAAGAAGTATTTCTGTACTCAAATATATATTCAGGTCAAACTTCAAACCAACGATTTGTGTTAGATTACAAACTGCCTTATGAAATGATAAACGTTATTTATCGTCTGAGAAAAGTCTGAAAGTCATCAGCTAATTTAATGGGTGTCTAAAGATTTACTTTTTTAGACAAAATTTACAAGTCACTGAATGTTTATTTTTTTATATTATAATTTTTATGTAGTTTTGTATATGTTGAACATAGCCTTTTAAAATCTTTTTTCTTTACATCATATCCCACTCTTAGATATTTTACATAGAAAATGCAGACACTCTGCGGTTCTTTCTCGTTATTGTTTAACTGCCAAATCTATTATTCCATCCGCATCTTGGATCTCAAGGAAGCGGGACCGGCCGGCTCCTCTGGATAGGGATGTGAGAATTTTAAAGAGGTCTATTAAACCCATGTTTTATAAAGTTAGTATGGTTTTGAACTTTTAAAACTTGCGCAACACCACAGAGAAGAAGATTATGTGGATGTAAACTCTAATTGGTTTTCTCATTAATAATGAGGCAGGAACAAAAATAACCCTTAATGTTGGGGGCAGGGTATTGGTATTTGTATTTGAGTTTAAGAACTGCTGTCTTATGGGAATATGGGATATCTCAGAATTTAAACTCCGTAATAGAAAAATTTCAAAATAGAAAATACATTGGTTGATTCCTTTACACGTGCAATATGCATTATTGAAAATATTCTGAGGAAACAAGTTCCGGGAGTTAAGGGTTAGAGTTTAAGAGTTATTGATTAAAGTTATTATTATGTTGAAATGAAATAATTCTTTAAAAAATTAACTTTTTTTTTCCAATCTATTTCCTTATTCAAAAAGGGTTTCGCTGTTATTTCTTAACGTTGACTAGTTTATATATCGAACGATACGCTAAGTTTTTCTAAATATCCATTTTTTCTAAAGTGTTCCAACCATGACCATTTCGTTATTTAGCATAATTACAGGTTAGTGGTCTTCACCCAAAGAAAAGACTTTTTCCTCATAATTATCTTGTTAATATATATTTTTGCATACGCAAAAGAATCCACGAACTTTCCATTTTGAAAATGTTTCTGAGTTGAAACTCTGGTGTATCCGAAAATACTCAAACATTTTCCATGGTTCACAATTTTAGTTTCGCGTTGTATGTAAATACATATTATAATCAGTGTTAGGTTAGTTCCTTTTGTCCCTGGTTGTGTATTATTATTATTAAACATGCAAGTAATGTATATATTTTTTATGTCGGGTACGTCCTCAAGACACCACCTGTCGTGTGATAAGACCAGAAGGCTGTTGGTACGGCTGTCTCTCTCCCTCCAGCTATCTCATCCTGGATACTCCGCTCAGTCAAAGTTAAGGGGAGCGAGAGAGTGCCTTATCCTCTCGCGATTACAGTAGCACCTAAAATAATTAGTGAAAGTATGGTAGGTACTACCAAGTCTTATTGGCTCGCAATTTACGACGGTGGATTTTTAATAAGCCTACTCTCGTTTCATGATACGATTAGTGGACTTTCGGAATATCTATCACTGCCTCATGAAGAAAGAAAAGAGCAAAGAATTTGGTGGTTGTTTCATTTTGTGAAAGAATTTCGTCCAACAAAAATTTCATCTTTTACATTTTGTCCCCCCTCCCCAACTCATTTCTGTGCCCCTCTTTTTTTTTTTTTCTAGTAAATTTTTCACTGACATCCGTCTCGCGAGATGGGTGTAATAGTAACCGTGACGCGGCTAGCTCTACTGTACGTAAGACATTAGCTGTTATTGAGGAGACACCACATGGTTTAAAGCAATCCAATTGCAACCATTCTACATTTTTTCAACCATAGTGTATCACACACTACATTATCTAATGTGTTCTTTTAAAAAAATTTATATGGTGGGTACAACTTGGAGATTTGGTTGCGATTGCGGCTCATAGATCAACCACTCAGAGGCTCCTCTGGTTTATGCTTATTTCATAATCAGTCATGTATATAAATAAATAATAAATATTGTGCAATATAAGAAGTTACGTTAAAAACTAGATGTTACAAATATTATAATATATTGTTAAATAGCGTAAACAGATTGGTGAGATATTTCTTCCTTCTAGGTTTCAATTTTTAGTTGTATTCATTTCACTTTATGTGGTCGTTAAGGAAGGTATGCATGTCACAATTTCATTCTTTACATAAGAATGATATGAATGTCATATAATCTCATTTGTTTTCTGTAAATATAAAACTTTTCAAAGAACTCAATATTTGTTTCTTTGTATAGAAGAAGCAAAATGATCGCAAGCTAATCATTTTTCCGAGCCCTTTGATTTTTTCCTCAAATCACTTTACTGTTCCAAATTATAGATTTTTCAATTTTCTCACGACAGATCGATTTTTGAACTGTCTATACTTATAAGAGATGTGTTGTCCTTGATCAGTGGCTTGAATGAATACCAGTACATAACTGGTATTCAATGAAGACATGAATGGCTAAGTTGACTCATACTGCATTTGAACTCGGATCGTTGGGACTTAAAGGCAGCTCGAAACTAAAAAAGTTCTCTTACATTTCTAGCTTGTTCACTTCTCTTAGATATGGTTTTATTTATTTGTTTTATTTGGTTAAAGTGGCACGCTGGGCGAAATGCTTAGAGGCATTTTGTCCGTCTTTCGGTTCTGAGTTCAAATTTCGCCGAGGTTGTCCAATAAGTGCCAGTGAAGTACTGAGTCTCTGTAATCGACTAGTCCCCTCCCCTAAAATTTCAGGCCTTGTGCATTTAGTAAAAAGAATTATTATTTTGGTTAGGCCACTAGCATAGCTAGAGCGTGTGCCACCCGGGGCGGCCCTTCCGTTTTCCGCCCCCAAACCCCACAAAAAACATACTGGAAAGACTTCCGTCCCCACCCCGATTTTTTCCCAAATTTAAAAATGCCGATTTTTGCCAATTTTTTTTGCAGATTCGCATTCCCCGTAGCCGAAAAGGGGGTTTGTGTCGAAAAAAAAAAAAAAATTTTTTTTTAAGGGTGGTTTTGGGTGGGGGACGGGCGGAAGTCTTGCCAACATATTGCCTACAGCAGACCCAAAAGTGCCGCCCGAGGTGGACCCCTCCAGCTACGCTAGTGGGTTAGGCATAGTACAAAGAAACGTTACAGACTTTCGTTGATTGTTTCCAATTTTCCCATCTTACAACTAGTTCCACTTTTACCGAACGAAGAAAACTAACAAAGACCTAAAGAGAATTGACTGGTACTGTTATTACAAGGAGTGTTTAAGAAACCATTTAAAAATCCTGTCATTATTAACGAGATAAAACTAAAATAAAGAGGGGACGGTACAGTGACATTCATGCCTTTCCCGAGTACATTTATTAGTAAATTTTTTTCTTCATTAATTCTACCAATGCATAGTAATATCAAATTTAATTTCTACCTATACATAGTAATATCAAATATAACCAAAAAGAATTTTCTATAGTTTCCATCAACAAGAAGTCATGCTGCCAGGAAGAAGTTTGTAAAATTCAACTTAACGCAGGTTATACCATGGGACTTAACTGAGAAGTCCATACTGTCACCATTTATTATTTTGCATCTCCGACAAGAGTATATTTACCAAGATTGGGATATACTTTACCTATTTATTTTTAGAAATAGCAGCAAGTAAATTTTGTATAAACGCGCATTCATTTACAATAAACACAAATAAGAGTTCGTATATTATTAACATTCATTCTTTAATATAGTTTCTTGTCCTTGTTTTGGCGTCAGGTCAGCACTGCTGAGGTAATGAGTACCCCTTCCTTTTCTTTAGCATTGCACATCTGGAACCAGATTATCCAAATGGTCTGCTCCCTCTACAAGACTGTGGGGTAGTGGATCTCTCTTTTACTCTCTTACTCTTTTACTTGTTTCAGTCATTTGACTGCGGCCATGCTGGAGCATCGCTTTTTAGTCGAGCAAATCGACCCCAGGACTTATTCTTTGGAAGCCTAGTACTTATTCTATCGGGTCTTTTGCCGAACCGCTAAGTTACGGGGACGTAAACACACCACCATCGGTTGTCAAACGATGCTGGGGGACAAACACAGACACACAAACATACACACACACATACGTATATATATATATATATATATATATATACGACGGGATTCTTTCAGTTTCCGTCTACCAAATCCACTCACAAGGCTTTGGTCGGCCCTAGGCTATAGCAGAAGACACTTGCCCAAGGTGCCACGCAGTAGGAATGAAACCGGAACCATGTGGTTGGTAAGCAAGCTACTTACCACACAGCCATTTTTTTTTTTTTTTCGAGTAAATCAAATATTTTAGCGCACTTTGTGCATGAAGTAAATGCGCGCACACGTTTCAGACGGCGTATCAACAATGTTAAGGTGTTGGATAGAATGCCTTACAGTATTTGTTACGACTTACATCTAACCGAAGTCGCTTTGTATTTCATCTTTTCAGGGTCGGTAAAAAAGAAAAGCAGGAGGAAAAGAGCATGGAATGGAGTTTGAGGCAAAAGCGTTAAGAAAAAATCTTTCATAATCGTAATTTGCGCTGTATGAAACCGGAGGAAACTAGATAAACATAGATAAATGAATAATGAAGGTGGATGGAAAAACAATCCAATTCTTTACGGTTTCCATCCTGCCAAAATTATCGATCCAGAGTGGAGGGTTGTAAGAACTGTTAGGGGTTCGGGGCAGATGCTTTGCGATATTTGTTCCGGTTTTTTATGTTCTGACAGCAACCCCTTCGAAGAAACTGGTATCAAGCTGCACTGGCTCTAAAGCAGCGGCCTTTCCCTGATTAAAAAAAAAATTGTGAGAGATTTAACTTTTTGAAAACTGTAGTGGTGATCATTCGGGAAGGAGTGATGGAGAAAGCTGTTGCTAATGGATGACTCCGTTGCTAACTTCGGTGATGGTAGAAGTGAGAGTGATGACGATAACTGGTAAGATAAGAGTGTGTTACTTTTGAGAATGAAACTCACTCTTGTAGCTTGTTTCTAAGAAATCTGATGGAGATTTGTCTGTATTTCGAGCAACGAGAGGTAAATATTTTTTTTGTTTGATATATCTTATAGACTTAATTCTATGACATTTACATCTTACATAATTTGATTGTGGGTAAAATTAAGTAGATGGAAACTGCGTGGAAAGTTGTCTGATGGGTTATACTTATAAAAGGTCGATCCTTATCACGCGCTGTGTCGTGCTGGTTCTGCCTGAAACACGTTAAGAATACACAAGTCTATATTTCGATAGTTGATGGAGTTGATTAAAATATACTCATTCAAGAGTTGGATAGTTGTAACGAGTTCGTTTTATGTTTTTTTTGTAATTCAAAAATTATAGGTTGATTCAGTGGCATAGCAAACGTCCTCGATGTTCGGGTACACATTCATTAATTGCACGCATAAACAAAAGAGAAATTTGCGTTCTTTCACACCTACGCTAGGGGCCTCTCCTTTCAAATCCCACCTTTTACTCTGTTCCTGAACTAATAGGAAATTTTATCTGATTTATTGTCTTTAAGAATGACTTGCAATATCTGTGTACCTCAACTCGGTTAGATGATCCAAAACAATAGACAGCCTGTATTGAGTTTCAACCTCCTCACTTCTGATTTTAAATCTCGTTGGAGTTGATTTCAACACAGATATCGGTTTCAAATTTTGGCACCAGGCCAGCAATTTCAGAGGAGGGGGCAAGTCGATTACATCGACCCAAGTGTTCAACAGTTATTTCATCGACCCCAAAGGATGAAAGACAAGGTTCAACATGCAAGTTGTGGTTAGCACTGTAGCATGGTGGATAACAACTTCCCGATGGTTCGATTTGCTGTTATCACGGAAATGATATGAACACCATATCATGACTTTCATTCAGTCACCGTTTTGATATAAAGAGTTGATCATTCATCGATGAATAATTCTGATCACGAAATATGAAATAATTGATTCTATTTATTACACTAACGTTTACGATGAATATTTACTTGGTGTCGATTCTTCTTCAAAGAAAATGTTATTTTTGTGCCTTTGTAAGAAGAGTCCGTTTGTAAAACTAATGAATAACTCTTGGATCGATGCAGTCAGTTTGATACCAGTTTTATGCTGCGTTGCCTGTCATAAACATAGTCTTATATGTAGCTCGGCTACTCTAGTTAATCACCTCTTGATTTCTTGAGTTCCACAGGAAACGAGTTTTTATCCCAGTTTTTATCTCCTGCACAAAACAGAAGCGAAGACAGAAATAGACAATATTGTTTCTAGAGGGGCGAGTGATTTGCCTGCCATAGATGTTGATCACTATGACAGGAGTCGAATACTCGCAGCCAAATCTCCATGGGTTAACGATCTTCTTTTATCTTCCATCGGAAACCTCAACCTCGAAGGATTGCATATCACAATCCGCTTAAGTGGCTAACTGTGAATCAGTTCGGTACACATGTGGCAATATTAAAGAATTATCATTGCTTCTCTCGCAGACTCAATGGTGTTTTGCCCAAACTGGGAATTCCCAGCATTCTGAAGTCTGTAGTCTTGACTATTGTGTCGGGCGCTGCCCCGATGAACTGACTTAGTTTCTTTAGAAAAAAAAAAAAAAAGCGTCTGTTCTAGTATGCAACAGTCGTAGACACTTTTCGCTTGATCTTAGGTTCTCAGTGCACATAGATCCGATTCTTCAGTATTGGAAGTTGAGGAAACGAAATCCAGAAAATATCGTAATTTCTTCGGCCACTACATATTTCAAGTCATAATATTTGAGACTGGCAGTAGCTGTCGGCTGATCCCTTTCAAATTTGTCTTTGAACTGTGTTAAAATTGTCGGCGGTCTTAACGAGTCCTTACAAAGCTTGGCTGCTTCAGAAGATTTCACCGCACTTCTGAAGGACAATTCGGCAAATGTGGATTCTTGTACCACTGCCATTGTATAGTTGAAAGAAGTAGAAAGGGAAATTGTTTTTAATAGAGCGAGTAAAATCTAAAATGTTAAGTAAAAATGTTGTATGTTACTAAAGTATATAGATTCTGATTCACACCAGGAAGATAAAATATAAGCGTTTTATGGTCTATTGTTCTGTAGTTTATTAGCTGCAGTGTTAGACAAGCTGACACGAAATCGTCGTCGTTGCACTCCGTTGGTTACGACGACGAAGGTTTCAGTTGATCCGACCAACGGAACAGCCTGCTCGTGAAATTAACGTGTAAATGATTGAGCAATCCACAAACACGTCTACTCTTAAAGTAGTTCTCGGGGATATTCAGCGTGACACAGTGTATGACAAGGCTGGCCCTTTGAAATACAGGTACAACAGAAAGAGTGAGAGAAAGAGTACAGCAGGATTCGCCACCACCCCTGCCGGAGCCTCGTGGAGCTTTAGGTGTTTTCGCTCAATAAACACAACGCCCGGTCTGGGAATCGAAACTACGATCCCACGACCACGAGTCTGCTGCCCTAACCACTGGGCCATTGTGCCTTCACTGACACGAAATACTTCGATGTCACACAAGATTAGTTATATGCACTAGCGTAGTTAGAGTGTGTGTTGCTCGGAGCGGCCCTTCCGTTTGCCGCCACCGGGCCCCACTAAAAACACATATTGCCTACTGCAATAGCCTACAAAATGATGAAAAGTGCCACCCCTTTAAAAGTACCGCTCCTTTAAAAGTGTCGCCCGGGGCTGACCACCCTAACCGATCCCCTCAAGCTATGCTGGTAGTTATATAACATAATTTTGATAGCTACAAAGTTAAGATCAGTTATTTAGGTAAAGGTGTGACGAGATAACGAAACCTGAGACAACTACTTGAATAGTCCAAATAATTATTTGTGAGATACTAGAGCAGGATATGATCAATTAATTCAGCCGACTACTTTGCCGATCGAGTTGTCGCTAGCCCGGTATTTCTTTTAACCATTCTATCTCCTACCGCTCAGATATTCTAAATATTAAACTCGGATATGAAACAAAAGCAAATCTTTTATCTTTTACTTGTTACAGTAATTACTGTGGCTATGCTGGAGCACCGCCTTGTAGAATTTTGAGTCGAATGAATCGACCCCAGTACTTATTTTAAATCTGGTATTTATTTTGTCTCTCTCTATTGCCGAACCGCTAAGTTACGGGGACGTAAACACACCAGTACTGGTTGTCAAGCGGTGGTGGGAGACAAGACACCCCACACACACACATACGACGTGCCTCCTTCAGTTTCCGTCTGCCAAATTCACTCACAAGACTTTAGTCGGCCTGAAGTGCCACGCAGTGAGACTGAATCCGGAACCATGTAGTTTGGAAGCAAGCTTCTTACCACACAACCACGCCTGCACCTATGAAAACGTATTCGCTCTATAACCATCATTTGAAACATATTTCGCTTGAAGCAAATAATACTTAGTTTTTATATTTAGTTTGCAAGATTCTTGATGTGAATTCGTGTGTTGAAACGAATTTTGTTGTCTTGAGTTATTACACAGGTTTAATACCATTTTATTATTATTATTGTTAGTCAGTTTTACGTTCTGAGTTCAAATTTCGCCGAGGTTGACTTTGCCTTCCATCCTTTCGGGGTCGAAGAATTAAGTGCCAGTTGCGTACCGGGGTCGATCTAATCGACTGACCCCTCCCCAAAAGTTTCGGCACTTATGCCTAGAGTAGAAAAGATTATTATTAGTCATTTGCTTAAATATCTAACCAACTAATAATCAGTTGTTTGTTTATTGTGTTGGTTAAATAATCGATCGGTTGTTTGTTTATTAGTCAAAGTTCTTTCGTTGCTGTTCGCAATCTTTTCGGTGACTCGGTGACTTCCTTACTGCCCACTCCAAGGTCTGCTGTGCGTCTGTCTGAGAATTCATTCCCTCTACCTTCTTTCTCGTTTTCTGATGAAAGGCAAGAGTCCGAAACATCAAATTCCTTACTGTCCACATAGCAATTGATTTTATTTCAATCTTCTTAGTTTCATCTTTTACGTGGGAAAGACACGGGTATATTGGGCAGTTCCTCGGGGATCTCACGGGTCTTGGGGCCCAATTCTGATCTATGCTGTAGCTTGTTGTCAAATACTATTGGGCCCAATGCATTCATTTTCCCGAGGGTCTTTAATACTGCTAAGAGGGCCCTGAGTCTTCTACGAATCTTGCTACACATGTAGACTGACATGGGCTTAACAATAACAACGCTTATAACAACGACTCTATATACCTACTCTGGATACGAACTTGAAACCTCTAATTTGTTACCTTATTCGTTCAACTAATTTTTATGACTGTAAATAACAATAGTTTGCTAGTGCTGAATTCCATCGACGAAATGACGCCATATCGAGAAAGGTCAAAAGCCAACATAAAAGAGAAATAACAAATGAGTTTAATGTATGTTTATATTTCTTGTTGAGGAATATTTTAGTTACGTAGGTTAACATCAGGTCAAATATTGAGCTTAAGTGTTTAACAAAAACAAATCAGTGAGCAGAGGCTGACCTAATCCATTCCCGCTACAAGTAATTGGTCAGTGGGGCACCACTACTAAAGAATTGGGTTTCCTGGTACATAGTTATGTGGGATACAGCTCGGAAATATCAGCTAGGAGATGAGGCATTTTCCTTGACGTTGAAATCCTAAATCTATGTACCGTCCTGATTAACCCTAGGTCAGTGTTTTTCTTAGGAGATCGTGGGAAAGGAAACTGTAGGGGCTGAGAGGATTGTAGAAAAGGCAGACAAACTTTTCTCGAACCGTAGAACTCATAAGGCTGGTTAAAGTATATAAACGACCGAAATCATAGCGATTCTCCTGACGGGACGCTGGTCCGTTGCAGGGTTCAGGGTCAATAATTTTGAGGGGGAGTGGTCAAATCGATTACACGGATTCCAGTACTTGACTTGTTCTTTATTTTACCGACCCCGAAGGGATGAAAAGCAAAGTCGACATCGATGGAATTCGACTTTACCTTTCAGCCTTTCGGGGTAGATAAATTAAGTACCAGTGACACACTGGGGTTGATGTAATCGACTAGTCGCCCCCGCCCCAAATTTCAGGCCTTTTAGTAGAAAGAATTAGTATTGAAAGCGATTAATTTCCACTAATAATAATAATAATAATAATAATAATAATAATAATAGTAATAATAATAAATAATCTTTTCTGCTATAGGCACTAGGTTTGAACTTTTGTGGGGCAAGGGGATAGTCGATTACATCGACCTCAGTACTCAACTGGTACTTATTTTATCGACTCTCAAAAACGGGGGTGGAAGGCGAAGTCGACCTCGGCGGAATTTAAACTCAGAGCATAAAGACTGACGAAATGCCGCTAAGCGTGATAACGATTCTGCCAGCTCGCCGCTTTCAATAATAATAATAATTACAGCAAATATTCTGCTCAATACCACAAATTTGTTTGTCAGTTGCTTGACCTTAACCAGTTGAGCATGTCCTTTGGTGGATGACGATTTGTGCATCTCTGATCACGAGCATAAGTAATTGGAGAGCATCATAGCTATGTCGAGAGGAATTCTTTGGGATTTGAATAATTCACCTCTGGAAGCATGAATGTTTCGTTCAATATTCTTAAGCAACAGTTTTTCAGGGTCCTTTTGAGCGGGATGAGCTACTCGACCTGAAGAAAATTCTAACTGAGCCCCACCTGCAAGGTCATGCACTGTTTACCTTGATACGAGATCACCACGTCGCACACATATGGTTGTGATGCATGTACCTGGCGTACCATTATCAGACGAGTATTCATGATGGGTATACTGGGCTTCGTATATTTTATCCCAGTGTCATGCACTGCTTTCTCACTCAATAATAACAGTCTTTTCTACTAAAGGCACAAAGCCTGACATTTTGATAGAGGGGACTAATCGATTACATCGACCCCAGTGTTTCACTGGTACTTAATTTATGAAAGGAAAAGTCGACATCGGCGGAATTTAAACTCAGAATGTAGCGATAGGTGAAATACCACTAAACATTTTGCCCGGCGTGCTAATGATTCTACCAGTACGCCACCTTGTTAATAATAATTATAATCCTTATTTACATTAGACAGATGTTTGTCCTCGTCTTGTTAACGTTTCGGCTGATATACCCTCCAGCCTTCTTCAGGTGTCTTGGGGAAATTTCGAACCTGGGTTCTCATTCCTCAGGTATCTCCTTAGGAAATACCTTAGAAAATTTCCCCAAGACACCCGAAGAAGGCTGGAGGGTATATCAACCGAAACGTTGTGTTAACAACAAACAAGATGAGGACAAATATCCGTCGAATGTAAATAATGTACATAATTCCTCATCTCTTAAATATAGAACTGAATGATAATCCTTTCTACTATAGGCACAAGGCCCTGAAATGTGAGAGAGGAGGATAGTCGATTACATCGACCCCAGTACTCAACTAGTACTTAATTTATCGACCCTGAAAGAATGAAAAGCAAAGCGGCCTCGGTGGAATTTGAAATCAACGTAGTGGTAGACGAAATACCGCTAAACATTTCGCCCAGCGTGCTAACGATTCTACCAGCTCGCCGCCTTGTTAATAATGATGATAATAATATTAATAATAATAATGATGATGATGATGATGATGATAGTAACTAGCTGGACCCGTGAAGAATTCACGGAAAACAAACAAATGTAAGCATCTGTAAACAGTGTACTGGTGCCATGAGAAATGGTGCTGTCTGTCTTTACTTTCTGAGTTCAAATTCTGCCGAGATCGACTTTGCCTTTCGTCCTTTCGAGATTGATAAATTAAATATCAGTTGTGTACTGGGTCGACCAACTGGCGCCCTCTCCACAAAAAACTCAGGTCTAGAAAAGTATATTGTGACAGTTACAGAATATAGAAAGTAATGTAACACCAATGACTATATAATCCAACAAAAATACGGAATTACTATTTAACCTTAAAATACATCGTACATATTTAAAGAACCTTGATGTACGAATTGAAATGCAAAAGAACGAAATAATAAACGGATTTATGAATGAAAGTTTGGTAATTGCGTTTATTTCCACCATGCGACACTTATTATTGCAAACATGTTTTAACTAACCTAAACTATACACACACAAACAAATACATTCATATATATATATATATGTCTCGAGTTGTAGCTGTAATTCAAAGGAGCCAGCCTTGTCATATTCTGTGTGAGGCTGAATCTCCCTGAAAACTACGTTAATGTTATACATGTCTGTGGAGTACTCAGCCTTTGTTGGACAAAAGTAACCATTGCCTGGCTCCTTAACTCTTCTACTGCAAAATGCAGATATATCTACTCAAACTTTCATTACTCTTTACTACGAAAGCTGTTTTATATAGCGATCTAGCTTTTGTTGAGAAACATCATGTTTGAGAATAATTTCTGTTGAGATATGTCAAGTTTAGTGAGGCAACATGACTTAAAAGAAAATAACAATTCTATTTTTTGGTAGATATTTATCATCATTACTGGAGTAAGCATGAAATTTCATTTCACAGTTCAAGAGCTTAGTAGCTACTGTGATTCATAGTGCGTATGACATAGGAGCCAACTAAACTAGTCCGTTTAAATTTTAATAATAATGCATGCGCTGACAACATGGATTAATAATACTGCATAGTGCGGTAATCTATCGTTTTAAGTTTTCAGGCAGTAAAGCAACGAACTCGACAAAGTTCCGTATTAACCAATGGTGACTTAAAACTCGGCAATAAACTAGACACGGAAGGATTTTTTCTTTCTTTCAAACTAAAAAATTATTTTGAAATTGTTTGTACCTGTGTGGTAAGAAATTCGCTTCCCAACCACACGATTTCAAGTTCAGTTTCACTGCGTACCACGTTCGCCCAGTGTCTTCTCATATAGCCTCAGGCAGACCAAAGCCTTGTGAGTTGATTTAGTACAAGGAAACAGAAAGAAACCTGTAT
>NC_068983.1:36635400-36635980 GCF_001194135.2 Octopus bimaculoides | reverse complement strand
TATATATATATATATATATATATAAAGATTTACTTCTTGTATGTGTGTATTCTATAAGAAAAAAAAAGCATGTACTAACTGAAGTAGAAAAAGGCCACTTCCGAAAGTGGTTATACGGTCAAACTCAAATGGCTGTGAGTCACAACAGCATTTTGTTTTTTGTATGAACATTTTGCATTATATAGTTTAGACACGGATGACATAGAAAGCAGACATGCTGCTGGGCCATGCTGCGTTGGCAGAATTGGAAACGTGAAACATCAACAGGGCACTTCTGGAGAATGGATGACTGGGTTTGTTGTGCCTTTACCCAGCCGGACACACACACACACACACACACACATGGCTCGGTGGTGCGCGGTATGGTAACATGAAGCATCAACAGGGCGCCGACAAAAAAATTTAATATTCTCATTTCCTCTACGAAATTGGACAAAAAGGTTTTCGTGAAATATTATACACTACTTATAATGCATAAGTAGTGTCAATATTTTATCGTCGGAAAATGGCCTAAGATAAAGATAAAACCCAGTGCAGTATACTCAAATCTGATTAATCTGCATTTTTGTGGGGCCCATAG
>NC_068983.1:36630671-36635047 GCF_001194135.2 Octopus bimaculoides | reverse complement strand
ATATATATATATATATATATATATATATATAGCCATATATATATATATATATAGCCATATATATATATAGATATATAGCCGTATAAATATATATATATATAGATAGATAGATATAGCCGTATAAATATATATATAGATATATATATAGCCATATATATATATAGATATATAGCCGTATAAATATATATATATAGATAGATATATATATACCCGTATAAATATATATATATATATATATATAGATGGGTTAACAAAGCTACCAATAGTTTCGTGGGAAGATCTTCGCTGCTGTTCAAACGTGCCACATGAAAGTATCGGTACTCGTCTCTATGTTGGACCTCTTCTCATGAAACCATTGGTAGCCTTGTTAACTCACAAATTAATATTTATATCTACCAATCACTAGCGTAGCTAGAGTGTGTCCTGCCCTGGGCGGATCTTCAGTTTGCCAGTCCCGGACCCCTACAGCAATAGCTTACAATAGGATGAAAAGTACCGCCCGGAGTGGCTCGCCCCTACCGCCCATCCCTCTAGCTACGCTAATGCCACCAATGTAGTGTCACGCATTCATTGTCCCTGTTCAACATTAGCTTCTGTGTGTGTCTGTGTTTATGTCTGTGTTGAAACCAATAGATTTAGTAAACTTTAAAGAAAATGTACTAGGGTCGATTTGTTCGACTAAACCTTTCGAGTTAGTGCCCCATCAGGGCTGCTGTCCAATGATTGAAACAAATAAAAGATATTGAAGAAATTACTAAACGTTTTAGACGGTAAAACCATGTGACAATCGTAGACGACACAATCAACCCTGTTGACTTATTTGACTGAAAGGAATTACTTTCTGTGGGATGTGATTCATATGGAAAGTACCATTTGTCTTTCATGGTTGTGATTAATAAATAGTTCGGTGGTATGCTGTAACGGGCCAATGCGTATGGCGAGTCGTTAGACATGTTTACATGGAAAAGCTTGGAAACGCAGACATTATGGAAGCATCAGACGATTTTTTTCTTTGGATCTTCTATACCACTGTTTCACCTTGTAAATCTTAATCTATTTGTGGATGGGAATTGGTTGCAGACAATCTATTGTTATGCAAGTGACTGGAGAAAAAGTTACTAAAAAGTGTCACAATTTTAGCTTGTTATATTTTATTTAAATACTATAAACAATTAAAGTAATGAAACAAAAAAATATTTTAAATCAGTGAAGTGACAGTGCTTCACTATATTTGTTGAAAAAAAAACAACTTTTATTTAAAATATAAGCCTGTCATTTATTGACGATACATAATGTGTAGAAATTCAAAACGCCTTATATCCTTATATTTTATCATGGCATTACATGTATATTCAGTATTTTTAATGTTGATGACTAAGTCGAATATTCCTGCCGACTCCACGAAGAAACTCTTGCAGTTTTGTGGCTGTCCCGTCGAGCAACAGACAAGTTATGGAGTTCTTATATCTTCGACAAACTCTTCTTTAAGATGTATTACCAACAATGTCCTGCTGGATAATTGTGCTTACTGTCGCTTCTTCACACTGGAACCATTCAATATAATTTTTTCTCCCTGCAGACTTTTTTCTGTGACTTCACCACCACCACTGCTAAGTCGGTGTTGAGTCAAGGAGGTCTGTATAACGTCCTTGGGTTGTAAACGTATACACGGTAACGTCCTTTATTATTATTGTATATATAACATAATGCAAATGTGTAGCTTTTTTGTGCATTTTGTTTGCAGAAAATAAAGAAATAACAGTAATAACGTCAGTGAAAAATAAATATTAAGTAAATTGCCTTTCACATATTTATCACTTAGAAAATTTTGCTTAGAAAATATTTTACATTTTTAACCTCGTATATAGTACGCACTAGAAATTTTGGCCTTTAAATTTTGGGAAAAAAGTGCGGATTATACTCGAGGATTTACGATATTTATTTATTTATTTATTTCTGTCTATTGCAATCTTAAGACAACCCTACCAATCCAACTGCTCTTTATCCTGAATTAATGTTAATATTTAATACCTTACATAAAGAATACACCTTGGCGAGGTTTACGTCCCTCTCTCGTTTGTCTCTTGACTTTCAATAATTTGTGGGGATGGCTTGTAGTATTTGTATGATATATATATATATATATATATATATATATATATATACCTTATATATAACAGATAGAAAGGCATTGGCAAAACATCACACAAAATTGCATTATGGTATTTAGTTTCATTCGACTGAGTTTAAGTCATGCTGAAGATCACTTTGCTTTTCATCATCCTGCCGTCTGCATAACATAATAATACCAGTAGTATACTGTTTTGTTTGAATGACTATCTCTGCCTTATGCCTTGGGTTGGAAATTGATATGAAATGATTGAAGTTACCTAATAGCGTTATATACACACGCGCGCCATACAAGATCCAGTTCATTGCAAAATAAAACCGTAAAAATGTAATTTCTTTCAGTCTTTGATCTGCCCTGATCCAACATCAAAAGGATTCGCAATTGCAAGCATTTCCATTTTTTCTTTCTTTTTTTCCTTTTTTTTTTTTAATGTTTGTTAGACACTATTTAAGACATTAATATGGAGATTTGGTTACTATTTTTAGCAATTCGAGTGGTCACGTTGAAGCTCAATCTTCGGCTCGTTCTAATAATTTTAAACCATTCCTAACATTGTCATCATTTGCCGAGATGCCAAGCAGTGCTTTAGGATCGCCCCCTCTATGACCAAAATCTAAAGTTTCGTCAAGTCTCTTTACATTTCATCCCCAGGGGGTTAATAAAATATCGATCCAATATCCTAAAATTCAATCGCATGTAAAACCCTGCACTACTAATTTATGTGGATTTGTCGCAATGTGTAAAAAAAAAATTAGGGTTAATGGATCATTAGCCAATATAATCGTATTGGATTTATCCAAATGCTCATTGAAAATTGATAGATGATCTCATTAAATAGAAAAGCTAAAGCAATTTGAAATTACAAACTAGCCAGAATCTGCCTGCATTACTCTGGCTATTTTATTGCGATTGGCTCATCAAATAGCGATTACTGGGTGTATTTGAGAATTACATCCTATTTAGTGATTTATGTAATATTAGTTACGTAAATAATCACGAAATAAATATTATTTATCACATCGCTGTTTTTATTTTAGGATTAAAAGTAAACAAATACTGAAATATTTGAAAATCATTTCTGAGTGATTTCTTTTAATGAAATCACACAGATAAAAGCGTCTAAACACACAGATTTGTGTTGTTTGTTTTATTATAATGAACATGCAAATATATTTTATGAGTTAAAATGAAGAGGCAGTAATGTTTATTTCTAAAACACCCCTGACAAATCTTGTTAAAATAATATAATAAAGGAGTCAAACAGTTTACAAGCGAACTAAAGATCAAAAGAATTCAAGAGTGACCCAGTTGATGTAAAGAAGAGGAAGAGAGGAGCTATGAGAGCTTTGTAGTTAATATCCTTGATGTAGATAAACTTGTTTATATCGTTACATACAAAGAAGGGTTAACGGTCTTTAGGAATAAAAGGGCCAGTACTGGTTCTTCTCAAATCACACAATGTGGTAACTCGAAATTCGGGGAATCTTTCTCAATAACATATAATTTATTTATCCTTATCAGAATTCGTGGTAATCCTTATCGGAATTCGTGGTAAAAAGCCGATAGAAAAGTATTTAGGTTGAAAACGTTCGATAATTTAAAACTTGCTTCAGGCATTGGATTGCGGCCACACTGGAGTATCGCCTTGAGAAGTTTAGTCAAACAAATCAACCCCCAGTACTTTTTTTTTATAAGTCTAGTACTTATTATATCGGTCTCTTTTACAGATCTCTAGGTTGCTAAGCGGTGGGTGAGTATTGGGGTAGACACAGACACATACACGCGCGCGCCCACACGCGAGTACATACGCGTGCGCACAGGTGGGCTTTTTCAGCTTCCATCTGCCAATCCTCTCACAAGTCTTTAGTTGGCCCAGGGCTACAGAAGATACATGCCCTAGATGCAGCACAGTGGGACTGAACCTAAAACTACATGGGGATCTTTTTGGTTTGACGGGCAACATTTTTCATTTATGTTTTATGTAGTGATTTTGGTACCGAAACACTTTCAAACTTCGAATACTTATCTATTTTGTGTTATAGAACAGATAAAAAATTTTGTATTCGAAGTTATTTCATGTAAAAAATTATCGTATTTCGGTAATTTCAACCAATCACTGACGTCTATTGAGGTGAAAACAATTACGCCGTGGAATGTAAACAACGGTGTCAGGGGATCTCTTCCCTTGAATAAAATTAGTGCCGTTGTTTGTCAACAACAACTATCCGTTGTCAACAACAACTAT
>NC_068983.1:36628334-36630549 GCF_001194135.2 Octopus bimaculoides | reverse complement strand
CTTAACCCTAACCCTAACTCTAAAACCCGAACCCTAATCCTAAAACCTTAAACCCTTATTAGGGAATAATGATATAATTAAACAGGGAATAACACACTTGACACCGGCAAAAATTTATTGTTTACAAAAGAGCACTAACTGTATTCAGCTGAATAGACGTCAGTGATTGGTTGAAATTACAGAAATACGACAACTTTAACATGAAATAACTTGCGATATACAATTTTTTGTTAAGAAGGCTAAGAGAAAAAGATGTTTTATATGGCACATTCTACCAGTGTCTCAAGTTTGAAAGTGTTTCGTTAAGAAAACAAGTGTTGCCTGTCAAACCAAAAAGATCCCTACATGGTTGAGAAGCAAGCTCAACCACACAAGAATTTTCATAAGATCCTATTATACTCGTATTCAACTTTTATCATTTAATAGCTTCATTTTTTAAAATATTTTTTTTTATATAACTCCCACTATTTTCTATTTCAAGCCCAGTAGTGAACACCCCTATTGCTTAGTTAACGAATCCTTCAGGCAACAGCCTAACACGGATATATATTACTGACGTGGTTAATGTAGTTAGTCAATAAATTTTAGATGATGAGAACAGCCATTTTCTAAATGACTAATTCTGGTGAAAAATAACAAGGGAAATAACCTCGAAATTAAAATAAGTTTTAAAAAATTATAGAGTACTGTGAGTGACTGAATCTGTGCTTTAGCTGTATTTGGACAACTGTGGACATATTTCAGCATTATAGGATCTCTTTGGTGAAGTGTAGTCTAGCCCTAACTTCAGATCTTAGAATAAGTAGACAAGTTCACTGAAACTTTGTACTTGTTAAATTGCAATCGTATTTCCTTCTAAAGTACCAATGAAATTACAGGTGCAGTGCTACTCTATCATTTCACATCCTAGAAGTTGAGCTTGAGTTATTTTTAGTTTCACATCGATAAGCTTAGGTATGGTTATGTGGTGTAGAAACTTGCTTACCTACCATGTAGTCTTGGATTCTGTGCCACAGCATGGCACCTTTGACAAGTGTCTTCTGCTGTAACCCTGGACCTACTAAGAAGCCCACCACATACACACACGAGTGTCAAACTAATACACCTGCTTGTTGTTCATACACCTTTCTATGTCTTTTGTATTCTATAAATTTCTATTATAATATATATGTATGTATAAATATATATGTATAAATATACACACACACATCTAAATTATGCAAAAATGAGAAGAACACTGTCATCTCATTTTAATAGATATATTTATCAAAATTACATAAAAATATCTTGAAATAGTAAAGAGTAAATTTATTCAATAAAATCGCCATTTCTTCAGCCATGACCTCCAGATGACTTTGGAATATCCTGTAGCTCTTTTGGATGTCTCCTTGTTTAAGTTGGTGAATGCTGCCATAATCCTTACCTTCAGTTCATCTTTAGTGTTAAAAGGAGTTTTATTGGTCTCTCACTCAACTGTACCCCACACATAATAATCAAGGGAGTTGCAGTCTGGGGAGTTAGGTGGCCAGATGTTAAGGGTGATGTGATTGCAGAAATTGTGGTGCAGAGTCCTGTTGCCAGACATAGGGTCTTTCAGCAGCCACCCTCTTGATCCAGGGCAGCACTACCGCCTCCAGGCACTTGATGTATTGACTCTATTCCCTAGAGCATAGGCGTGAAAGATATGCCATAATATACATCTGGAAGATCCTGGAGGGACTTGTCCTAAACTTTGGCATTGAGAGCTAAACTAACGCTAAAACACGACGCTACTGCATAGTGGTAAAGATTCCAACTTTGCCATAAAAATATTGGACAAAATATTGCAACAGCCAGGGCTTTAAAGGACCACAGCTCTTCAATATCCTCTGAATGACCTGAGAGACCTGCATGGGGTGGATGTAGGTGTCTTCACAAAGAAACTAAATCTCTTATTGTCAAGAATCCCAGATGAACCAACTTTTGAAATGGTTACAGTGGTTTAGACAAATGGCGTACATGGCAGAGACATAACCCACCTCCTTCCACTTTATTTTTTAATTTTCTTTTTTATGGAAACCCACGTTTTCGGCTCTGGAGATTCCGATTCTGAAAAAAAAAAATCACAACTTCAAAATTTTAATCATTTCTTTATTTTTTCACTTTTTTCAGAAATTTTTTGGGGTGAAATACATAGAAAATACAGTGATTATGATTGTGAAAAAAAAAATTGTTT
>NC_068983.1:36626563-36628272 GCF_001194135.2 Octopus bimaculoides | reverse complement strand
CCTTCCTTATTCTACTTCCCCCCACCCCCACCCCCAGCAGCCTCTCCTGAAATTGCGATTTTTGCAAATTTCTTTTCAGAATCGGAATCCCCATAGCTGAAAGTGTGGGTTTCCGTAAAAAAATTTTTTTTTTGAAGTGGGGAGAGGTCAGGTTACATCTCAGCCATGTGCGCCAGACAAACCCTGAGTTTTAAAAACTGCTGTTTCAATTCATAGAACTAAGACAACAACCAGATTAGTAAGATCACTTTACTGTCATAGGAAGCAGGTTTTCCTCTCAGTGTCCATCAACATTCTAATGAAAATGTTAATACATTATTTACATTGGACGAATATGTGTCGTCCTCTTGTTTGTTGCTACCACCATGTTCCAGCTGATTTACTCTCCAGCCTTCATTAGGTGCCCTGGTGGAATTTTAAACCCAACCCTGGGTTCTCGTTCCTAAGGCATTTTTTACTGATGTTACTATTATTAATATTATTTATTTAAGGTACTGCCTGGAATTAAACTTGAAATCTTCAGGTTAGTAGGCTGCACTCTTAACCATTACGCTATATGCCTGTGAGCAATTATAGAGTGAATTTTTAGGGCTCATAAACCTAATACTTTTGTATCCTTCATTAATACTGGTTCCCATATTCTACTCATATCTGCACTAGCTCTTTCCTAGGAGGTTATTGTGTCCTAGCATATGTGCTGCCTCTTAGTTTTCGTATTTTCCAGTGGTGTTCTCTGTGTATTATTTTAACTTCATCCAACAGGGGAAAATGGTCTCCGTTTTTCCATACATGATCAGCTATACCCAATTTTTCAACACCTCCTTGTGTCACAGCTTTATGATGTTCCGCTGCCCTTATTTTCAGTGGGCATCATGTTTCGCCTTTGTATAACCAACCATAAAACTTCATAGGATGGAGTACGCACAGTCTTTTTTATTGGTGTTAATATCATCTGTGTTTGTCATCCACCACCGCTTGACTGATGTCGGTTTGTTTACATCCCTGTGACTTGGCAGTTCTGCAAAAGGGAATGATAAAATCAGTACCAGGCTTACAAAAATAAGTACTGGGTTTAATTTGTGTGACTAAACCCTTCAAGGCGGTGCCCCAGTATGGCCACAGTTCAATAACAGAAACAAGTAAAGAATAAAAGAAAGATAAAGATTATTGTTTAACCCCTGGTCAGCCTTAATCATACAGACTTATGATCTTAATTGTTCCAGTTATGACCATCCCTCTTATTTTTCAATCAAAGTGTATCTAAGACTACATTATCCAGTCTGTGTGTCATTCTATATTTTTTAAAGATTTCTGGGTGTAATTCGAGTTAGGAGCTGCTATTTTTAGTAGGTTGAGTGGCCACAAAGCTCATGCATGTCTGACCTGATTTAATTGAAGCTGTAAAATACCTGGAATTTAATTTAGGACACTCAGCATGACAGTTTCAATTTACCCTGAGGCTTTCAGCTTTTCCAAATTGTTCACTCAAAAAGACAGTATTGAATTCACTTTGACCATCCCCACTCTTTCTGCTGTTATATATATATATATATATATATATATATATATATATATATATGAGAGAGAGAGAGAGAGAGAGAGAGAGAGAGAGAGAGTCTCTGTGTGTGTGTATATATATGTGTAAATAGTGTATATATGTGTGTGTGTGTGTATATATATATATATATATATATATATATAGTGTGTGT
>NC_068983.1:36624808-36626553 GCF_001194135.2 Octopus bimaculoides | reverse complement strand
ATATATATATATATATATATATATATAGTGTGTGTGTGTGTGTATATATATATATACATATATGTATAGATGTGTATACACATTATATATACAGGACATGATGGGTAAATTGTTGCCATTTTATATTTTTAATTTCATGTATGTGCATTGTTTGTTTTTGATTTTGTTGATCCAAACTAGATCAAAAATATCTATATATACTGGGTGTGGTGAATAAACTGTCGTCTGAATTAGAGTAAATTCATTCAATGCAATCACCATTGACTTGAACCAAGGCCTCTGCAACTCTTCTGGACGGTCTCCTTGTTTAAGTTGGTGAATGCTGCCATAATCCTTGCCTTCAGTTCATCTTTGCTGTTACAAGGAGTTTTGTTGGTCTCTCACTCAACTGTACCCCACACGTAATAATCAAGAGGGTTGCAATCTGGGCAGTTGGGTAGCCAGATGTTAGGACTGATGTGGTTGCATAAATTGTCTGTTAGTCATGACTGGATTTTTGTGTGGCATGGTGTAGAGTCCTGTTGCCACACATAGGATCTTCCAGCAGCTACCCTCTTGATCCAAGACAGCACTACCTCTTCCAGGCTCTTGATGTAGGCTTCCATGTTGAGTCTGAGGCTGTGTGGGAAGATGAATGGAGGTACAATGTTGCCATCACTAGTGTTCACTCCAAACACCATGATGTTGACTGGATGTTTGATTTTTATCACTCTTGGTACATGTCCTCAGACTGACACCCAAACACTCTGAAATGTTTGTATTGGAGCTTCTGGCATGAACGCCAAGCAATACTGCATGTCGTTTCCAAATTTCTGGATGAGTGAATTGTGTCATGGTGCTGTTTTTCTCATAGACGGTGCCCTACTATATTGTGTAGTCAACAAAATCAAAAACAAGCAATGTCATGCATGAAATTAAAAATATAAAATGGCGACAATTTACCCATTGCATCCTGTATATATATTGTGTATACACATAGGCACAGTGTACCTTGTACTATATATATATGTTGTTTGTTAAATTATTCTTTTAGATGTGTGGCTTGATTTACAATGAACAATGCCTCATAAGGTTCACTGATAGGGAAAAAAAGACTATTCAAACTTGATATAGAAGCTTCCATGTTGATTTGAAAAGATTAGCTGTCAAATATAGATAATAGGTAGCCAATCAGACAGTCAAATGCAATCATCTATAAAGGAATTTTAACACTATTGACAAAGGCTTGATATCAAAGAGCAGCTTTTATTCAAATAAAGCAGAGTAAACAGCTGCAGAACTTGGTTGAATATTTTAGGAAGTTTTTTTTTTTTTTTTTGCTGTTCTTTTTGCTTGTGTGTCACTGCACTGTTATTATGTTTGTAAATCAATAAATTGAGGTTAGACTTGTATTTTTCTACAATAAAAAGTAGTAAGGCTTTGAAAGAATTGGTATAATCAGTGAAAAAGATAAAGTATAAGGTGAACTGACATCTTCAAAATATTCATCATTAAGATGCCAGAGATTGTTGCACCTTTGGAACATGTCTTCATACGAATATGACAGTTTTGGTTAGAATGTTAGCTTTATGGAATATTTGAGTAAACTTTTCTTCCATGGATTGATATTGGCATGAGTTTCCTAACAGGAAGCATTATATTTCATTTTACTCTTTTACTTGTTTCAGCCATTTGACTGCAGCCATGCTGGAGCACCGCCTTTAGTCGAGCAAATCGACCCTAGGACTTATTCTTTGTAAGCCTAG
>NC_068983.1:36620499-36624798 GCF_001194135.2 Octopus bimaculoides | reverse complement strand
CCCTAGGACTTATTCTTTGTAAGCCTAGTACTTATTCTATCGGTCTCTTTTGCCAAATCGCTAAGTTACGGGGACATAAACACACCAGCATCGGTTGTCAAATGATGCTGGGGACAAATACAGACACAAACATATATACACACATACATATATATATACATATACATATATACGACGGGCTTCTTTCAGTTTCCGTCTACCAAATCCACACACAAGGCTTTGGTCGGCCCGAGGCTATAGTAGAAGACACTTGCCCAAGGTGCCACGCAGTGGGACTGAACCCAGAACCACACAGCCACTCCTGCGCCTATGTTTGAACTTTCATCTTATTTTCGGTCTTAGAAATGTTTATGGCTGTTAAATTTATTGACTTCAGGTGTTGCTGTTACCGTTCCTTCTTTGTGCCATCAGGTTAACAAATGACCCTGGTGGTTTCCTTGACAGGTGCTTTTTGTGTGTTAACTACTAAAAGAGGAAGTCATTCATTCACAAGGAGTTTTGCCATGTGAACGTTATCATTTGTGTGTTGTCTGTGTTGCTGCATGTTCTACATTGAATGAGTCTTTCAGATTAGGTGTCTCAAGTTAGATTTCAATTGCATTCCATTTTATTTATAATCTCAAAAATCTTTGACATTTCATTACTCTTTCTACAGCTGATAATAATAATCCTTTATAATTTGGGACCTAGGCTAGCAAATTTAGGGGAGGAAGTAAGTTGATTACATTGACCCCAGTAGTTGACTGGCACTTATTTTATCTTTTATCGGCCTCAAAAGAATAAAATGCAGTCAACCTCAGAAAGATAAAGTGCAAAATTTACTCAGAATGAAATGCCACTAAGCATTTTGTCCAACACAATTCTGCCAGCTTGCTACCTTATGGCAGAGAGCAATAAGTATAAAGAGAAGTGGCGAATTGGCAAAATTATTATTGTCAGATTATTTTTGCAGTATTTGTTACAGCTTTTTATGTTTTGAGTTCAAATTCCATCAGTGTCACCTTTGCTTTGGGTCAATAAAATAAATTGCCAGTCCAGAACATTGGAATGGCAGAACTGTTAGACCATTGGACAAAGTAATACTTTGTGCTATTTGGTCTTTTTCTTTACATTCTGTATACCCAAGTAGGTTTGGTAGACTTATCTGAATCTTGCTGATAAGGAGTTTTGTAAAAATTACCCATAGGAAGGCTACAGAAAACCACTTTTGTATTTTCCCATGAAAATTCCACAAGCACTGACATGCTTAACATTATCATTATTATAAAAGTGGCAAGCTGTCAGAATCATTAGCATGTTGAGCAAAATGCTTTGTGGCATTTTGTCTGTCTTTATGTTCTGAGTTCAAATTCCACCGAAGTCAACTTTGCTTACGAGGTCAATAAACAAGTACCAGTTGAGCATTGGGGTTAATGTAATCGACTATCCCCCTCCCTCTGAACTAGCTGGCCTAGAGTCAAAATTTGAAACCAATATTATCATCATTATCTGCCACAGAAGCACGAATAAAATATGAAGGACATTTGAGATTATAAATGAAGTTGTGTAATTGAAAGATACATTATCTGAAAGCTTTGCTCAACATGAAGCAGCAAGTAATAAAATAACACTTATCATATAGTGCAGATATCTCACAATTGACTACATTCATACAACAAAACTCAGCAAAACTTATTGATTGTTAAGAAGGACTTCCTGTATTATCATGGAACACAAATCACTAAGAAAGTACCTAAAGGAAAATCTTGTCTTCTTTTTATAATGGAACAATTAATTTAGTCCATTGTTTGGGTCAATTCATTTGTGAATAATTACAAGTTTCTTCATGTGTGTTAATAGGAATAAATTCACTTGTTTAATTTATGGTAACTCGTAAATGACTTTCCCTACAATATTCCTCTCCTGATTATGCTTTCCATTCACAAATTCAAATGATTAGGATAACACCAGTCCATAGATTCTTTGATAACCTGCAGCAAAAGCATTCAACACTGATTGCTGTTAGTACCAAAATGAGAGCTAGGCTGATTTTATAATGTATTACTTAGTCACATGTGAAGGCACATGGCTCAGTGGTTAGTTTCGGGCTCGCAATTATGAGGTAGTGAGTTCGATTCCTGGATTTTATTCACCCACCCTTCCTGTTGTTCTCTCCCCACTTCTATTTACCTTGTTCTTTAAGGGCCCACCCTGATACCTTGTTACCACCATCTTTATCGCTCTCTCTAACCTCATCCTGATTTTCCTCCTCCACTTTTGTATAATGCAAGTAACCTTGTGTCTCCTCTATGGCAAAATTCTAGCTCCTTCTTTTGTACTTTAATCTCTCATCACCTACAATGAAGCTGCATACCTCTCTATTGTAGCATCACTCAGTTGAAAGGGGATTTAGTTTTGTGAGCTATATGGTGATCTCACTAGTACTGGTGCCATGTAAAAAGCATCCAGTACATTCTGTAAAGTGGTTGGCATTAGGAAGAGCATCCAACAGTGGAAAACATGCTAAAGCAGATCATGGAGTACAACGCAGTCCCACAACCTGTCAGATCATCTCAAACCATCCGACCCATACCAACACAGAAGACAGACATTGAAAGATGATAATGGTAATTGTGAGTAACAAACTAAGGCTTATTGAATATCGTGGAGACAACACACACACACACATGCATGTGTGCACTTACATAGAAGTATGTATATACAGGAGTGGCTGTGTGGTAAGTAGCTTGCTTACCAGCCACATGGTTCTGGGTTCAGCCCCACTGTGTGGCACCTTGGGCAAGTGTCTTCTATTATAGCCTTGGGCCGACCAAATCCTTGTGAGTGGATTTGGCAGATGTAAGTCATATTTTATCTTTTGCTTGCTTTACTCACTGGAGTGTGGCCATGCTGGAGCACTGCCCTGAAGGGTTTAGTCAGACAAATTGACCCTAGTCCTTGTTTTTAAGTCTGATATTTATTGTTTTGGTCTCTTGCTAATCTCCTAAATTATGAGGACATGAACAAATCAACACCAGTTGTCAAGAAGTGACTGGGATGAATGAATGGACAAACAGAAGCAATTTATGGGGCTTCCAAAGCTGGTGAGAGGCAGGTATCCTCAACCTACATACCTGGCCTGAGTACTTACAACAGAGTAGAATCTTCTAAAGGTACCAAATCTGGAACCTTTAGAATTTGGTACCTGGTGTGTTAAACCAGGCAATAGGCTAGATATCGAATAACCTGAAATGTGTGTAAGAGATGGCATGATAACATGTTAAGATTTTATATTTAGTCTTTCTTTAAAGGTTAAACACCTGGCCACATCAGATGCTATTTATTTTGGACACTTGTGCACTCTAAGATGAAGACCACTCCTGCTATTGTGTTATTTATTGGCAGAGACACTTAACATGAAATTAGGACTTATCAAGTTAATACTGGACAGAGATTGCTTGTGTGGCAGGGTCAAATGCATCTCAATTTTAATCACTTGAAGAAGACATGTCAGTCAGCCATTGCTTGAAAATCAAATTATTGTAATTGGTGCAACTGCCTGAATTAGTTTCACTAACCCAACCCATGTTAGTATACCACATGTTTTATATATTATACACATGTTCTATAACTTGTCTTTGTTGGTGTAACACTCTGGCATGTATATTGGAAGATAGTCTTTACATGGATGTATCCTTAACTTTAACCAATATGTAATACATGTTGAACCACGCTGCATAATTACGAGCCATAAACTGACATAGTATTTATGTCCAATTAATAATAAAGCATTTTACAGAACAAAAGAAAAATGCATGTAAAAGCTAAGCTTACATTAACATGAAAACAACACACAAGTCTAAATCTCTTTTCCTAAACAAAGGTCTGGATCTTCAATAAAGGTATATAATTTTATTCACTTCCTAAATATGTTGCTAATGATAAAACTTAAAACAGCAGGTCAGCCAGTTAAATTTTAACATTCTTATTGTAAACATTTCGTTTATTCTCACATATGATTTTTCTACACACCCAAATCTACTTTGTTAAAGTCAGTTGATGGGCGACTAATATCTGGTGACTAAATAAATTTTTATGAATGTTTCTATGCTCTATTCTTAGCTGGGCATAAATACCGTGTCAATTTAGAACTAATAAATATGTTGTGTGGTTTAACATGTTATTATTACTTTAAGTTTTAGAATACACTAATGTGAAAATTAATTTTCAGTATATGTCTTAAGGTTTTTATATGTATTACATGCTGTAGTTACTAAAGTTACTGTCCCATATATATATATATATATATATATATATATA
>NC_068983.1:36619230-36620368 GCF_001194135.2 Octopus bimaculoides | reverse complement strand
TATATATATATATATATATATATATATATATATGTATATACTGTTTTGTGTCACTGGCACTAGGGAGGTTGCCAAGTAGCTTGCATGACAAAACCACTACATTGAATGGCAGTGGGTGGTGGGGATAATATTGAGAGAGGGAGCTTATGCCAGGTGTCAAGGGGCAAGAGTATAATAGAGGGATAGGAACAGGTGTGTTGCTGTGAACGTGGTACATGGCTATCCCAGCTGGAAAAGGAGAGGTGATGATGAGGTGTTAGGGCATACTCTCAGAACGCAAGCAGGTGAATGAGTGGAGGATAGAAACAGGAGATCAGATTTGGGGAATAAAGTACCAATTAAGTTCTGGGGTTGTAATCAATTAACCCCTTCCCCTCAAATTGCTGACCTTGTACCAAACTTTGAAAGAATTATGTGGATAGTGGATTGATAGAATCATTAAAACATCACACACAGTGCCTTGCAGTATTTCTTCCAGTTCTTTAATCCGAGTTCAAATCCCATAAAATTACTGGCCTCGATCCTTAATTAGAAATAGTTATTGGTAATGAAGGTGTTGATTGTGATTGTAATATTAGAAAAGCTGTCTTAAATTAACTAATGTGTATTCACCAGAATCCTAATATCAGCTTTATTAAATACAAACTGTAGCATTAGCTGTCCTGCCGTCTTCCACACACATTCAGCTTTGCATATACGTACATACACAATTCTGCACACACACACACACACACACACACAGAGTCATAGACACAAGCACATGTACCATACAGCCATACATAGCCACACACTCCAAACCCACCCACACACACACGTGCAGTCACATATACCACGCCCCCACAGTCATACATATACTCACATAGCCACACATCCCACACATACATACATACATGTATGCACATAGCCACACATATCATTGCATTCACACACATACAAACACATACCCAACCACACATACACACATAAACACACACACACACACACACACAGTGACACACACATAATCCCAGGCATACACATATGCACATGTACACACTCATACACATACACACACACATACATTCATTCATACATACATACATACATACATACACACACACACACACACACACACACACACACACACACACACACACAC
>NC_068983.1:36617334-36619220 GCF_001194135.2 Octopus bimaculoides | reverse complement strand
CATACATTCATTCATACATACATACATACATACATACACACACACACACACACACACACACACACACACACACACACACGCCTATATACCACTACAGCTCCTCCACCCCTATATCTCCCTTTCACTACCACTCTGATGGTACCAGTATCAGCAGCCAGTCTAGCAGTGATTTTACTGTAGATATCCTTTGGATGCTGATAGATAGATCCATTATCAGAACACAAACGACTCTTTCTCTCTCTCTCTCTCTCTCTCTTTCTCTCTCTCTCTATCTCTCTCTCTCTCTCTCTCTATCTCTCTCTCTATCTCTCTCTCACTTTCTTCCGCTGACATTCTGTCTCTTTCTTTCTGTCACTCTTTCTCAGCTGTTTGGAAACTGTAACATTCTCTGCAGGTAAACAAATGGAAGCTATAGAATTGAAGGATGGATAGAATATTATTCCTCACAACTTCGATGTTAAACTAAATGGTTGGAAAGGAACTTGTCCAGCTCTGGCATCAGATTGACATTTCTGTGATAAATTGTGCATTATGACAAGCAAAGGACAAATCACCTGATTTAATAATAAACAAGCCAGGGCTTTAGTAAAATACCTGCACCATTTTGGCAACAGTATCTATTTTGACCCTAAAAGAGTTAATTCTCACAAGTATGTATTTGTTTACTTTTACTAAATCTCTTTTAGTCTTGTTTTTCTTCTTTCAAAATCAACCTGTTTGTTTTCTGAACTATTTCTACTTTCACTTTCAAATGTTTGATTTAAATTTAAATTATTCTTGCAGTATAAATGTGTATATTTCATTATGTTGTATATATAAACATTTATGTACACTATTACATCTTACAGACACTTATGATTCATTGGTTTCTACCCCACTTCTATATCAACCACCAGGGACTTTGTGTCAACCTGGACCCTTCCCTCTACATCTTACTAACACAGATAATTACCCTCTACTCTCATTCTAGCACAAATCAATTTACACAACAATTCTTCCCTAGTGCATCAACCATCTGCATCTCCTACATCCACCTACACTTCTCCTACAGATGTCAACTCTGAGATATTCAAGGTGAACATAAATTGTTTCAGTCTCACCTGTATCAGACATCCTGTGATGGCCATGACAACCATTTGTCCTGGCTAAGCTATATTAAAATATGTATGTACATAAATGTCCAGGAAACCTCAATAACTGGAGGGTAGGGTCACCATTGACAGTAATGCACCCTTTGTGGGTGTGGAATGGTCTTAAAACATACATTCTCCCACTCACACTCTCTCTCATATTCTCTATCTCCCTCCATCTCTTTCTTTCTCTCACTCACACACACATGCACATATGCATGCATATGCATTTGAAATGAAAAACAATATGTACATATGTCCAATAAGAGACAAAGATGACTCTAGCAAAATACAAATATACATTGTGAATGTATGTGCGTTTATACATATATGCACACATACATCCATGCATTTTATGTTTATTATAGATACATGTATGTATATGTAATGTCCCAGTGCTTAGGGCAGCGGGCTCGCGGTCGTAGGATCGCAGTCATAGGATCACGGTTTCGATTCCCAGTCCCGGCGTTGTGAGTGTTTATTGAGCGAGAACACCTAAGGCTACACGAGGCTGCGGCAGGGGATGGTGGCGAACCCTGCTGTACTCTTTCACCACAACTTGTAGGCGTAGGAGTGGCTGTGTGGTAAGTAGCTTGCTTACCAACCACATGGTTCCGGGTTCAGTCCCACTGTGAGGCATCTTGGGCAAGTGTCTTCTACTATAGCTTCGGGCCGACCAAAGCCTTGTTAGTGGATTTGGTAGACAGAAACTGAAAGAAGCCCGTTGTATATATATATATATATATATATATATAT
>NC_068983.1:36616015-36616296 GCF_001194135.2 Octopus bimaculoides | reverse complement strand
TGCCGGTGGCATGTGAACAAAACATTGGACTGACTCCTGTGCAGGTGGCACGTAAAAAACACCATTTGAGTGTGGCCGTTGCCAGTACCACCGGACTGGCCCTCGTGCCGGTGGCACGTAAAAAGCACCCACTACACTCTCGGAGTGGTTGGCGTTAGGAAGGGCATCCAGCTGTAGAAACTCTGCCAGATAAGATTGGAGTCTTGTGTAGCCATCTGGTTCGCCAACTCCCAGTCAAATCATCCAACCCATGCTATCATGGAAAGCGGACGTTAAATGAT
>NC_068983.1:36611880-36615915 GCF_001194135.2 Octopus bimaculoides | reverse complement strand
TATATATATATATATATATACCACATGATATCTGTAAACAAGTGTCACCATCATACAGTCAGCATTGTTTGTTTTTAATCTTCCATGAAAATATGGGAAACCTGATTTCAGGGAAAACACAGAAAATATTACCTTACACGCAAGCAAGTGAGGATTGATGGCATGAAGGGTCTTCAGCCTTTGAAAATTTGTCTCAACAAATTCTGTCTGACCCATACAAGCATCATCATCATTATCATCATCATTTAACATCTGTTTTCCATGCTGGCATGGGTTGGACAACTTTACAGGTGCTGGCAAGGCCAGGGGCTGCACTATGTTCCATAATCTGTTTTGGGCTTGGTTTCTATAACTGGAGGCCCTTCCTAACGTCAACCATTTTGCAGAGTATAATGGATGCGTTTTTGCATGGCACTAGCACCAGTAAATGATGGTAGTGATGATGATGATGGTGAGGACATGGAGTAAGATGAGACTGAGAAAAATTAAAAGGAATGAAATGAAACATCAGAACTAATATAATTAATTGGAATAATAACAATTGTTGTTTTCATCACCCCCATTTCAATAATTAATTGTTTAAATTTTGTTTGTTTTGTTTCATTAATAATGTCATTAAAAACGTATCTTCCTCACTTTATGATTGTGATTCGCTGTGGTTACTGGCGGAACCAATCTACTCTGTAAAATGAAGGATACACACACGCTCATGGACACATATATATACAAACGTGATCACACATACATGCGTGTGTGTATGTGTGTGTGTTTATGATTAAATATTAATCATTCATGTGTTTGAAATAATTTAAATGTTTGTTTGAGTTTCATTAGTGTAGGCAATATGTCAAAACAGTAAATTTTCCTGTCTAAAACACATACAATCTAACCACCTTCCTCTTCCTCTTTCCCAAAGAATTGTTAATATTTAACTACAGCAGGCATCCTACATCTGCTCCACAAAAATATATTATTTACACTGCACTGATAAAAAACCATGCAAAAAAAAAAGGAGAAAAAAAACACATAAAAAATGCTATACAAATTAATAAATTGTTTGACTGGTCTGCAAATTATATAATCAATAATTACGTCAACCAGAAGATGAGATAATGAGCTAAGGAAGTGAAGGTGTGAGGGGTTGTGTATAATCACTCAACCTGCAAGAAATCTCGAAATAGTAGTCAAATCTCCCTTGATTCACACCCTACCATCCTAAAAACATCAAAAGAAACTGACTATGAATAATGTAGTTCTGGATATACAAAAAGACCGGAGAGTCATGGTTGGAATGTCTTTGTAAGTTCTTTATGATCAAGGTTGACTTGTTTACTAAATAGCAACAACTAGTTGTTTTTATTTTGTGAGTGAAAGGAAGACAGTTGAAATGGCACAAATATTTTCTGATTTCCCATTCCCTCAGGAAATCTGTTTTCTCTTAATTTTGTTTTATTTTCTCTTCATAAAGGCACAGATGTAGCTGTGAAGCTTACTTCCCAACCATGTAGTCTCAGGTTCAATCCTGCTGCATGGTACCTTAGACATGTGTCTTTTTCTATAGCCGCGGGCTAACTAAAGCCTTGTGGGGAAATATGTCTGGACAGGAGAAATATTACGTTGCTTAGAAACAGGTCAGGGTTGGCAACAGGAAGGGTGCCCATCTGTAGAAATTCTGCGTCAACAAATTTCATCTGACTCATGCAAGCATGGAAAATGGATGTTAAAAAGGAGTCTGTTGTTGATATATAAGCAAATAAAAAAAAGAAAAAAAAGTGGGGAAACAACATAAGTCAATTAGATGTACATGGCAAATATATTAGATAAATGTTTTAGATGGTAAAATAGGAGTGGAAATGACATTTCAAGCATGGCTCTTTGTCAGGAAGAGTAAATTATCTGGAGAAAAGCACATGGCTGAAAAAACGTGGCTCGAGTAGTGAGGTTTTTTGAAGAACAAACGAGAGAGGTGTATAGTGGGTTGGAAAGGAAGCAAGTGAGCAGCAAGTGGAGTTACTTGAAGAAGGAATGAAAGTTGAGCATGATGATGAAATGGAAGTGTAAAGAGGCACGCACATGACAGATTTCTTTCAGTTTCTGTCAACCAAATTGAATCATGAAGCTTTAGTCAGCTTGTGGTTATAGTAGAAGACACTTGCCCTAGGTGTCATGTAATGGGTTCGAACTGAAAACCATGTGGTTGAGAAGCAAACTTCTTACCACACAGCCATGCCTGTACCTTATAACTATAAAATAGGCATTCAAACAATTCTGGTACCATTCTACCTCAAGTGTTAGCGAATTGGTCTTTGCATGACTAGTTTGTCCTGTAACTCACTGAAGGTGATATTATCTTTATGTAGTATATCTTAGACAAGTCAGCTTGCTGAGCTTGTATTTCTCTAAGATATATAAGATTGTAGGCTTCATCCATTGCCCAGTTTAGTGTCACTGCCTGGTTTTATAATAGTGTCTTCTGTCACAAATATTTAGATGAAATTACTGGTCTGAAGTTAACATGATACTGATGTGTTACTCCCTACTGAAGCTACCATACCTCCCTACAGTTAAGTGGACTGGACAATATAAGAATTAAAGCGTTTTCTCTTCAATCACAACATGAAACCAGTCACAGGATACAAATTCTTGGCTCGTTCTCTGTTTCTATAGTATTTGGCTTTGTAGAAAGAATAAGAAGCAATGGAAATGGACAGTTGTACCAGAGAGAGAGAGAAAGGTTAATTTTCTATTCATGCTTGTGAACACCTATCAACAAACACATATAATGAATTAACAAGGGTCTCTGTATCATTGCTCCACCTGCCGGAAATAACTGTCAGATTTTCATCACATCACATTTTATTGACTTAGAAATTTAAAAAATGGATAATGGGTGAGTCTGAAAACAAAAATAAGACAGGATGGTCATGACTAGCATGCTTTTATATCATACGATTGCTTGATTAGGCTTGACCGAGAACTAAACAACAACAACAACAACACATGTCAATACTTATATATACATACTATTACTTTGATCAGGTGAGACATTTGATATCTCCAAATTACAGGAAACCTTTCCTCACCCACCTCAAGACAAAAAAAGTTAATTTTTTTTTTTTTTTTTAAATCTTGTATTATTATTATTATGTGTTTAAATACAAATGAAGGATGGTCTGATAAAATATTGCTAAGCATGTGGCACAGGGAAATTTAAGCCCAGCCTTTGGCTATATGACTATAATGATAATACTGATGATGATAATAATAATAATAATAACAATAATTCTTTCTAATTTTGGTACAAGGCTATCAGTTTTGAGGTTAGAGGCTAAATCAATGACATCAACCACCCCCACCCACGTACTTGACAACTCACTGCCTTTGTCTGCTTGCTGCCATGATTACATGACTATATTAAAAATAATAATAATCCTTTCTACTATAGGCAACAGGCTTGAAATTTGTGCTGAGGGGTTAGTTGATTACATTGGCCCCCAGTACTCAACTGGTACTTATTGATTCAATCCCCAAAAGAATGAAGGGCAAAATCAACCTCAGCAGAATTTGAACTCAGAAGGTTAAGTCAGGAGAAATTCCACCAAGCACTTTGTCCCAGCATGCTAACAACTCTGCTATGTTGCTGCCTTGATGATAATAATAATATAACAGAATAATAGTTTGAAATTTTGGCAAAAGACCAGCAATATTTTAGTGGGATAAGAGATGGTGAGCTGGCTGAATCGTTAGCATGCCAGATGAAATGCTTAGCGGTATTTCGCCTGTTTTTATGTTCTGAGTTCAAATTCCACCAAGGTCAACTTTGCTTTTCATCATTTCAGGGTTGATAAATTAAGTAATTGACTGGTCTCTCACCCCCAAAATTCAGGCCTTGTGCCTTGAGTAGAAAAGAATATTTTAGTGGGACAGGATCAGTCAATTGATCAGTGGCTTATACATAATTGAACTGTCATTATGTATATCAGAAAACATATATATATATAAGCCGAAACATTTTGTTGGACTGTTATGGTTTTT
>NC_068983.1:36608325-36611606 GCF_001194135.2 Octopus bimaculoides | reverse complement strand
ATATATATATATATATATATATATATATATATATATATATATAGGTACAGAGTGTTCTAAGTACATCATGTATTGGGTACAGCATGTATTAATGTCATTCAATATTAATTCTCTGGAAAGCAGGGAATTAATATTGGCACAAGACCTGAAATTTTGGAGGATGGGGCTATTTGATTATATCAACCCTAGTTCTCAACTGGTACTGATTTCATTGACCCCAAAAGGGTGAAAGGCAAAGTCTTCTTTGTCAGAATTTTAAACTCAGAGTGATAAGGTAGACAAAATGCTAAGAAATTTTGTCTGACACTTATGATTCTACCAGCTCACCATTTTTACTACTGATAATAATAATGGTTTCAAATATTGCCACAAGGGTAGAAATGTTTGGGGAGGGGATTAATCGATTACATCAACACAATGTTCTACTGGTACTTATTTTATTGACCCTGAAAGGATGAAAGGCAAAGTCGACCTCAGTGGAATTTGAACTCAGATCATAGTGACGGGCGAAATACTGCTAAGCATTTCATCCGGTGTGCTAATGATTCTGCCAGCTCACCGCCTTACTACTACTACTACTACTAATGATAATAATGGTTTGTTTCAAAGTTTGGCACAAGGCCAGCAATTTTGGAGAGGGGGGGTAAATTGATTATATTGACCCCAGTGCTCAACTGGTACTTATTTTATCAGCCCTGTAAGGATGAAATACAAAGTCGACCTCAGTGGAATTTGAACTCAGAACATAAAGATGGATGAAATGCCACTAAGCATTTTTCCCAGCATGCTAATGGTTCTGCCAGCCTGCCACTTTATTAATAACAATAATAATAATCCTTTCTACTAAAGGCACAAGGCCTGAAATTTTGGACTAATTGATTACGTCGACTCCAGTTTTTCACTGGTACTTAATTTATTGACCCTGAAAGGATGAAAGGCAAAGTCGACCTCAGCAGAATTTGAACTCAGAAAGTAAGGACAGATGAAATGACAGAAAGCACATTTCCTAGCAAGCTAACAAATTTGCCAGCTTGCCACCTTAATAAAAAAAAAATAATGATAATAATTGTTTCTAACACAAGCAGAAGGCCTGAAATTTTGGAGAAGGTGTAAGACAAATCGTCACTTTGTTTTACAGACTTTAGAAGATCTTGCTATTGGATTTAAATTGAGGATGTAAAGAACTGTGAGAAATACCACAAAGCATTTTACATGACGCTCTACTGATTTTGTCAATCTACCACCTTTTTAATGATAATACTTACATGCATACATAGACATACACTTGTCACTTCCAAACATTTAATTCATACTGACAAATGACATCTCACTTATGGTGGTTTTAAAGAAATCTCTAGAAACCTATTGCGAGAATATATATATATATATGCCTGGGTATATATTGATGTGTGTGTGTATATATAGGTGTGAGTGCATGCACATATATATACGTATATGTGTGTGTCTATATGTGTATGTGTATATATGTATATGTATATATGTATATGTATGTGTATATATGTATATGTGTATATATGTATATGTTTATATATATTTGTATATGTATATATATATATATATATATATATATATATATAGATAGATATAATATAATATTCTCAGCTAATTCTGAAGTAACGCGTTACCAACACCACCATTTATTTCTCTATCGGCAACATCATTGCCAATGTCATGATACACTTTTCTCTTCACTCCATCACTTCCATCACCATCACCACACTTCTTCCTTCCTCCTCCAGCATCAAGATTTTCTTTTCCACCCTTTTATTAGCTCTCCTTACGTATTTTACCGTTTTTTTCTACCACATACATAAATTCCTTTCAATGTCTTAACTCCAAACATTGTGCGACAATTGAGAAACCTACTGTTTAATCAATATTGCAGCTGATTCTGCCAGATATTATATGGTTTGGTAAGTGGAGTGGTGGCAGCAGCAGTGGTGGTCGTCATGATGGTTGTGTTTATAATTTAAAAAGTTTCTAGCCTTAGATCGTAACTCTGTAGCAAAACCTTGTTCTGTTGTATTCAGAACATTTCTGTTTGATCCATAATGCACCATTTATGATTATTATTATTATTTATTATCATTTATTAATATTTATTATTATTATTATTATTATTATTATTATTATTATTATTATTATTGACTGATGTCTCAAATGATATTAAGTGGATTGGTTTGACATGACCAAGTAGACATTTTGGTGGAGCTTTTTAATATTTGACTCCTGTAATTTTCTCTTGTATTGTCTTTAGCTTTTGTTTCTCTTGTGTTTCCTTGTTTTTTATTTTCTTTCTCTCCATTTCCTGTATTGGTAGTTATGGTCTGCTGATGTCTAATAAAATCTTCATATCATTTAATGGCTGCAGAGAATCTCTATTTTTGGAAAGAACACCAGTCCATTGCAAATGACCAGCATTGCAAAATAACGAATATCTTAACCATTATGAAACCCTTCATAAAGTGTGGGGCATGATTTTGAGGGAGATTTGACTGGTGTTTCGTGTAGGTTGATTAACTGCATAGAGACTTCTTCATCATCTTTTACTTGTTTCATTAGACTGTGGCCATGCTGTGGCACTGCCTTGAAGAATTTTTAGTTGAATGAATTGACCCCAATGCTTTTTTTTTTTGTTATGATTGCTACTTATTCTATCAATCTCTTTTGCTGAAGCACTAGGTCATGGGGATGTAAACACACCAACACCAGTTGTCAAGCGGTGGTAGGTTGTCACAAAGACACATACACACAAACACATACACACACACACACGTGTGTATGTGTGTAAAGCAAGTTTCTTTCAATGATCTCTGTCCTTTTTGACTCTTAAGACTGGGTGGCATGCTGTTCGTTTAGCCTGTTTCTATATTTCTTTGTAGAAAAGACTGTAGAAAAATTTGCAAAGAATCTCATTTTGTAAAGTTATTTCAAAGTTAGGGAGTCATTTGTGTTTTAATGTAAAAACAATGGCACATCATGAGAACTAGATCTACAAGCAAAATTTTATTATGTGGACAGATAGATGTAGGCATGGTTGTACGATGTATACTCTTTTACTTATTTCAGTCATTTGAATGCGGCCATGCTGGAGCACTGTCAAGCAAATCGACTCCAGGACTTATTCTTTGTAAGCCTAGTACTTGTTCTATCAGTCTCTTTTGCTGAACTGCTAAGTTATGGGGACGTAAACACACCACCATCAGTTGTCAAGCGATGTTGGGGGGACAAATACATACACACACACACACACACACACA
>NC_068983.1:36594135-36608203 GCF_001194135.2 Octopus bimaculoides | reverse complement strand
CATCCACCTGTATGTATAGGTGCATATCTGGGTACAGGACATTGCAAACAAAACGTAGACAAGAAAATAATGATAATCAGAGTACAGAAAACACACAAGCCACATAGAGAACATTCTCCTTCATCAGCTACCCCCGTTTTAACACCGGCGTTTCGAAGAGCTGGGTAGGACGCATCGTTAAAACGGCTCTTCCCATGGACCGCAAATTAAATTTGTATACACAAATTGAACCTGTGCTATGGAGGAATGTAGTGGCGGACAAAAAAACAAGACAGGAAAACAAACGGAAAAGGCTATACGGCCAGACGGGAAAAATTATGTGTATATGAACGCTGTGAGGCAGGAACTTGAAAGAGGGGACGAAGTAAGTTCGCGATAGCCAAGGAAGAAAAGGATTATTGACCGGAAGCATGTGACCATGCCGGTGTAAGGTGGGGGGAGAGAGAGAGTGGTAGAGGGAGAAACAAAGGGAGGAAGTAGAAGAATAGGTGAGCAACGAGAGGAAAAGAGGAAGAGAGGAAGTACGAGGGGGTGGGAAAGAGATACGTAGCAGTAACAGAAGAAGAACGAGAGGGGTAAAGAGAGATACGTAGTAGTAAACAGAGGAAGAACAAGAGGGGGGAAAATGATAGAGAAAGAGATAGAGTAGCGTCAGAAAATATAAAGTTGAGATAACTACTTACAAAATTGGTGACGCTGGCGTTCACACACACATATGTACGACAGGCTTCTTTCAGTTTCAGTCTACCAAATCCACTCACAAGGCTTTGGTCAGCCTGAGGCTATAGTAGAAGACACTTGCCCAAGATGCCACGCAGTGGGACTGAACCCGGAGCCATGTGGTTGGTAAGCAAGCTACTTAGCACACAGCCACTCCTGCGCCTGTATGATTAAGAAGTTTACTTCCCAGCCATGTGGTTTCATGCTCACTGACAATTTTTTCTGATTAATGCCTATGGATTAAATTTCATTGATACAAACCACCACCAGATCTTACTTGATCATCACTATTCTATAATATCCAGATCTTACCAGTCCATTCTTCTCTTTAGTGAATCCTTAGGTGGGTATGAAATGCTATCCTAGCCCATAGAGCCTGACAGTTATCTGCTCTGCTGTCATTAGTCTAGGACGATAAGTTGTAATGCCAACTACATGTCTTTACCATCTTTACACACATTAGAGACAGCCTCGTACCCAGCCACAACAGTACTACTGTAACGTGCTTCACTTTACCTACATAGTGAAGATAATAACCATATTACCTGCTACTGAGAGCTCCAAAGACAATGAATGTAGCCCTTCATCCTAGCAAGGAATTAACTCCAGACAATGGCATCCAATTGTAATGACTATACCAAACAAGTGAGAAGATGAGATAACTATGAGTCGAGGCATAAGCAACTTGTCTTGGGGAGGAATGATTTTGGATAAAAATTGATACAGGGTTTGAGATGGCTCTTTAGTTTTGTTGCAGTTAACCTCTTTAGAACTAGTTTTGTAATAAGAAGCACTCTGTAGACTCTGTTAAGTGGTTGCCTATAGGAAGAGCATCCAGCCATAGATATCATACCAAAAATGGAATATATGGATGAGATCTGCAAACCACATTACTGTGTGCTTTCAAGAAGTGAAGTAATGTTAAGACCTATGAGAGAGAGAGAGAGAGAGCAAAAGAGACATTTGGTCCTTCCATATGGAGAAACTTCTTCATTGCTTGTGGTTTATTTTCTCTGTTGCTGTAAATGCAAGATGTAGATAACAACAAGTGATGTGACCCATCCAACCCAATTTAAGTATCTTCTAATTAACATCATTGTTTAAAACCGTCATCAATTTAAGTTCTTCATTATCATTGTTCCTTGCGAGTATAATAAAATGATGATGATGAAGAAATTAAATTTACCATTCACTACAGTGCTGTATATAACTTTCATCATCATCACTGTCCCTTAGCTGAAAACTGGGTCTTTGGATTCACTTGTAGAACATCTTTGGCAAAAATATCTGCTGTTTCTCTCCAGATCTTTGGATGTGTATTTTTTTCAGTTCTGTTTCACTGTGAAGTGGTTTACATTATCTTTAATAAATCTTTATTGATTTTTGAACATCGTTTATAAGTTTGTTTGAGTTATTTTCCTTCTTATTCAACAGCTATCTACACTTACACCATCAGCACACTGTAAATTGGTAAAATAAATCATGACGACCACCATCATTGCCATCATCATCATCATTATCATCCCCATTATTTTAATCATCATCATCGTTATCGACATTGTCATTATCATCATCATCCTCATTGTTGTCATCATTGTTATTATCTGTTGACTAACACTTGTATTTATATCAAGCACAATGACATGTACCATATATTCTTTTCCACTATCAACAGTACCCCAAAGTTCATCATCGAAGTTGGTACATCACTGTCTTCAAACAAGGTTTTGAGGTTTCAGGTGGTTACCTACAGTTCCTTTTCTCATGGATCAGTTCCCAGGTGATTATCTGGATAGCAGGGAAACTCTGGATGCCTCACACAATACCCAATAAATCACATCCATCTTCCACTGTTACAGTTTAATACAGTGTTTCTCAAACCAGGGTCCATACGGCCCTTGGGGGTCCACAAGATTATGTTAAGATTTATGTGCAATAAACTGATTATATTTCTACCATACACATTTTTTAAATACAATTCTTAATCATAAAAATATAAAGGGAGTTTTTAATCATTGAATAGGTATGAAATTACTTGCTCCCTGCGGGATCAAAGGGGTCCGTAAGCAAAAAATGGTTGAAAACCACTAGTTTAATGAGATATATTTGGGGAAAGGGGACAGAATGTGGAAACCTTGTGAATATACAATGTCAGCCATTTAAAGCAAGTATGAATTCAAGATCAACACTTCTCAAACTAACAAAAACCAGCAGTAGAATTCTGGTCAACCACATCATATAACCCCTTGTAACATTTATTTTTTTCTGGAAATTTTAATAAGTTATAAAGGGAGTTTTTAATATAAATATAAAGGAGATTTTAATATAAATATTAAGGGAGTTTTTGATATAAATATTGAGGGAGTTTTTAATATAAATATAAAGGGAGTTTTTAATCATCGAATAGCTATGAAATTACCTGCTCCCTCTGGAATCAAAGGGGTCCATAGGCAAAAAATGGTTGGGAACCACTGGTTTAATTAAATATATTTGGGGAAAGGGAAAAGAATGTGAAAACCTTGTGAGTAAACAATGTCAACCATTTTAACCAACTAACTTCATGATATACTAACTATAAATAGTAATTCGTAAGAACTATCTTCTGTGGAGAAGACATTTAACTTTATTAATTCTCTTTCAAGAGATTCTGACTTGACTAGCTTTTCATTTTCTGGGTTATTAACCTTATCTTTAATCTCTCTAGCGATTACTTCCTTTGCAGTCTATGCTCTGAGTGTGTGTATGTGTGTGTGTGTGTATATATATATATATATATATATATATTGTGGAAGCGCAATGGCCCAGTTGTTAGGGCAGTGGACTTGCGGTCGTAGGATCATGGTTTCGATTCCCAGACCAGGCATTGTGAGCGTTTATTGAGCAAAAACACCTAAAGCTCCACAATGCTCTGGCAGGTGGTGGTGGAGAACCCTGCTGTACTCTTTCACCACAACTTTCTCTCACTCTTTCTTCCTGTTTCTGTTGTACCTGTATTTCGAAGGGCCATCTTTGTTACACTCTGTGTCACACTGAATCTCACTGAGAACTACATTAAGGTTACATGTGTCTGTGGAGTGCTCAGCCACTTGCACGTTGATTTCACAAGCAGTCTGTTCCGTTGACCAGATCAACTGGAACCTTCGTCGTTGTAACCGACGGTGTGCCACGATATATCTATATATATGTGTGTGTGTGTGTGTGTCTTATCTTTTACTTGTTTCACTCACTCAACTGCAGCCATGCTGAGGTGCTGCCTTCAAGGGTTTATTTCAAGGGTGGAGAAACTTTTTAGTGCGGTGGGCAAAAATTTCCAAAAAAAAAAAAAGAAGGTCCACAGGTGGATCACAAGTTCTAACTCTCATAACTGTGTAAATCTTGTATATATCTATGTATAATTCGACATACATTAATAAAGATAAGTTTAAACCATTAAGTTAACATGTAACATCTTCAGTAATGCCACCACTGAATTTAGGATGTTTATATTACTTAAGAGGTATTCTGTATTTTTCAGCTAGAGTGTAGTTGTGTCTCAAGGGGGTGGTACAAACCTAGCAATATGCATTTTATAGTAAAAACAAGATTTCCATTCAAATGGCAATTGCCGGACAATTTTCTGTTCGAGTCTAACCGTTTTAAGTCGTAGTGGAAACGCGACCTATGTCACAAAGATTCATACGAGTATTGCATGAATTTTATAATTGAAAAATTGACTATATTTTGTGCAGGCACAATAAAATGGGCTCACGGGTGCAATTGAGCCTGCGGGCAGGGGTTTCCCCACCCTTGGTTTAGTTGAACAAATTACTCCCAGTACTTATTTTTTAAATCTGGTACTTACTCTACTGGTCTCTTTTGGTGCACCACTAGGTCACAGGGATGTAAACAGCCCAACACTGTTACCGACATTAATTTTTTTTTTTTTTTGATTGATTATTTTGGTCTCTCATGACTATGCGCCATCTCATACCTGTGTATATCTGGGTTTGGTTCCAACCAAGATACAATTATTACTATGGAGGGAATTCATCTTCAATATTCTTGCTATTAACATTTTCTATGTCAATGTTTCTGTGGTTCCTCTCCATTTTTGCATTACCTTTTACTTGTTTCAATCATCTGACGGCAGCCATGCTGGAGTACTGCCTTGAAGGGTTTTAGTCAAGCAAATTGACACCAGTATCCTTTTTTTTTTTTAAGATTTAGTACTTATCCTATTGATCTCCTTATCCTGAATTGCTAAGTCAGAGACATAAACCAACATCAGTTGTCAAGCAGTTAGTGAGGTAGATGGACACAAAGACCATTGCACACACATATACATATATACACACATATGACAGGCGGCGAGCTGGCAGAAACGTTAGCACGCCGGGCGAAATGCTTAGCGGTATTTCGTCTGCCGCTACGTTCTGAGTTCAAATTCCGCTGAGGTCGACTTTGCCTTTCATCCTTTCTGGGTCGATTAAATAAGTACCAGTTACGCACTGGGGTCGGTATAATCGACTTAATCCGTTTGTCTGTCCTTGTTTGTCCCCTCTGTGTGTAGCCCCCTGTGGGTAGTAAAGAAATAACACATATGACAGGCTTCTTGCAGTTTCCGTCTATCAGGCCTGTAGTAGAAGACACTTGCCCAAGGTGTCCTACAGTTGAACTGAACCTGAAACGTGGTAATTGCCATCTAATTTGAGTGAAAGTTTTTCAATTTTAAATAGACATCTTAATATTTTTGATCACCTTGTGTATGGCAGGCTTTCGCATAAATTGGATGAAAATTCATAAATAACAGGCATAACGACAACTCCACCAGGAATATGAAACATTGGTAACAACAATGCTGATCTTAACTCTAATCCCATGATTAACACAGATGACAGCAATACTAATAACCATGAAAACTCCTTCTCCGGTCCCTCTGATAAATCATGATATGAAATGCATACATCCAACCATTTAATAAGCATGTCTGTATTCCATTATATTCAAATAAGGAAACAGAAGCAACATTTTACACTGGCTAAAAAGAAACTAAGACAAATTTTAAGACAACTGGAAATATTAATGGACGGATACTGATTAAATTGATACTGGAGTCGGAAATGGTTTAGGAAAACTGAAGCAGTGTTTTAAAACTAGAAAATTAGCATTCTTCTCTGATGGATAAGTCTGTGAGAATGTTTGCAGATGGTTTGCTAAACTATGTTCAATTGGTAGATCTACATATTAGTGACATGAGTGAAGGAACAACAAAAGGATAAAAAAGCTCCTTAATGCTTATATAAGAATGTCATGTTGACATCCTCCAACCAAGAAAATGTACTGGAAACAATGTTCAGGCAACTAACAAAGACAGCATGCCTATATTGTATGGACTTAGGAAAGACCACAAATCTTCCCTTGATACTATTATTTGATCACCAACCAGACCATAGATGTGATGTAACAAAAATAATTTCTGGTGAGAGAAAAGAAGTAAAAAGAAATATAGTCAAACAATAACTGGTGAGTGTGTTGGTAGATTTTTAACTCTTTAGCATTCAGATACTTCTGTCAAATGTAATGCTTATTCATTCACATTGTTTTCAGTTAATCATGCATTATCTTGTAGCTTTGAGATATCAATGACATCATCATCATCATTTAACATCCATGTTCTATGTTGGCATGGGTTGGATGACTTAACTGAAAACTGATTAGCTGGGGAGCGGCACCAGATTCCAATCTGATTTGGCTTGGTTTCTACAGCTGGATGCCCTTCCTAATGCCAACCACTCCAAGTGCCACCAACATGGGTGTTAGTTATGTAACACCAGCATCAGCCATGACTACAATCTCACTTGGCTTGACAGGTCTTCTCAAGCACAGTATATCACTTGTCACTGCCTCCATGAAGACCAATGTTCAAATGGTGCTTTTTACATGCTACTGGCACAGGTACCAGTTGTGTAACACTGGCATTGGTCATGTGATTGTTTATTTTTACAATAATATTTTAGGGTAAATATGACATGTTGGAGCTGGCCAGTTTGAAGATAAAAACACGGATAATATTTTGGCCAGATATGGCTGGTTTAAATGCTAAAGGGTTAATAATGTGACCCTTTCAATATGCAGCAATATTGATTTTAATACAATTTTCAGATCAAAATTCTTGTAAAAGAAGCTCAAAAATTATAACTCAACACACACACACATGAGCAGAGGATGAACTAGAGTGGGAGAGAATGATGGGGAGGTAGGATGGAGAAAGAAAGAATGGTCAATGAAGTAGTAGAGGAAAGTAATGACAGAGGGTAATGGGAGAGAAACAATATTGGCAGCTGCCTTCTGATAAGAGAGAAAGTATATAGTGGATAGTTGTAGAAATGTGGCCAAGGGAGTGGAGGAGGTAGCTAAATAGTGTAAAGTTTAGCTGCAAAGAGAGAGCATGAGTGATGGGTAGTTATGAGGACAGATGAAGTAAGATAAGAGAGTGGTGATCTGGGGTAAGAGGAAGTAAAGTAGGGTGTCAGTGGGGTGTAATGGATACCAGTGGTGTTCTGGATTGCAAGGCGGTGATAGAAACATCATTGGAGAGAAGTGAGTGCAGAATAATAATGGTCCACTTGCCATTACTGATGACAAAATGAAAGAGACATGGAAGTAGTACTGTAAGGTGATGTTCAATGAAGAAAATGCTTTAGGGAAAGATTGAGAGTGTATCCCGAGTAGGCCCAACACAAGACCAGCCATTCTTGATGATAGCAGTGTGGCCACAAGCTAAGAAGATGTAAGCCAGAAAGCTAGCTAGTCCACTGGAGATAGTCATTGAACCCCTTAGATTATCTCGTGAAGTAGGGAATGTTCTGATAACTTGCATGGTCAATCAAGTAGAACAGGAAGTTGTCATAATTACTGGCAAGTGCAACAGTATCACAATCAACTGCTACAAGGGCAAAGGTGATAGGCTAGGGAGTGGTGATTACAGAGGTGTAAAATTGCCAGGCCAGGTCATGAAAGTTACAGAAAAACTTACAACACAATTGATTAGGAAGAAAATTAGCCTTGGTGAGATCTAGTTTAGTTTTGTTCTAAGAGGAGGCACCGTTGATGGCATCTTAGTTATAAGGCAACTACAAAGAAGTACATAGCTAAGTGGTTTGATGTTTTAAACAGGTAGATATCAAGGTAGGCAGGCAGGTAGATAGGTAGGTTGGATGGTTGCCTGGCTGGTTTAGAATGGTGGTGTTGTAATTCTCTGATTTTATAGCTAACCCATCAGATTTATTATAATCTGTATTCCTGCTGTATTTTGTTTACTCTTGAACTGTGAACTGATTCTGTTTCTCTTTATTATTTGTATTTCTATTGCATCTTTGAGTAGTAAGCCCATCATTCTAGCTCGTTTGATATAGATTCTTGGTTCTGTCCCCACTGACACACCCTAACCCCAAAATATCTATACAAAACATGAGACACGTCAATTTCACCAATCTAGCTGCAATGTTCATGGCCCCTTCTCCTCATGCCTTGATTAATTTACGAATTATAGCCTATGAATTTATGTCCATTGAAGATGTTTCATTATGTTTCTGGACAAGATTCTTAAATCTATATGACTTCTGTTATCAGGTCATTGGGAAAGTTACCTGGGTTCAATTAATAACCAATCCAAAGGGAGGTTTCTCTCAAATTTGCTTTCTGCTCTGAGAAATGGGGTCAACCCTCTCAGATCTCGGCCTTTGTTTCTAACTTTACCTTCCACTAGGGCTCCTGAGCGAGAAAAAAAAAAAAAAACTCTTGCATACACAACTCAAAAGTAATGATTGCAGGCAGACTAACGGACAGGATCACAAAGAAAATTCAGGAGAATAGCAGTAATAGGCCTATCATCTCTCAACTATTGTATATGTTCACCTGAATTACTACTTTCCTCATCACTTTTACTGGTTTGTTCAAATCACTCTTTGTCTGCATAAGGGTAAACTCTTTGGTCTGAAGAATAAATATCATCAGTAATTTCCTTGACTGTAAAGAGACTAGGTCTTGCTCATTTATGAGACAAAGTGCTGGTTTTATCACACACTTGTTTCATTGCAATAAAATCTTCTTTTTTCCCATTAACAACAAAAGTAAACAACAGCCATGGGGGATGCCATAAACAATGAGTCATGAACACACTTGACTGCAAAGTTGTAACACAATTGATTGTCTATTTTTAGTATTTAATCTTTTGTACTGTTTTAATGGGATTGCCTCTATGCTATTTCCACTCTACCAGGAACATGGCATGGTAGGGTTAAGCTCAAGACCTGCAAATTTGAGTGAAAAAGAGTAACTGCCTGTATGAAAATACAATTCTGGTGTTGTAGTTTGAATGTGAGATTTGTCCAGTACCTTAATCCCCTCCTCTCACTTCATACTTTTAATCCTTCATACCTGATACTGTTGAACCCTCATTCTTTATAACTTTGGCCTTCATCTTCTCTAAACCTTTGACTCTTGACCTGTCATACATTTAATCCCTCACCCTTCATACCTTTGACTCGTCACCTTTCATACATTTGTCCTCTCAACTTCCATAAGTTTGCTCTTTCGTTCTTCATACATTTCTCTCCACCTTCTCCATACCTTTGACCTCTCACCTTTCATGCCTTTGATCCCTCACCTTTTATATCTTTGTCCACCTACCAAATCCACTCATTAAGTTTGGGTTGGCCTGGGGCCATAGCTAAAGACCCATGCCCAAATTACCAAACAGTGGGACTGAACCTAAGAACACATGGTTGGGAAGCAAGCTTCTCAACCACACAAGCTATGCCTGTGCCTTGATGTAACATAATTAGAAATTATTTAAGCTCCATCTCCATATTGTTCCTGCCCTACTAATTATTATGTTGCCACTTGGTCCTATCCCTCAAATACTAAAATACACTGCCATAGTAACTAAACTTATTTACTTCTTCAAAAGACATACTTTTGTTCTTCATTATATCTGGAGGTGGACTGAATATATAGCTAATTACTTCAGTGTATTGTGAATGATTGAAATGTAAATAGTTTGTATGGAATGTTCCTCTCACTATACACCCACTAAATGAAATACCTTCAGAGTATTTAAGTATTTACTCCAATTTTATAATACTGATCAAGGTCACTTTTTCCTCTTTTACTTTTATCTAAGCTGTCTCGGCTATGATTTTAATACTTTAAGCTATTCTGCCTTCAATTTTATTTCATTTTCTTTCAACAATTATTTGATTTCTGCAACTCTACACGAACAACCTTTTATTCTGTCTATCTCCCCACCCATACACTTCCACACACCCAAGTCTTCTTGACCACGCCTTTATTTTCCTATAAATTGTCCATTATCAAGATTATGAATACTAAATTGCCTTTGTCATGGCTCCTATGAAAATCTAGGTGAACTTTAAAACTCCTTTCCAAACAAAGTTATTGTTCAAAACTCTTCATACTAAATTTTCCATAAATAGATGTAACTCACAGAAGCCATTATGCATATTTGTGTACATAACTCACCATACATTCTCCTTATCCCTGTTTATTGCCTATGTAACTCACCATACATTACTGCATGACATTGTTGCCTGTTCATCATTGTCTATATAGCTCACCATACATTACTGTGTAACATTACCTCTTGTTCTTGTTATGGGTTAAATGGTTCACCATACATTGTTGTGTGACATTGTTCCTTATCCCTGTTTATGTCTGTGTAGCTCACCTTACTTGCTCTCTGGCATTACTCCACTACTCGTGTTTATTAGCGACTTGGCTCACCATACATTGTTGTATGACATTGCTCTCTGGCCATTCTAGTTTTCAGAGCTCACAATTCATTACTGTGGCAATGTTCCTTTTCTATTTTTATTGTCTGCACAGCTCACCATACATTGCTGTATGACATTTTCTTTATCCATATTTATTGTTTACATAGTTCACCATACATTGCTGTGATACTGCCAGACAGCCTGCTATTATTACATAACTATTTGTTAACCACAAACTTTAGTTAATAAAACTGATGGAACAGACACCTTAAAAACTACAAGTGAAAATTATAAAACTAAACTGCTTCACCTCCAAATAGGTGTTTTTTCTTTTGTATTCTATTACTTCATAAAATATCTGCTTATATCTTGTTTGGTTTTTCAACACTCTTTGTAATTGTGAATAACTTTTTTTTCTTATGCTTCAATTTTATTTCATTTTCTTTCAACAATTATTTGATTTCTGCAACTCTACACGAACAACCTTTTATTCTTCACAAATGAAGTCAGGCATGACTGCAAGGGAAGTATTATTTGTAATGTATGTTTTTTTATTTTATAAGTGACTTAAAGGAAGAAGGGTCACATTAATGACCTTCTTTTTTCAGGGTTTTTGATGTGGGTGGAAAGAAGTGGGTAGGTTATTCTCTGTACTGAAACTTGGCATGAATGCTTACAATAGAATGGACTCTGCTAAAAGCACCCAAGGCCATATGGTGGGGTTTTGATTAACGTTTTTAATACCAACTTGCCTGAGACTTGCCACGCCTCAGTCTGCAATAAACTTCAAGTTTAAAGTGATCTAAATTAATACTTTCTCTCAAACTTTCATCTTAATTTATGTTCCAAACATCAGCTTAATACTGACAAAATCATTTTACTAAATTCTTCATTATTTTCAAAATTAATTGAAAAAAAAAGCAGAAATATGGTAACAAAATGGTTAAGAGATAATAAATCTATTACTCCAAAAACAGAAGAGTTCTGCCAATGGTCTTCTATGCAGTCTCTGTCTGCCAAATTTCAATCTCAAGGATTTAGACAATTAGAGGCTACAACAAACAACTTGCTTACTCAAGGTACCACTTGGTGGGTTTGAACCTGAAACCTTGTTCTTACAAAGTGAACCTCCTAACTATACAATCTTGTCTGCACTCATTTGGAATTAGCAGCGAATACTTCCTTCCATATTTCTGGAACAGTAATTTATTCTTGAACCATTCTTATCCATAATCTGTTACAAGAATGATTGTTAAAATATTTACTGACTAATCAGTTATTGTTTCTTTATCAATTATTAATTAACATTGACAGATTAATGAGTTATTAATTATGATGGCTGCAGGGGTGGCTGAATGGTTAAGAAGTTTGCTTCACAACCATGAGGTTCCAGGTTCAATCCCACTAGGTGATATATTGGGCAAATGTTTCTTATCCTTGCCACTAGTCAATCCATGTATCATGTGAGAAATTACGTTGACAGAAACCAAAGAAGAAATCATAGAAGCCTTCTAGCTGGACTGTACCAGTAATTCACATGTTCCACTGCCTACTTACCCTGTCCAAACCTCTGTAGCACTTATGTTCACCTCCCTGTACCTTGAGAGTATACCCTGACACGTCTTCCTCACCACCTTCTCTCTTTCCTCAGACTGGGGTTACCATGTATCTCCTCTACAGCAAGGGACCTATTTCTCTCTATCATAGCACAAAACCACCTCCATCAATACTCCACCCCTTCAGTTGAGGGTTCTTGTCTTACAAGTTATTTGGTGATATTGCTGTCACTTATGCCATGTAAAAAGCACCAAGTACTTTTTGTAAAGTGGTTGGCATTAAGAAGGCATTTGGTTGTCGAAACCATACCAAAGCAAACAGAGCTTAGTGCAGCCAGCTCCTGTTGAACCATCCAACCCATGCCAGCATGGAAAATGGATGTTAAATGATGATAATGATTCCAATTTAGAATTACACTGAAGGTACACATAGCTGTGGAATACTCATCCAGTTTAGCATGCTAATTCAATGAATGGGTTTCTCAGTTCATTGAACAGCTGAACACTTATGTTATTCTCAGTAGGAGATTTATGATTAATTGTGATAAATTGAGATTATTCTTTCAGTAACCTCAGAGCAGAATCTATTACATCACTTTGGTAACACTTTCATGAGATGTCTCCAGGGAAATTTAACCTGGAAGAGCCCATTCCTTATGAAGCTTTACCCAAAAGTAGATCAGAATTTGCTACAGCCTAGTCATGAAAGACTGGGAAAATGTATAACTTTATAGATAACATCAGAAATTGCCTCTCAAAATTTTAAAATGAAGTGCTTTTGGAACACCCTCAGTTGATTATTGTGAAGATTGACAATGCTTCAATACTTCAGGGGGAAAAATGGCGGTTTAGATGATAGCCAAGATAATCAGGACTACACTCTATTAAGGCCCTTAAAGTTACTCCAAACGTTAAGTCTAAGAATCTCTGGTGATCTTTCTTGAAGATCTCATATTCATAACCTTAGAATAAACCTGTACCAAAGTCTAACTTTTCATGGTAAAACCAGATATTCCTTCAGCTCTGTTCATTTGCTGACCCTCTACAAAGGTCAAGCAAAACCCACAATGAAGTACCCAGATCTGTAATGGGACAGATGCTGTTACATAAACACATTATTGACCCCACAATAGGATATTAGCCCCACATCTGGGATAATGTGGCTGGTACACAAACATCTAAAAGAAAACTATCTAGCTGTTAAACAAAAACACATTCACCAACACACTTCAGGTTCTGTCTCACAAATGTACTCTCTCTCTCTCTCTCTCTCTTTCTCTCTCTCTCTCTCTCTCTCTCTCTCTCTCTCTCTCTCTCTCTCTCTCTCTCTCTCTCTCTCTCTCTCTCTCTCTCTTCTATTGATATTACAAAGGTTCCTCAGAATTAACTACTTACATCCAACCTCCACCTGATAAACTTGGCTCTCCTCTTCCCCTCACCCAAAGCAGCATCTTTTCTCTGCTTTGCCATGCCTGCACTAACCAAAATATACTTTAACATTCCTTTCCAAAGTGTCTCCCTGCTAACATTTTACCTGCCAGCTACCAGCACCAACTTACAAAGGTTCACACTGAACACTAATTTTGATCTCACTAGTCATAGAGAGCTGTGAATGTTAAGGGTATAATCTCTTTTTCTTATCTAAGCCTTAAAAAATACCCTAGTGATGGTCAGTATTATTTTCTACTTATTTTAGTTGCTGGACTGCAGCCAGGCTGGGGAACCATTTTGAAGAGTTTAGTCAAACAAATCAATCCCAGTACTTATTTCTTAAAAGTCTAGTACTTATTCTGTCAGTCACTTTTGCTGTATTGCTAAGTTATTGGGACAAACAAACCAACACCAGCTGTCAAGTGAGGTGGTGGTCAAACACAACACACACACATGTCAGAAGTTACAGAGTGACTCAACAACTGAGAGTTTCGTGCATTGGCACTTACCAAATTTAGAAAATGTGTACTCCTGTTTTGAATTCAATTTTGTCTCTCTCTCTCTCTCTCTCTCTCTCTCTCTCTCTCT
>NC_068983.1:36591620-36593972 GCF_001194135.2 Octopus bimaculoides | reverse complement strand
TATATATATATATATATATATATATATATATCAGGTAGGCTTTTTTCAGTGTCTGTGTACCAGATCCACTCACAAAGATTTGATTGGTCTAGGCAACAGAAGAAGGCACTTTCCCTAGGTGTTGCCTATTGGGACTGAACCCAAAACCACAGGATTGAGAAACAAACTTCTTAACCACACAGCCATGCCTGCACTTAGGCTCATTCCTAGATTTCTTCCAAACTAGATTTGGTCCAAGGTCTCTTTGATTTGTAAAATAAGAGTAATAATGTTTTTATCTATTTAATTAAGATGAAGATGGGAAAATATTGTATTTATCAATGTAGCCATCCAATAAAAATGAAGAATATCAAATGTTAAAATAATGAGGATTGGATACTGATCATGTACAGGAATCTTGAATTATTGATGCTTGCTTTCATTTAATCATTATAACCGAGAATATGGTAGAATTGAAAGAAGCTTCCTGCTAGACATGTGTCTCTGTTTGTGTGGCATGTATGTCTGTATGTCTGTTTCGAAGATCACATATAAACATGCATACAAGTATGCACACCCATGAACTCATGCACAAAGTGAATAACTAATTATACATGTACATACACATGCATCCATGTACATACAGATGCACACATACACGTATGTGCTTGCATGCATATGCATTTGTGTGTATGTATAATATATACACACACACATGCACATACAGATGGCTGTGTATGAATACACATGTACATACATGCATATAAATACATACATATGAACACACAAACAGAAGATTTTAAAATGCTACAGGTATTTTGGGTCACATGAGTATGATAAAAATATGCAACACACACACATATAGGAGTGTGTGTGTGTGTGTATGTATGTATATAAAAATATGTGTATATATGTGTGTATGAGAGTTTGTGCGTGCATATTAATAGCTATCATTTTAATTACATCTCATTGAGAGACATTGGTGCATCATACATCTGTATGCTTCTGGCAAGCTTGGAAATCTCTTATCTCTGTTCATCTCATCATTTACACTTTGGATCACATCTCTAAATTTGACCAGATTCACTGGAAACAATATTAATAACTATCTGAAGAACACAAATCTATTTTTGTCTCCATTTTATATATATATATATATATATATATAGATATAGATATATAGATAGATATATCTGTGGGTGTATTGTGTATTACTTTGAGGTGGTAGTGTTGGTGGTGATGTCAGCTATGGCTTTACTGTAGGGTGGTAGTACGTCTACTTCTGATGGTGGTAGTATTAGGAGAGGGTCTACTGATAGCATATTTAGTGGTGGTGGGGTGGTTTGTGATTTGTTTTCTGTATAAAAGGGAGAGGAAAAGTACTCAAGCCATATATTAGGGTTTAGTTATTTATTTGAAGCTGATGATTCCCAGAAAATTGTTCGTTTTGTTATTTGAGTGAATTCACACAAATGAAGAAATATCTGTCTTCCCTTCCATCCATTTATCCACCCACTCGCGTATTTATATTCACATACATACAAATACATATTCATACATATATATACACACACACTCAAATATATATGTGAGTGTGTGAAGGCATGTAGCCTTGTGGTAAAGGTGTTACGCTCGTGATCTAGTGACTGTAGGTTTGATTCTCCGATTGAATGGAGCATTGTGTTCTTGAGCAAAATACTTCATTGCTATTGTCCATTCAGCTGTAAACTGGTAAGCCTGCGATGGATTAGCCTTCTGATTGGAGAAAATGTTGGCCTGCTTACCTGACCAGTAGTGTTAAAAGCTAAACTGTTGTATAGCACATTGTGATCAACAATGTATAACAACATCTGATAGTTTGGCCTATCATGTGATATATAAATACACACACACACATTAGTGTAGAAAAGTGGGCATTAAAATGATAATGATTTATACACATGTCTATGCATACAAGTGTGTGTGTGTGTGTGTGTGTGTATGTATATATATATATATATATATATATATATATATATATATATATATATATATATATATATATATATACAAAGAAAATATATACATGTATACACACATATATGTACATACTTACATCTACATGTGTATATAGATGCATATCAGGGTACAGGATGTTAGAACAATAAAATACAGACCACGGAACGAACACATAGGAAAACAGATAGCCACTTGGAATTAATCCTTCGTCAGCTGCCTCTATTCTAACTAGACGTTTCGAAGATAAGGCAGAACGTACTCTAGAATAGTCTCTTCCTGAGTAGTAGATTGACCCACTAAACAGAGGATTCCAAGGTGGCAGACACAAACCAAGACAGGAAAAAATGGACAGTGAAAACAACATTATATATATAT
>NC_068983.1:36589731-36590229 GCF_001194135.2 Octopus bimaculoides | reverse complement strand
ATATATATATATATATATATATATATATATATATATACAAGGAAATTATTGTTTACAATAATATCAAGTTGTATAACATGCGTAAAAAAGACCATATGGTAAAAAAATTATTGATTAATAATTAAAGGTACTACATATAGCACCAGCATGCTAAAAATAGCAGTCAGAAGGCGACTACAGCCACAAATTTTCACTGATACACATTAACTGAAATTGGGTTCTATGACCCTCGGGTCAGTATGACTTACTGATGAGAACTAAGTGGAATCTTCGCAAAGTTTGAAATTGTGATGATACTGGTATGTCTGGCTTTTCAATTTATGATTCTTTTCATCATTGGTACAGGGGCTGAGAATTTCTGCTCATTCCTCCAATTTCAATTAATGTGTATCAGTGAAAATTTGTGGTTGTAGTTACCTTCTGACTGCTATTTTTAGCATGCTGGTGCTATTTGTAGCACTCTTAATTATCAATATATGTATATATCATCATCATCAT
>NC_068983.1:36587664-36589194 GCF_001194135.2 Octopus bimaculoides | reverse complement strand
TATATGTATATATATATATATATATTTAGATATACACACACAGATATATGCATACACTCATGTATACATGTGTACATATATATTAGAGGATATGTTAACCTTGTGAAGGGATGGTTGCATCCAAAGTAATCTTGGTTCACTACCTAGTATTGTTGGGTAAAGAAATTCCTTTAAAACAGTTGGTAGATATTAAGCATATAGTTTATATCCAGTTAAAAGATAGAAAGAAAATGGAGATAAGGAAGTTAACAATTATTTATTATTAACAAATTGGTCATCTTCGCTTCTTACAGCTGTTTCAATTAATACTCAATAATTAAATTACAAAAAGATGTACCTTGTAATGTTTCAGTCTGCTAAAATGGATAGGTCCACATATAACACACCAAGATACATCTTTTTTTCTCTGATGAAATTAGGCTCATGTCACATAAATGCAAATTTAATGTACAAATTTGTTGTAATTAAATTATTGAGTATTAATTGAAACGGCTGTAAGAAGTGAAGATGACCAATTTGTTAATAATAAATAATTGTTAACTTATCTCCATTTTCTTTTCTTCTTTTAACTGGATATAAACTATATGTATACATATATACATGTATGTATGCATAGACTCACACACGCATGCATGCACAAATACACACACACACACACACACACACGTGTGTGTGTATGTATGTATATACATATGCACACACTGACAGACATGTATATATACATGCATACACACACACACATGAACTATTGGCATATGTGGTTCATGAAAGTGAAAATTTATACATGGAAATGCTCACATAGAAATGGTGGAACTGATAATGATTTCTTAATTATTATGAAGCTTGAAGGCAAATTAAATGAAGTAAGCACATCATGTACAAATGCTTGTTGTGGGAGTATAAAATGTTATTAACTATGCAATAAGAGTTTCCTTGAACAAGTCCACTTATTTGAAATTGGATTTTAAATCATTCCACTATATTACATATAGCTAATGTATTTATCTGAAAAGGATAAGAGACAAAGTTGACTAAAGCGGTATTTGGATGGTTATCATCATTACCATTTAATGTCTGTTTTCCATGCTGGCTTAGGTTGAACAGTTGAACAGAAGCTGGTGAGTCAGAGGAAAGCACATTGCTTCAGTGTTTCCTTTGACATAGTTTCTACAGTTAGATGCCCTTTCTAACACCGTTGATGGCACTCCGTCGCTTACGACGTCGAGGGTTCCAGTTGATCCGATCAACAGAACAGCCTGCTCGTGAAATTAACATGCAAGTAGTTGAGCACTCCACAGACACATGTACTCTTTAACGTAGTTCTCGGGGATATTCAGCGTGACACAGTGTGACAAGGCTGAACCTTTGAATTACAGGCACAACAGAAACAGGAAGTAAGAGTGAGAGAAAGTTGTGGTGAAAGAGTACAGCAGGGTTTGCCACCATCCCCTGCCGGAGCCACTTGGAGCTTTTAGGTGTTTTCGTTCAATAAACACTCACAACGCCCGGTCTGGGAATCAAAACCACGAT
>NC_068983.1:36586762-36587654 GCF_001194135.2 Octopus bimaculoides | reverse complement strand
TCTCGGGGATATTCAGCGTGACACAGTGTGACAAGGCTGAACCTTTGAATTACAGGCACAACAGAAACAGGAAGTAAGAGTGAGAGAAAGTTGTGGTGAAAGAGTACAGCAGGGTTTGCCACCATCCCCTGCCGGAGCCACTTGGAGCTTTTAGGTGTTTTCGTTCAATAAACACTCACAACGCCCGGTCTGGGAATCAAAACCACGATCCTATGACCGTGAGTCCACAGCCCTAACCACTGGGCCATTGCGCCTCCACTTTCTAACACCAACCACTTTACAATGTGTACTGGGTTCTTTTTTTTCTTGGTACTGTCACTAGTGTGGTCACTAAGTAATGTGCAAGACGAGACCCTCAGCTGTGGGTTTGGGAAGTAGTAGTTTTGACGGAGATGGCTTTGTGCCAGATGTGTAGAGAGGCTAGAGTATGATAGAGGGACAGAAACAGGTTATCAGGAGATACATGGCTACCTAAGATAGAAGAGAGGAGAGAGAAAGAGATGGTGGTGAAGGTGTATCATGGGGTGATGATGTGTTTGAGTGAAAGCGTTCATATTTACACTTTGATAATAATTTGATCACCATTATTATCTTAGGAAGTAATTACGATGTAACACTTTTATTCTTGTATCCTTTTATTTGTTTCAGTCTTTTGACTGTGGCCATGCAGGACTTATTCTTTGTAAGCCTAGTACTTATTCTATTGGCGTCTTTTGCTGAACTGCCAAGTTATAGTGACGTAAACACACCAGCATCGGTTGTCAAGTGGTGGTGGTGGTGGTGGTGGGGAGAAACACACAAACACATACATACATATATATGTATATATATGTGTATATATATATGTGTATATATATATATATATATATATATATATATATATATATATATA
>NC_068983.1:36575747-36586441 GCF_001194135.2 Octopus bimaculoides | reverse complement strand
TAGAAATTTTATTTACCACCAGTGGCCTAGCGAGAGTAAAAACAGTCAATAGACTATGTATTATTCATTAGAAATGTCCTATTATAGGCGTCTCTGCATTTCTAATGAGTATATATATATATATATATATATATATATATATATATATATATACACTGCTTCTTTATGTCTTTCATTTGTCTCACAAAGTGAAACTGAAAATCAACAATTTCCATAAGAAATTTTTTATATCTATTTCATATGTGCACATGAGCACATACATGTAGTTACATACACAAATATACATACACTCACATAAACACATACATTCATGCACAAAAGAATACATAAGCACTCCACAAGTGAACTTTATCATTCTGGACACATTTCAGACTCCTACCTTTCCACTTTCACTTATTACATATAGATTTATCTTGATACTCAATCCTGAAATTTAAAACACTTCTCATGTTTTGTTCTTCCAGCTTTGTAAGAGATGAAAATACATCAAGACATTACAAAATAAGCTATCATAAGACATTGGCAAGACATTTCAAGGCACTGACAGTGCACTGTCTAACTTTGACAAGGTACTGACAGACTTTGACAAGACACTGTCAGACCTCGACAAGGCAATGACAGACTTCAACGAGGCACTGTCAGACTTTGATGAGGCACTGACAGACTTCCATGAGGCACAGACAGACTTTGACGGAGGCACTGTCAGACTTCGACAAGGCATTGTAGGACATTGACAAAGATATTGATAAGACATTTATAAGACTTTGGCAAGTCATTGATAAAACATTGGAGAACCTACTGTCTGTTTCTTTCATGTATTTTTTGTATTTCAGTTTTATCATATTCTTTTCCTATTTTTCTTATTGAAAGTCCCTTACTTTGCCCATTTATAATAGACCCAAGAACAATTTCTTTCATAATCACAAGCCCAAAAGTTTTAGCTAAGGGTGTAGTCAAATTGTGGTATTTCTTTTATTGGTCCTTTAAGATCCAATGTTAACGTCAAACTCATCAGGCTAAGAATTTCAAACATACAAAACTGTAACTCAATACAATAAAACATTTTGTTTGGTGTCTGTGAATTCTATTACAACTCCACCCTTATAATAGGCACAACAATGATGACCATTTTCTATTAGTATCATATTTTTTTCCTGATTTCAGTTTTCAAATACCAGTTCTATTGCTGAACGCAGATTAAAACTTATGTCCGCTCTTTACTTGTGTAAAGCTCCAATTATTTTTCACCTTGATTGTATTGTCAAGTTTCCTGGCACACTTAATGTGTCTGGCATCTAAACAAAAGTAAATGTATTATTATTTTTAATCCGATAATTCCTTCTATTGTTCGGTGATGTTTTCGGTCCAGTAATTGCTAATATTCTTAGGTGATAACATATCTTCTTGAGTTCTTAATCTTCTTTTACAAAATGTGTGTAAAAGTGGAAGGAAATTCTTTACTCATGCATAACTTTCAGTAGTTGAAGAGTTCTCTAGTTAAGTTTGAACTTAACTTCATATCGCTTGCCTGAGTTAGAAGTGGTGGTGCTGGTAGTGGTGGTGATGATATGGCGGTGGTAGCAGCAGTGGTGATTGGGGAGAAATTAATTTTTAAAATGGAATCCATTTCCTTGTTTTTAATGAATGTATGAATAAATTTTATTTCTTGCAACTAAATATTCTTGTAATTAACCATTTTGTCAATATTTTTATTGTAATTTTCATTAGATGTGTATGTTTTCCATTGATAAACAGACAGGTGGCAAATTAACAAGGTTGTAGATGTGATTTATAACCTACCTTGCAGTACTACTCCTCCTGCCTGTGGTCTGAGTTCAAATCTTTCTGGGATCGTCACAAAAGTAGCAAGCCATGACTGTGGATAGGTTGAGCTGTGTGAATGTCAGACCAGATACCTTGTGGTATTTGTTCTAGTTCTTTGCATTCTGAGTTCAAATCTCAGCATGGCCAACTTAGGTGATAGACTGTATCTGTTGTCTGGTTCAACACCACCACTTGATCCTTGGATGTCTTGAGGCATGTCCCTTCTGCAAGAATTTGGGCCAAGTCTTTGGTTTAAGGATACCTTCCTCCTTGGAGGTCTTAGAGGTCCTGGAAAAGGGCATCGGCACTGTATTTCCTCCTGACTAAAAAAAGTAAATAAATAAAATTATATTTATCAGAATTTGAGACTTTTCTTTTACCTTAATCTTCTGCGTGTTTCAATCATTGGATTGTGGCCATACTGGGGCACCACTTTGAAGGGTTTAGTCAAACAAATTAACCCCAGTATTTTTCTGTTTTTCTTTTAAAAGTATGATACTTATTTTGTCTGTGTTGTTGTGCTGAACAGTTAAGTTACAGGGATGTTAGCAAATCAACACTGATTATCAAGCGCTGGTGGAGGACACACACACACACACACACACACACACACACACACACACACACACACACACACACACACACACACACACACACACACACACACACACAGTGTGCTTCTCTCAGTTTCCATTTACCAAATTCACTCACTGTGCTTTGGTCACCCAGGGCTATAATAGAAGGCACTAGCCCAAGGTGCCATGCAGTCAAACTGAACCCAGAACCATATGGTTGGGAAGCAAGCTTCTTACCACCCAGCCCCACTGCACCTATTGCTGATTTTCATTAACAAAATTTAATTCAGTACAAAGCTGTAAATGAAGGACATTTATTGTTGTACTTCATAACCATGTGGTTTCAGGGTCTATCCCACTGTGTAACACCTTGGGCAAGTGTCTTCTTCCATGATTCTTGGCCAGCTAATGCTCTGTGAGTGAGTTTGGTAGATAGATACTGCAGGGAAGCCCATTGTGCATATGTGTATGTGTTTGGGTTTGTACTTGTACTTGACAGCTAGTGTTGGTTTGTTTGCATCCTTATAACTTTCAGTTTCAGCAAATGAGGCTGAAAGAATAAGTAACCAGCCTATATATATATATATATATATCATAGTTGTTTTTATGTGACTAAACACTTCAAGGGGATGCTCCAACATGGCCACAGTCTAGTGACTGAAAGAATAAAGAACGTAACATGAGAAAAAAAACTGTCAATGTTATTCAATTAATGGTACACCATTTCCATTTACTCCATCAGATACTATCAAATTGTCTGATCTATGCCAGTATGGAACATGGATATTTCATGATGATGATAGACTAGGCCATGGTTGCCATATCATGACCAGATATGAATATTATGATCCATTATATATTACACCCTAACTTGAACCTAAAACCCTTTTTCTCAATGCTTCAGAAGTTTAGATTAAGATAAAGACAGTGTAGGAATAAACTTAAAAATGAGTTCATCTAAAGAGGTAGCTTCTATATGGTCATTAAATTTGCTAAAATAGCAACCAAATCTCCCTCAAATTTATACTTTATTGTCTTAGTGAAAGGTTATATTAGATAATGTGGTTAGTTCACATTACTCCGTAAGGGGCATAGGGCTGATATCCTGGTTTCTCTGGTGTATATAGTCCTCCCTGGACTGGACACTGGTCCATTGCAGGATGTCTCATTTTTATCAGCAGTGTGAAATGAAATGTTTTGCTGAAGAAATGAATGGATATAATATTCAACTACAATTTCATCAGTCCTAGTTTCAAGTCCACTGGGAGTTACTTTTTTGTGTATTTGGATCCTAAATTTAATTGTACATGTGTCAAAGCTTGAGCTTTTAAAAATCCCTTTAGTAGTAGTACTAATAGTAGTAGGCATCCGTCAGTCTTGAGAGGCTATGGATCTGTGCCCAAAGAAATCGTGTCAGCTGCTGATGGTGGTGCAGCATCTGTTGTGGCTGTACAGACCCACACAGGAGTGGCAGTTACACACACAGCGACTGCATTTGAATGAGCTCTGTGCCCATGCTGTTGCTTTTTTTCCTTCCATCAGGTGTGCTTTTCTCTAATGGTGAGTACCTGTTTCTTCCACTCTCTTCATTCCCTTTCACAGTATTTGCCTCCAGTGTAGGTAATCATGTGCAACCTCCTCCCATCTCAGGTCATCCATTGTTGTAATTATTGTTATGATGATAAATCTGTATGAGATGAAAACAGGATGTTTTATGCAATGGCTAAGATAGTCAGGATTTTGTTTTATAAAGATCTTGTACTGTCTTCATATCTTTGTGTGTGTGTGTGTGTGTGTGTGTGTGTGTTTGTGTGTGTGTGTCCTCATTCTGTTAATTGCATGTCTTTGTGTCAGTAAAGCCAAATGTCTGTATGTACCCTTATGATTTGATATCGATTAAGATTAAGCTTAACATTGCGTAGACTCACAAGTCGCAGTTTTTGACATTTGCTGCTGTGATAGGCTTATGACATTTTCTTCACAAACAGAATCATTTTGTGTAAAAGTCATTTCCACTTCCCTTACCATCATAGTGTTCATAGCAGCAGATCTGATCTTTCTAAATATAGCTATGAAGTAAATAGACCACACCGAGTCATAAACATAATAGTAATATGTCACCACTCATAACAAACAACTTTGACATCCATCAGTCTTTCGTCAGAAATACTGCTATTATCGTAGTAAACTATTGTGTAAGCTTTTCTCTAAACCTTTTAGAAAATGCTGTTATACAAGTTTGCAGCCAGTGATCTCACAGTTGCTGGTATGTAAAGCATGTGTAATGTTTAACGAAATCGGTTTTATTTTCGCAGGGATGTTTCCTATCAACTCCTCTTTCTATGTATACAAATCAATGCTTGAATAATTTAATCACTTGCTGTTCCAACTGAACTTTGGCCAGACACTGTCTGTAACAGCTAAATGACTGATTCTTTTACAGTATTTCATCACTATTGCTTCATTATTTCTTTACAAACCAACAAAGTAATATTGCTTGGTTAAAGCATTTGTTTTTCTTTCCTTTTTTTGTTTTTGGTATTTTTATTTGTATATCTATAGTGTTTGTAGTTCTTTCTTTATCTGTTTAGTTTAGAACAATATCAGAGAGAAATAAGTCAAATAAATAGGATTTATGGCTGATATAATAAAGGATTGAGACAAAAGAAACCAGATATCATTGTGGACTTGTCCAGCCTATCATAACCTCTGTGCTTTGTGTGCAATTTATTAAATCTGGGGAAAAGAACCCAGCATTTATAACTTTGGCAGATCTTCCAAACTGATGTGGTGAGTGGTATTGGTGTTTGGTAGTTTTGTTGTTTATAAGATTCAGAACTAACTTGTAATATTTTATGTACGTAAATGTTGGCACGCTGGGTGAAATGCTTAGCGGTATTTCGTCTCTCTTAGCGGTATTTCGTCTGCCATTACGTTCTGAGTTCAAATTCCGCCGAGGTCGACTTTGCCTTTCATCCTTTCGGGGTCAATAAATTAAGTACCAGTTACGCACTGGGGTCGATGTAATCGACTTAATCCGTTTGTCTGTCCTTGTTTGTCTCCTCTGTGTGTAGCCCCTTGTGGGCAGTAAAGAAATAGGTATTTTGTCTCTCTTTATGTTCTGAGTTCAAATTCTGCTGAGGTTGACTTTGCCTTTCATTCTTTTGGGGTCAATAAATTAAGTACCAGTTAAATACTGGGATTGATCTAATTGACTGGCCCCTCCCCAAAATTTCGGGCCTTGTGCCTTGAGTAGAAAAGAATATTATTGTTCGTGCAAGGCGACAAGTTGGCAGAAAAATTAGGACACAGGCTGTGAGCTGGCAGAAACGTTAACATGCCAGACAAAATGCTTAGCGGTATTTCGTCTGCCACTACGTTCTGAGTTCAAATTCCGCTGAGGTCGACTTTGCCTTTCATCCTTTCGGGGTCAATAAATTAAGTACCAATTGTGCAATGGGGTCGATCTAATTGACTAGCACCCTCCCCAAAAATTTCGGGCCTTGTACCTTGAGTAGAAAAGAATTATATAGCTTTCAGCTCAGTTTCACCTTGTAGCATTTTGGACAAGTATCTTTTGCTGTTGCATTAGGTTAGTCAGTACCTTGTGAGTAAAATTTAGTTGATAGAAACTGTACAGAAGCCCTTCGTGTGTGTGTGTGTGTGTGTGTGTGTGTGCGCGCGCGCGCGTGTGTGTGTGCGTGTGTGTGTATGTGTGTGTGTGTGTGTGTGTGTCTGTGTCTAAGGGTCTTCACATTGATATTACTTGGGCAATGAAGGCATGTAGCCTAGTGGTTGGGTTGTGAGTTCAATACCCAACTGCATGTTGTGTCCTTGAGCATGACTCTTTATTTCACATTGCTCCAGTTCACTCAGCTGGCAAAAATGAGTTGTAACTGTATTTCAAAGTACCAGCCTTGTCACATTCTGTGTCATGCTAAATCTCCCTGAGAACTACATTAAAGGTACATGTGTCTATGAAGTGCTCAGCCATTTGCATGTTAATCTCAAAAGCAGGCTGTTCCATTGATAAGATCAACTGGAACCTTGGTTGCCACAACTGACAGAGTGCTAGTTAAAACTTGGACAGTATTGATGTTTGTGTCCCATATAAACCTCTTCTGCAGCTCAGTTGTTCAAGGTATGAAGAGTACCAAAATTAGGCTACTTAATTGGAAAATGAGTAAGGGATGATATAAAGAAGAGCTTCCAGTGTTATGGTAGAATACTGCCTCAAGGAGTCTTGTCCAACCAATACCAGTATGGAAAAAGGTGTTGAAATGATGATGATGACAGGTTAGTCAGAGGAGGAGTGACGGTTATTGGTTGCAAAGAAAAAGTGATTAAGCAATTCTTGAAGGTTGCTGTTCTGGACAAGGAATATTGGAAAGTACTTAGTGTAGGGTCCGAAGGTGAAAGACAATAATAATCATCATCATCATCGTTCTTTTAATATCCACTTTTCCATGTTTCTATGAGTTGGGTAGAATTTGGTGAGATAGATTTTTCTATTGTGGGATGCCTTTACTCTTACCAACCCACACCTATTTCCAAGTGAGGAAATACTTCCTCATAGCTGGATATATTTTCATGAAAGGTTGACAATGAAGTTCTCTGCTTATATGATGGTGATACTCATTGACAATTACCGTGTGATATCAAGGCAAGGACACACACACACACACACACACATGAATGTACACACACACACATACACACGAGTGTACACATGCACATGCACACGAGTGTACACATGCACATGCACACAAGTGTACACACATAAGCACACACATGCATATATATATATGACAGGCTTCATTCAGTTTCCATGTACAAAATCCACCCAAAAAGCTTTGGTCAAGCTGGGGATATAATAGAAGATACTTGCCCAAGGTGCCATGCAATGAGGCAGAACCTGAAACCATGAGGTCTGGAAACATACTGCTTAACCACACTGCCAGTAGTGAGTAGAAAAAAGAGTTCCAGCTTGGAACTTCGCTTGGAATAATATATAAAAAAAAAACCTTGACTCCATCGGTCCCAAATGACCATAGGTGCACCTAAAAGGTTCTCCAGGGTACAAATCTGGGCAGAAAGTCACCTCACCAGTGAACGCACAACCTAGAGTTGTTCTTATGGAAGACCAGTAGCTGCCCATGCATACCATCCTCCCCTTTCTATGTTACTGTTATCTAAGGGAGAGGCAAAGACCGATACAGCTTGGCATCAGTGACATCACAACTCATTTCTACAGCTGAGTGAACTGGAGCAACATGAAATAAAGTGTCTTGCTCAAGAACACAACACGCAGCCCGGTCCAGGAATCAATCTCAGAACCTCACGATCGTAAGCTCAACGCTCTAATCACTGAGCCATGTGCCTTCATTGGGATAATATGCATATTCAAGAATTGATTCACATCCACCCTCATTGATGGTAAATCCAGTTATAAATGGACAGACTATTCCAACACACTGAAACATTGCAGAAAGGCTTTAAAATATTGATGGGTTTGGATCGCTAAATGCACTGAGTAACTTGTTCTATGTTGCCTTTAAAAACAAGGGACTTTAAATTTCAATTATTGATTAACTGTTGGATACGTACTACAGAAACTAATACCTGGATGGGTTTTAGAAAACGTGTGTCCAAGTTGGGAACATTTAAAGAATTCCTGGTTTAATAATTGAGATATAGGCACAAGCACAGGGGTGCGATTATGAAGTTTACATTGTAACCACATGATTTTGGGTTGAGTTCCACTATATGGCATCTTGGACAAGTATATTCTACTAATACCAGCCAAATAATACCTTGTGAGTGAATTTGGTAAGCAGAAATTCTGTGGAAGCCTGTTGTGTGTGTGTATGTGCGTGTATGTGTAGGCATGTCTTATTGTTTGTTTTCACACTGCTTGATAACTGGTGCTAGTTTGTTTACTTTACTTCTTCATAACTTAATGCTTTGGCAAAAGAGACCTGACTTTAAAAAAAAACAAAACACAAAAGCATGTCATGGTCTATTTGTTAGACCAAACCTTTCAAGGCAGTGGCCCCAAGATGACCTGCAGTCGAATAACTGAAACAAGTAAAAGAATTAAAGAATATGTAGATTAGATATCAGAGAAAAAAAAAAATTGAAAATTACCACAAAGACACAACTAATTAATTGCTTAACAGAATATTATACAACAGGCGGTGAGCTGGCAGAAACGTTAGCACGCCTGGTGAAATGCTTAGCGATATTTCGTCTGTCTTTACGTTCTGAGTTCAAATTCCGCCGAGGTTGACTTTACCTTTCATCCTTTTGGAGTCGATAAATTAAGTACCAGTTACGCACTGAGGTCGATATAATCAACTTAATCCGTTTGTCCCCTCTATGTTTAGCCCCTTGTGGGCAGTAAAGAAATAAGAATATTATACAACAATGAAAAACTACCATATTTTCTAGCACACAAGTTAAAGTAGAATATTGTGTAGTGCAGGGGTTCTTAATCATTTTTTATCCATGAACCCCTTTGATTACTATTTTATTCTGGTGGGCCCACATAGCCATTTAATGTTTAAAAACTAGTTTTATAGAAATTTCTTTCAAAATTCTTATTTTGTTTTTCACCCATTAACTTGTGAAGGCTGAACTATGTAAAATGTTTGAGAAAGAAGCCTAGCTGTTTCTTGCAATACATACCAATACATGCACCTAAAGCAAAATTTTTTTCAGGGGCCCTTAAAATACTATTTTGGATCCCCAATTTACTTTTTTGTTGCGTGTACTTCCCAAAATCTTATATGGACCTTAGTTAAGAACCATTGGTGTAGTGTAAACATTGAAACATCATCACTCTTGTTTCCAAATCCTGCTGCATTTCACATGGAATTCTTGGTCCTCCAAAGACATGTTGGTGCATAAGTCAACCTCCCTTGTTTTGGCAGAAAATTTGGGTCTGAAAAATTTGACTTGTATGCCAGAAAATATAGTAAATGTCATTCTCATACAACACTACAATCATCATCATCATCATCATCATCATCATCATCCAACTGCATTAATTCACTCATGTGTGAAGCATTAGCCCTCTCATACCTCAAATGATTTGGATGACTAATTGCCAGATGTTATAATTTAGTGTAGCTAAATCAAATTAAAAAGTAATCCATATAATATGGATGTATAGTACCGTTCAGTGAGACGTTTAATGGAAGCTAATAAACCAGTCAATCAAAGGAATTGTTGTGAAGGTTTTAATTGAAACGAAGTAATTATCTCTAATATCACTTTTTTTTTTTATTCAAAATTATATCAGTGTTTTTTTTATATGAATTTTTTACTCAAAAAAGCATAGAAAAATGTTATTTTATAAAATTAAATCTTCAGAGGTGCACGTATGGTCGTGTGGTTAAAAAGCCCACTTTGCAACCATGTAGTTTCAGGTTCAGTCCCACTGCATGGCACTTTGGGTAAACTGTTTTTTAACATTTTCTATTATTATCAAAGAATATATATATGTATTTTAATACTTAAACTGTTTTTAACATTTTCTTATTATTATCAGAGAATGTTTATATGTATTTTAATACTTTTGTGACAACCTGTACTTAACACTACAAAGCTTATATAAAGCTTTATATTTTACTTTTGACAATCTTTTTCTAAAAAAGTGAAACCGGTTAAGTGAATAAACATCCTTAAAATTGCATTTTCAAACCTTCTTTCATATATATTTCCACTCGTGCAGTATCTTATAACTTTACTTAGGTGCTCACCTCTGTGTGTGTGAATTGAAGAAATTGGGGTGAAGAAGGACTACGATTGGACATTTATTTTTTAATCACTACAAATGTTTCCATGTAACGTAGTTCTCCAAAAATACAGGTATTTGATTATGTAACTGATTTTTGCATAATGAGATCTAGTTGTGTTTCCTCAGGTGATATTCTAGTGTTCTCTCTATTAGTTTAAAATCTTCAACTTCAAGGCAATCCCCTCCAGCTGTCTTGGTTTGAATTTAATAGCAGCTGGTAGACACATGTTGCTTACTGTCAGAGTGCATTTGGTGAACTGCTGTGAATGATAGTGGAGGCTATTTTGGTACCAGCTGATTGCTGATATATTCACACACAACAAATACCCAAATGTAAACTTGAAAGTATATAATAATGCTACTGGATAATATTGGGTAGGTCTGAGGGTAGATGAGCTTTATACTGTACTCTGCCACATTCCTAACAGAATTTACCATAACTATACATAATATATATATATATATATATATATATATATATATATATATATATA
>NC_068983.1:36572571-36575324 GCF_001194135.2 Octopus bimaculoides | reverse complement strand
TATATATATATATATATATATATATATATATATATATATATATGAGAGAGAGAGAGGAAAAGAGATCTGACATTAATTGTCAGTATCAATACAGTATGGTTAATGATTATTTCTCTGTATTAGTATTTTAGTAATTATTCTACTACTAGATAAACAATTAGGATAATGAAATGCTTTTAATTATAGATCTTTTCAGTCAGGACCAACCTGGAGCTAAACCACAACTATATATATATAAACGGTTTTAGTTAAATGCATAAATGCCAGGCTACAAAGTTTCATTTGCTAAAAACTGAAAATCTTTTTAACGTACAAAAAAAAAACTATGACCTCCACAAAAGGCTATTTTGTAGATATAAATGCTACTTGAAAGTTTTCTCAATGCCTGGCCATTAGATGTAAGGAGCCATTTGATGCAATGAACAGTCAGAGTAATCAGTCAAACGTCTGACCTGTTTGACCTATAACTTACTGGAAATGTCTAGCAGACATTAATCTATATAGATAGTCGTTCTGTTAAAATCTAGGATAACTGCAATGTTATTTTTCATTTTCTGCAGTTAAATGGCATGCACATAGTTGGTTTGCATTTATTACACTGAATAATAAATGGAGAATAGACAGCTTGTATATGTGAAAGTGTATGTTGTTCATTAAACAATGCTATGATCAAAACATTCTGGCTTTTGATCATTCTGTCTTATTTTCAACAGACATGACTGTGAGGTTCAGTTCGCTTTCCAAAGTACATGGTTTCAAGTTTATTTCCTTTATGCTGCACTTTGGGCAAGCGCCTTCTGCTACAGCCCCAGGTCAACCAAAACTTTGTGAGTGGATTTGGTATATGGAAACTGGAAGAAGCCCATCATACGTTTGTGTGTGTGTGTGTGTGTGGTGATGTGCATGTGTTAATGTCTCCTTGTTTTGACGTTGCACAATAGCTGTTAATAAGCTTTGGTATCATATAAACATCCTTTGTTTCCAATCTTTCATGAAAATATGTCTGGCTTTGTGGAAATGTTACCTTGCTTGGGAACAGGTGAAGGTTGATAACAGAAGGTGCATCCAGTGATAGAAAATTTACATAAATGAATTCCATCCAAACCATGCAAACATTAAAATGATGGTGATAATGTATCCAGGATTACATTATCCAATGTGTCCCCTTCTTTTAAGACAGTAAAGTGTTGTTTAGAGAAAGTTTGGCAGCTATTTCTAGTATGTCAAAATATCCTTCAGTGACTTGTTTTTGTGCCAAGAACAAGATGATGACATCCCTAAAGACACACGAAATGAAACCCTGAATGGCAACAATTTTTCTTTACAGAATCTCACCTAAGTTCTAAGCCAGTCTGCCTGAATACATTCATGTATGTATGTGAGTGTTTGTATGTTGTTGACTATTAGTAAATACTAGACACAGGTGTGGCTGTGTGGTAAGAAGTTTGCTTCCCAACCACATGGTTCAAGGTTCAGTTCCACTGCGTGGCACCTTAGGCAAGTGTCTTCTACTTGGGCCAACTAAACCTTGTGAGTGGATTTGGTAGATGGAAACTGAAAGAAGCCTGTCATGTATGTATATATATGTGTGTGTGTGTCTTTGTCTCCCACGTCCGCTTAACAATCAGTGTTGGTGTGTTTATGTCCCTGTAACTTGGTGGTTCAGCAAAAGAGACTGATAGAATAAGTATCAGGCTTAAAAATGGAAAATAAGTACTGGGGTCAATTCTTTTGACTAGAAATTCTTCAAGGTGGTGCCCCAGCATGGCTGTAGTCTAATGACTGAAATACATGCTGGTTAGGTATGTGAGTGAGTGTGTATCTGGTTGACTAATAGCAAATAGTAGATCCTAAAGTACAGATATAAAATGTGTTATTGGGAATTGGAGCAGCCTTAAAGTATGGAATCTATATATATAAAAATGAGAATGTCTGTCTGTCTGTCTGTCTGTCTGTGTGAATCCCTAAAACTCGAGAACTACGCAACCAATTTCATTCAAATTTTACAGATGCCTTACTTAGGGTTCCAGTTGTGTTTTAGTCAAAAAAAAATTTAACTTCTTGCAGAGTTCGAGCCCACAGCAACATAATATCTCCTCCACTATTTAAGTATTACGTGTCAAAAGTGAAACAAAAACACTCATGTCAAATACTTTCACTTTAAAAATGAAACTATTCTACTAACTGAAACAAATCACATTTCGATACTGTAATGACAGATACTTTCAGAGAGAGAGAGAAAGAAAGAGAGAGAAAGAGAGCGAGAGAGAGAGAGAGAGAGCGAGAGAAAGAGAGAGAGAGAGCGAGAGAAAGAGAGAGAGAAAGAGAGAGAGAAAGGGAGAGAGAGAGAGAGAGAGATGTATATGTATACATATAGATGTATATGTACACGTTATTCCACTAACTGAAACAATCACATTTCGATACTGTAATGACAGATACTTTCAGAGAGAGAGAGAAAGAGAGAGAAAGAGATGTATATGTATACATATACATTTATATGTACACGTATAAGCGTAGATATATATATATATATAGATATAGATCTATATGCATACATGTATATGTATACACATGTGTAGATGTATATATATATATATATATATATATATATATAGATGTACATGTAATATGTACACATATATACATATATATACATGCATACAGATATCTATACATATATACACCCATCACACACAAACACATACACACAAACACACACATTAGTCATTTGTTTTCTTATCCAAAACTAC
>NC_068983.1:36561987-36572390 GCF_001194135.2 Octopus bimaculoides | reverse complement strand
GTAAGACTACCCTTTCAGATATACTTTCATTGTGATTTCTGCAATGTGGTGCATAAATTGTCAAGTAAATGAGACGCATCTTTGCCTCCACTGATTCACTTGCAAAGTGTTGAGTAAAATTATTTCGTTGCAGACCTCCTTTGGGTTTTTTTATTATCACTACACATAGTCCCCAGTTGGTAACATTGATTTCAAGGCCCTCCTAGATGAGAGACTGGCATTCCACTTAATGTCTATGTTCCATGCTGGCATGGATTTGAGAGTTATTAATGTAGAAATATGGTATCGTAGCTACTAACAGTTGAGGGTTGCGTAGTCTAGACAGCGTTTTTAGATTTCATTATTCTCTTTAACCTGGGCAAAGCCGGGTATTTCTGCTAGTAGTTAATAATTAGAGCATGATTTTTTTTGTTTAGAAAATATTATGAGGGCACAGTAATTTAGAAACAATTAATTAGTTCATTTGTTAGATTACTATATGTTTCCCCTTATTGTCCTAGGTAACATATATGAAAATAACGAGTTCTCGAAATGGAAAGTGACATAATTAGGTAATGCTGTTTGGGCTCAGCTTAGTCATAAATCATCATCATCATTATCATCTGTCCGTTTTCCATGCTGGCATGAGTTGGATGGCTTGACAAGAGCTGACCAGCTGAAAAGCTACATCAGGTTCTAATTGCCTATTTTGGCATGGTTTCTAGGGCTGGATGCCCTTCCTAATCCCAATCACTTTACAGAGTGTACTGGGTGCTTTTTACATGGTACCAGGTCAAGTGCTTTATATGTGACACTGGACAGGTGCTTTTTACATGGCATCGCCACTGGTGCTTTTTATGTGACACGGCATACATTCCTTTTATGTGGCACTGGTACCATGCTTTTAACATGGCACCAACACATTAGGAGTTGGAGTGGTTGGCGTTAGGAAGGGCATCCAGCTGTAGAAAACCATGCCAAATCAAACTGGAGCCTGGTGCAGCCTTCCAGCATGCCAGTCCAGTCAAACTGTCCAACCTATGCCATCATGGACAACAGACTTTAAATGATGATTATGATGATCCCAGCCTAGCCATTCCATCCTGTCTTTTGTTTCTAGCATGTGCACTTTTCACATCAAATGTGTATACAAACATATATGTTCAGACTATGCATACACATGCTTGCATATACTTAAGTGTATATGCATATACATGCATAACATCATCATCGTCATCATTGCTTAATGTCCATCCTTCCATGCTTGCATGGATCTGATGGAATTTATAGAAGTAGGTGCCTTCCCTGTTGCCAACCCTTATCTGTTTTCAAGTAAGGTAATACTTTCTCATAGCCAGACATGTTTGCACTTAATATCAGAAATGAATGACTTTCATTTACAAAATTAGGTGATGCCAAAGACAAGGTGAGAGAGAGAGAGAGAGAGAGAGAGAGAGAGAGAGAAAGAAACACACACACACACACACACACACACACACACACACACACACACACACACACACACACACACAGCGCTTCTTTCAGTTTCCAACTTCTAAATCCACTCACAAGGCTTTGGTCAGCCTGGGTCTATAGTAGAAGATACTTTCCCAAGGTGTTGTACAGAGGGAAATGGACCCAGAATATACAGCCATGCCTGAGCCTATTCTTAATCACAGGCAATATAAAATTAGTTCACTGTTAATAACATGATATAACCTAGATAGTACTATTGTATGTCAATTGTATCAGTAATGATTTAATCTATATAATAATGTTTTTGTAATTGGGACCCTAAAAAAGAGAATCACTTAATTATCCCTTCCATTAAAGACACCAGAAGTACAAATCTGTAAATGAAATGACTATATATGTCATTGCAGTTTTGTTTAACTTTTTGTTTTTTATTTGGACTGCAGGCATGTTGAGGCCTCTTTTTGAAAGATTTTAGTTGAACAGATTGACCCTAATACTTATTTATTTAACCCTTTCATTACCAAGGCCAGCAGTTTTGAGGGAAGGGGTTAGTCAATTATATCAACTTCCAATACTCAGTTGGTATTTATTTTATTGACCCTGAAAGCGATGAAAGCAAAGTCGACTTTGGTGCAATTTGAACTCAGAATGTAAAGGTAGAAGAAATGCCGGAAGACATTTTATCCATTATGCTAACAGTTTTGCCGGCTTGTTGCACAAAGCTAGCAGTTTTAAAGGAAGTGGGTGAATTTATTACATTGACCCCAGTGCATAACTGGTAATTTATTTTATAGACCTTGAAAGGATGAAAGACAAAATTGACCTCAGTGGGAACGCAAAGGGTTGGAACAAATATCATAACGGATGTCTTTCAACACTAATAATTCTGCCAGATCTCTGCCTTCATCATCATCGTTTAATGTCCGCTTTCCATGTTGGCATGGGTTGGATGGTTTGACTGAGATTTGGCAAGCCAGGAGGCTGTACCAGGCTCCAATCTGATCTGGCAAAGTTTCTACAGATGGATGCCCTTCCTGACACCAACCACATGCTTGAATGGTGCATTTTATGTGCCACCAGCATGAGGCGCCAGTCAGGCGGCACTGGCATCGACCACACTTGAATGGTGCTTTTCACGTTCCACTGGCACAAGAGCCAGTCAGGCGGCACTGACATCGACCACATTCGAATGGTGCTTATCATGTTCCACTGGCACAGGAGCCAGTCAGGTGGCACTGGCATTGACCACACTTGAATGGTGTTTTTTATGTGCCACTGGCACGGGGGCCAGTCAGGTGGCGCTGGCATCGATTATGCTCAAATTGTGCTTTTTATGTGCCACTGGTATGGGAGCCAGATAGGCAGTTCTGGCATCAGCCACAACAGCGATTTTACTTGACTCAAGCACAGCACATTGCCTGATAATTGAAGAGGCTCTTAAATGGGCCGGTTATGCGACACTGACATAGGTTATAGCTACAATCTCACTTAGCTTGCCGAGTTTTCTCAAGCACAGCATATCTCCAAAGGTCTTTGTCGCTTGTCATTGCCTCAGTGAGGCCCAACTTTTGAAGGTCATGCTTCACCACCTCATCCCTTAATTATAATAATGATAATTCTTTCTATTTTAGACACAAGGCCTGAAATTTTGTGAGAGTGGCAATTCAATAACATCAACCCTTTTGCTTAACTAGTACCTGTTTTATTTACCCTGAAAGGATAAAAAACAAAGTTAACCTTAGCAGGATTAGAACTCAGAATGTAGAGTTGGAAGCATTTTGTCCAATATCCTAATGATTTTGCCAGCCCACCACCTTATTTTTTTATCTTTTTACTACTTTCAGTCATTAGACTGTAGCCATGCTGGAGCACTGCCTCAAAAAATTTTAATTGTACTTATGACTGGCTCTTGTGCCAGTGGCATGTAAAAAGCACCCACTACACTCTCGGAGTGGTTGGCGTTAGGAAGGGCATCCAGCTTTAGAAAGATTGCCAGATTGGATTGGAGCCTGGTGCAGCCACTGGCTCTCCAGACCTCAGTCAAACCATCCAACCCATGCCATCATGGAAAATGAACTTTAACGATGATGATGATGATGATGATGATGATGATGATGATTATCAACCACAGGACTTTTTTTTTTTTTTGTAAAGTCTGGTACTTATTCTATCAGTCTCTTATGCTGGATGCTAATTTATGGGGGACATGAACACACCAACACTGGTTGTCAATTAGTAGTAGGGGACAAACACATACATGTACATCATCATCATCAACCTTTAACTTCCATTTTCTATGCTGTTAAAATTTGACCTCAGAATATGAATGAGCAGGAAGCTATTAATAATTGTTGTGGGTTTTTTTTTTTATGCATTTCACTAAAAAAAAAAAAAAAACTTCCTGGTGATTTAAAAATACAAAAAGCAATATCCGAACGTGACCGATGCCAGTATCCCCTGACTGGCTCCCATGCCAGTGGCACGTAAAATGCACCCATTACACTCTTGGAGTGGTTGGCGTTAGCAAGGGCATCCAGCTGTAGAAACCTTGCCAGATCAGATTGGAGCCTGGTGAGGCCTCCTGGCTTGCCAGTCCTCGGTCAAACCATCCAACCATGCCAGTGTGGAAAACGGATGTTAAGCGATGATGATGATGATGATAAATCTGAAAATTACTATTTTGTTATTTGAGATATTAACATGATCCCCTGCACACACACACACACACACACACACACACACACACACACACACACACACAAAGAGGTGTGTAGTGGAAGTGAAAAGTGGGTGTTGTGTTTTTTTATTCTTTGCTCCCATTGTTTAAAACTTTGAAGGGTCATCGACTTCAATCATTTGTGAAAGCAAACCTCAACTTCTCTTTTATCTGTCAGTATGAATAAAACAACAGTTGACTCCATCATCATTATTATTATTATTATTATTATTGTTGTTGTTGTTGTTGTTATTACTACTACTACTACTACTACAATTCATTGTTCATTAATTTTTATTTGTGTGCTCTTTAAGGTTTCATTCTTCTCGTGTTTTGCATCATTTTATCAAAGACTACCTATACAATAGAATTAAATGTGCACATTCTTTCTTTATTTATATCATGTCCTGGTTTTCTACTTTTCCTAAGTTCTCTTATTACATTTCAATGCTTCTATGACAATCCATTCCCAGCTGATCTTTACATGATATTTATGCTGAAGAATACGATTCTAACCTAACACTCACTCTATGGCAATAAAGTGTTATGTTAAAAAGAAAGGGAAGAACATCATAAAGACCCATCTTGAGTATTTAAGATTGTTATTTTTAAGTATAAATGCGTTGTCATTTTCTACCATCGTTATCATTGTTGGCATTTTCATCAACATCATCATCATCATTTTCATCATCTTCATTAACATCTGCATTATTACTATCATCATCATAACTATCATTGTCATTACCTTCATCAAGTATCCTCATCATCACCATCATCACTATCACCATACAATTTTACCATTATCAGCATCATTATTATTCTTACCAGCACATTATCATTGCCATTATAGGGATGATGATGATCATCATCATCATTGTCATTTGTTGCCATCATTGTTGTCATGGTCATCATTTTTTCCCTCTATATTGCTTTGAAATGGCTTGGTCTGCTGTAGAGCATCTGTCCCTACATCCTTCATTTCATCTCTTCTGCAAGAGACCTATCAAGCTCAATAAATTCTTTCCTTGGTCTTTCCGAGTCTATTTTTGGCACAAGTAACTTTCTCCACCAAACTCAAAGAACATTTGCTGAAATTTCAGTTTAGCTAAAAAAGAGAAGAAAAAAAAGAAAGTAAAAGAAAGAAAAGACTTATTTCTTTGATTTGTTTAGACAAATCTCCTTCGATAACTTCAATATCTATCCCTGAAATGAGGATTTCACTTCATTACACCAACAGTCCACCTAAATCAATAATGGTAAATTAAGAGTTGGCAGATGGTAGGGAGGGAGTAATGGAAGAGAGAATGCTGCATGCTGGTTGTTGGTAAGGAGGTTGAATAAAGAAACGGCACAAGTGATCTGATCAGATAACAATGGGTGATTGAGTGAGTAATAGCTAGAAATAAGGATGAGAAATGATGAAATTAGTTGATGTCAATGAAGAGCAACATGGAACAGAGGGAAAGAGTAATGGCTGGCAGTAACAAAATGTAATGGTAAGGGGTACCATAAAGACAAATTCAATACCATCTCTTGTGATAGATGAGAGATAGAGGGATTAAAATGTGGATGGATAAGCCATTTAATCATTGCTATTATTGTTTCAATATTGAAGAATGACCTCAGAGAAGAGAGCTGGTCTAGATGCCTTACAGCAGTCAGACTTCAGTACTCTTTTGTTTTTAAGTTCAATCATACTCTACCTCCCATGAATGATTTTACCTCATTCCATCTGGCATTAACAACATTAAATTGCTTCCTGTGTCTAATCAGAGATTTCAAACTAAACTCCCTGTGTGTACACATGCACACTTACACACACACTCGCTTGCTCGCTCGCTCGCAGAAATTTGGCTCTTCAGGGTCAAAAAAGAAGCAACCATTGTTACTTCATACATGTATGTATAATTACAGACTTCTTCAGGAGGCAAATGCGAGTACTTAACCAGTTCCACCTCTGTTGCTTGCAACGAATCATGGGAATTTCTTGGGGGGACAGAGTCTCCAATACTGAAGTGCTTTGCAGAGCTGACATGCCCGGGATTGAAGCCCTCATCATGAAGGCCCAGCTTTGGTGGGTCGGACATGTAGTCCGAATGGACGACGCGCGTCTACCAAAGATGATCTTCTCTGAGCTGGCTTCTGGAATAAGAAACACCTGGAAGGCCACTGGGGCGATACAAGGACAGCCTGAAAACTTCCCTTGAGGCCTGCGGAATTTCAACCCGTGGATGGGAATCTCTTGCCTCTGACCGTGGCACCTGGTGTCCAGCTGTCCAAAAGGGTGTTAGGCTATTCGATGAAAAGCGCTTCAAGAGCCTGGACTAGAAGCGACAAGCCTGAAAAGAGAGGATCCCCAATCCTACTTCTGCTGTTACATGCCCAACATGTGGCCGCGTCTGCGCATCCGCCTTTGGGCTCCGCTCCCACCTCCGGTGTCACTGACATCAGTGTCGAACCCTGACAGACTTCCATTATGCATGTGCACACACACGCACACAATATGTATTTCTTAGTATGTCTTAAAAGACATTCTCTGAATACTTTCACAAAACTGAAAGGCAGTCATTTTTTTCTTTCTTCTTTTGTCTCTCTCTCTTTTTGTATATACTTGTGTGTGTGTGTGTGTGGATAGACAGATAGGTGTGCATGTGTGTGTGTTGACAGAGAAATAGATTTGTGTGTGGATAGACGGATAGGTGTGTGTGTGTGTAGACAGACAAATAGGTGTATGTGTGTGGATAGACAGATAGGTGTGCATGTGTGTGTGTAGACAGGCAAATAGGTGTGTGTGTGTGTGTGGATAGACAGATAGGTGTGCATGTGTGTGTGTGTGTGTACCAAATACTGAATTGCATGAATGAACTAATGCAAAACAAAATTATATTTTTAAAACATTTTTCACCTTTTACAATTTCTTTCAAAATATGAAAATGCAAGATGTTTTCCCATGACAATATGGATTGAAAATTTCTTGAACTTTATATACACAAAGAGACACTTTGTGCTTTTTTTTGTTTATGTTTTTCTGGGAAATAGGTGCAGGTGTGGCTGTGAAGTAAGAAATTTGCTTCCCAAATGCATGGTTCCAGGTTCAACCCCACTGTGTGGTAGCTTGGGCAGCTGTCGTCAACTATAGCCTTGGGTTGACCAAAGCCTTGTGAGTGGATTTGATAGATGGAAACTGAAACAACCTGGTCATCATCATCACCATTGTTGTTTAACGTCTATTTTCCATGCTGGCATGGGTTGGACAGTTTGACTGAGGACTGGCAAGCCAGAAGGCTGCACCAAGCTCCAATCTAATCTGGCAAGATTTCTACAGCTGGATGTCCTTCCTAATGTCAACCACTCCGAGAGTGTAGTGGGTGATTTTTACATGCCACCAGCACAAGATATATATATAGTCACCATGCTTGACCGCTAAATCCATAAGTTTTTTTTTCACTTTCTCTCTGTTTATTTTCTCTTAGTCCTTTCTTTTGAAGTGCATAGGCTCGAAACATAAAAGACTTTTTCACTTTCCCAAGCGTCAAGCTAATACAATTGCTTGTTGTTCATACATCTGTCCTCATCTTTTGTTTTTCTATAAATTTCAACTATATATATATATATATATATATATATGTGTGTGTGTGTGTGTGTGCGTACATCTTTGTGTCTGTGTTTGTCCCCCACCACTGCTTGACAACCGGTGTTGGTGTGTTTACATCCTCCTGTAACATAGCGATCCAGCAAATGAGAGTGATAGGATAAGTACCAGGCTTTAAAAAATAAGTACTAAGGTCAATTTGTTTGACTAAAATTTTTCAAGGTAGTGCCCCAGTATGGCCTCAGTCTTATGAAAAAGAAAAATATAAAAGATAAAATATTTATTTTTGGACATAGTTTAAAATTTGAACACTCTTCTATTGATTACCCTTGTACTGATAAGCATTTTCCTAATTGTTCAGTAAACATTTATTAAATTGAATAAACTTGCTATGTTGTCAATCAGCATGTTGGAAATAGCAGCCAAATATCCTTTGAATTTCACCCGAATATTGTTATATTTCAGGATGGTTGTGTTTCTTTCTTTGTTTTTCTTTTTTTTTTTTTTTGGAAAAAAAAAAGACCAGGCGTGGCTGTGTGTAAGAAGCTTGCTTCCCAACCACATGGTTCCAGGTTCAGTCCCGCTGTGTGGCGCCTTGGGTGAATGTCTTCTACTATAGCCTCAGTCTGACCAAAGCCTTGTGAGAGGATTTGGTAGACCTTTAAAATATGTCATTAGGAAGTTAGCTTCCCAGTGTTGAGGATCTGGGTTTTGTCACATTTACACTGAGTGGCACTTTGAGTAAATATCTTCGACTGTAGTTTTGAGTCCATCAATACTATGTGAATCGAACAGGAACTGTGAGGAAGCTCATTCTACCTGTTGTGTCGCACATTTGATGTACAATATAACGGAATAATAATAATGTCCTTGCAAATCATTCTACTCAAGATACTGGTAACAACCCTTGACAATACACAACTCTCAGCTTTACTCTTCTCTGAAGGTTCTCTGCGTATGTCCATTTATATTGTGGCACAGTCCATTAGGAACCAATCAATAGGGGTGTTCTACTCCCACACAACACTACCATCACTATCATCATCAAAAATCTTATATCCATTTTCCCAATGTTTGCATAAATTGCACAGCATCTTATTATTTGTTGTAGTCTCTGCTCTTAAACAAATCAGAATATTGCCCAAGACATTGCTAATAATAGCAGCCAAATTTGTCTCAAATTACACCAAACCATAAAACAAAACAAAAATGTAGTCCACCGTGTCAGCAGTTGTTGTTATTGAACATTGCAAGTTAGTGAAATATTTGTTAATTTTGCTGTTCTTCTGCTTTATTGTTCAATACATTGTTCCTTCCTGTGGCTAATTTATGGCTAGTTTATGGCTGAGTATCTTGTATAACTATGAGTGACAACATAAGAAACTTTACTGTTTCATATCCAATTAAGCTGTCCAGTTTTTCTTTCATTGTTTTGGTCTGGAAGAAAGCAGTCTACCCACGCCCTTTGGATACCCCCTGTGACAAAGGGGGAGATCAATAAAAGTAAGATTCCTGGTAATAATTCTTTGGAGTGGTTTAGAATTAATTCTAACATGAAACTATATTGTTCTTTAGTCTCGTGTCAGCCTTGTTCCTGCAGACCTATAATGAAAGGTGATTCAGCCATAGTAGTCCCATCATTTTCTGTGTCAAGAACTAAATTCTTCAATGTGCTCTTCCTTTTAAATGACGGTGAGGTATGATTTGAGGGACCATTGGCTGCTATTTTTAGTAGGTCAAGCAACCACATAGAGGCTCTTTCTTAAAATATATTGTTTTATGAGGTCATTGCTCTACCTTCAGTTCTACCATATTAAAAATAGTAGTGAGAAATCTCTTCTAGGTTAATAGTGTGTTGCGGTAACTTTTCCCATCGTCATGTTTACTATTTCACCATCCCAGTCAACTAAAATAAATAGATATAAGTGTTTTTTTGTGGAAAAACAGCAGAATGCTTCTTAGTATAATATTATCTGTGATACTTTATTCAATCCAGATCAGTTACTTTATCCACTTTGCACCATTTATAGGGTATCTTATTATACCATACTGTATAGATTATTGTTAAATGATATAACACTGTCAAACATGATAATAATGTGTTATATATAATACAGTCTTATTATTTTTTTAGAAGTATATTATGGAAAACTGTGCCGTGTGTGTGTGTATTAGTGTATATTTGTTCTTGTCTGTTGCTGCTTTACTAGTCTTTTGTTGTTATAGAGAACACAGATGGCCTATATTAGCAGGATTATATAGATGACCAACAAATCCAATTGTCTTAATGTGGTTACTTGGCAAAAGTGTTACAGTGTTGGATAGAAAGTTTTGAGGTATTTGTTCTGACTTGCTCCATGCTTAGTTCAAATCCTGCTAAGGTCAACTTTGTCTTTCATCCTTTCATTTCATTCTTTTACCTGTTTCAGTTATTTGACTGTGGCCATGCTGGAGCACCGCCTTTAGTCGAGCAAATCGACCCCAGGACTTATTCTTTGTAAGCCTAGTACTTATTCTATCGGTCTCTTTTACCGAACCGCTAAGTTATGGGGACGTAAACACACCAGCATCGGTTGTCAAGCGATGTTGGGGGGACAAATACGGACAGACAAACATATACGCACACACACACACACACAC
>NC_068983.1:36559799-36561897 GCF_001194135.2 Octopus bimaculoides | reverse complement strand
ATATATATATATATATATACGACGGGCTTCTTTCAGTTTCCGTCTACCAAATCCACTCACAAAGCTTTGGTTGGCCCGAGACTATAGTAGAAGACACTTTCCCAAGGTGCCATGCAGTGGGACTGAACCCAGAACCATGTGGTTCGTTAGCAAGCTACTTACCACACGGCCACTCCTATTTTCATTGTCAATAAAAATAGTACCTATCCAGGACAGTGAATTGCTGGAACTATAACAGGATTGGACAAGATGTCTTGCAGTGTTTATTCCAGTTACTTGCATTCTGACAGCAATGCCCACATCAACACTGGTGCCAAATTTTATCAGCTGACGTTGGTGACCTTTTCCTTCGATGAACATCAGTGGTGTGGAGAGGGGAAATTTTTATACATGGGAAATTTTTATATGGCGCAGGAGTGGCTGTGTGGTAAGTAGCTTGCTTACCAACCACATGGTTCCTCGTTCAGTCCCACTGCGTGGCACCTTGGACAAGTGTCTTCTACTATAGCCTTGGGCTGACCAAAGCCTTATGAGTGGATTTGGTAGACGGAAACTGAAAGAAGCCCATCAATTATATGTATATATATATATATATATATATATATATATGTATGTGTGTTTGTGTGTCTGTGTTTGTCCCCCCACCATCGCTTGACAACCGATGCTGGTGTGTTTACGTCCCAGTAACTTAGCGGTTCGGCAAAAAGAGACCGATAGAAATAAGTATTAGGCTTTCAAAGAATAAGTCCTGGGGTCGATTTGCTCAACTAAAGGCGGTGCTCCAGCATGGCCACAGTCAAATGACTGAAACAAGTAAAAGAGTATGGGCAACTGCTAGTCTCCCTCAAAAAATTTTGGTCAGGCCTACACATACATGTGCAGATACATAGTTGACATTGACCATTGGAGGCCCTACAATTAAATTGATTTTGTTGTGTAGACCCATATTAGTCCAGATCACGTGGACTTAAGGCACACAAGTAGTTCCATCTCACAAGTCCATTGTTTCAGTTATCCTTTGTCTCTGCCTACCTGGGAACCATATTGTAGTCTAGCATTCAGTGATGAACCATCTAGGAAGCAGTGTTTGTGTAGATATTGTACTCAAATGATGTATATACAAGAGACCAATCAAATATTTGCAGTGTGTGTTTGTGTTCAATATAGTGGGTGAGTTTACCTTGTTTAGTAAGATTATTCTTTAATTAAGCAGAACTGTTATTCAGGAACGCCTAATATCTAGGATTACATTAAATAGTATTTCTTCAGTACGATATGATCTGATATAAATTTAGTTACTATTTCTAGCAGATCAAGTGAACTGTTTAGATATCATGAGAGCTATAATTTTCTGAAATTGTGTCTCTAACATTGTGGCTAAGTCCACCTTGTTTTAAATAGATACTATGTCTGGTAAAATTTGCTGGGTCGAACATAGTAGCTTGTTTTAAATAGATACCTTATTTGACACAGTTATTGTTGATGAGTATGTGACTATGTCTAACATAGTGCCTAAGTCCACCTTATTGTAAGTATTTTGTGGATTTGCCATATTGACTTCAATTCTTCCTTTTGTAATAGAAGAGAATCCTGTTAAGGAATGATAGGGATTTATAAGCATCACTCTTTTGTGTCTTTAGGGTTGACAAAGGATTAATTTCACTGTATTTTTTATGCGATAATCTCCTTGAAATAATCTTTAACAATTTTATTATTATTGCTTAATTATTGTGGAATTTCTTAATTAGAGTTAATTAACTAATTACTTCTAAGATGTTGAATAACCACCTGTTGTACTTCTCTTAAGTATACTCTTAATAGAGATAATAATTTAGTGCCATCTTTAAACCTTGACCAGTGACATTATGTAGCCTAGTGGTTAAAGTGCTGGACACAATCATAAAACTGTGGGTTCAATTCCTGAACTGGGTGGCATATTATCTCCTTGAGTGAATCACCTCATTTCACATTGTTCCAGTCTACTTATCAGACTATAAATACCAACTGAATGCTAGTACATCTCTCTCTCTCTCTCTCTCTCTCTCTCTTTCTCTCTCTCTCTCTCTCTCTCTCTCTCTCTCTCTCTCTCTCTCTCTCT
>NC_068983.1:36556415-36559491 GCF_001194135.2 Octopus bimaculoides | reverse complement strand
TGGGTAGTTAAATTAAGACAAGCATTCAAAATGTTATCCAAACAAATATTGAGCCATTTCCTTTCACCTAACATTTAGAAAAGTTCCATGTTTTGTAATTTGCTAAAAACAAAAAACAGACAACACTATTTATAAAATCTTTTTAGAACCTTTGTTTAATGATTTTCTGAAAGCAGTTCATAAAGTAGGTTTATTTACATTTTAGAGAAGCTTTTGCTTTTTAAAGGGTGTTTGTGTGTGTGTGTGTGTGTGTGTGTGTGTGTGTTACTATTCCCATGTGAAAGAATTATGACAAAGTTATATCTGTTTAAAATGCATCGAGTTTCTGTCTTACCCAGGGCCGGATTAAAACCCATTAAGGCCCTAAGCACTTAAAATATTTTGTTGCCCCCATAAAAGATTATGTAATTCAAAATATAAACAATAACAAACCATAAAATAAATTTTTATTTTTCAAAACGAAACAAAACAATAAGAGGGAAAATAATGTTTATTTTTGTATACTTCCACTTTATTTATATTTGAAAAGTTTCCTCCTACTTTTTGGAATTGCAAAGTCTTTGATCAGATCCTCAAAATTAATCTTAGGCAACACATCTGCATCTATACTTAGTAGAGATAAAGGCATCCCGAATATTATTTTAGTAAGTTTAAAGTGATTTCTTTTGTGCCGTATACCATTTACCATTTCTGTGGTGCCCCCACCATCCCTTGATGCCCTAAGCATGTGCCTATTTTGCTTAATGGTTAATCCAGCGCTGGTCTTACTGTTTTATGATTGACATTTTTGCTTTCTTAAATTATTTGAAAATTTTATCGTATTTGTGAGAGCAAAAAACAAATTTTTAAAAATCTTTTCCAAATTCAAATCTGTTTGAATTTGTGTCATTGTGTGTTTAGTACAGTCTTCTTTTAAATATATTTTATTGGTTGATTTAGTGATTCTAATCAGACCCCTTTTTTCTTTTATTCTTTTAATAGTTTCAATTGTAGGACTGCAGTCATGCTGGAGCACTGCCTTAATTTATTTTCTGTCAGTTTTGTTGTCACTTTATGGCTGGAAGTTGGTCTATGATTAAGTCTGTAGCAGCTGATCTTCCTAGGATGTATCCTTGAATACTTGACTGGTCTGGTATCGTCATTAGAAGTTCACAATTTTTTTAACGTTTCAGTAGAGGTTTTATACTTCAGTAGAGGTTTTATACTACAGATTTCTACTAAGTAGGCAGTTAAACAGTTGAGGACCTCTAAGTATCAGACTGGTACAAAACTGTGTTTTTGATCATGATTTCAAAGGTGGTATATCTGGAAGCTGACAGTATCTACCAGTCCATTTATTAAAATTCTCCCTAATGCTGAAGTTTGGAACATGCCCCTCCAGTATTTTTCATACATATATGATAGTATATCTCTCTCTCTTCAGTATTCAAGAGAGGAGAAATACAGATTTTCACCAAAGTTATTTTACTGGTGAACGTTCATTGTAACTCTTCAATTTCTTCTATGAAAATCTGTTATATATACAGGGGGTTGGACAAAATAATGGAAACACCTAGTATCATAGCATCATAATTTTGAAATATCTATAAAAAATATTGGTTGCCAGGAGACTAAGGGGGCCTACCCACAACTACAATGCTATCAATTAATTTTTTTTTTTTTTTTGTTAAAAGTATTCTTTTAAACTGTCTACAAACACAGCCAGGCTGAAATAATTAATGCATTCTTCTAGGAGTGAATAAAAAATAATTCTCAGACTTGAGAGGATAGGCCCTTTAGATACTAACATGGGCCCCCATATATGAATTTGAATGGTGTAGGGACCCACATGCCATCAGGCAAGCTGGCAACCTAGTCAGTGCACCACTGGTTATTGTTATTGTTAAAATTCAATTGCTAAGTTGTAGACCTGCCTAGGTGACTCAACAGTAGCAATATCCTCTGAACCAAGAAAATATTATTATTCATATGTCTTCCTTTATAACCTAAGCTTGCATTATTTTCCTCTATATCTTATAAAATTGATTTATTTTTCAATAACCAACTACTATATATTTTCTTTTTCCTATTTGATGCCAACATTAAGGTATAAAGAGTTTTAATATATTTTTCTAAACTTGCAGCTTTGCTTTGATTTTAATCAAATCCTTGTTTTGTTTGCTATACATTTTAACACTTTTAGTTTGTTCTCTGATGAAAAGGTAACCTATATATTTTAAAATTAAATGGTTGTCCTACACCGCCGGTGGCATGTAAAAAGCACCATTCAAGCGTGAACGTTACCAGCGTCACCTTACTGGCACTTGTGCCAGTGGCATGTGAAAAAATATTCGAGCGAGGTCGTTGCCAGTGCCGCTGGACTGGCTTCTGTGCAGGTGGCACGTAAAATACACCATTTGAGCATGGCCGTTGCCAGTACCACCTGACTGGCACATAAAAGCACCCACTACAACTCTCGGAGTGGTTGGCGTTAGGAAGGGCATTCAGCTGTAGAAACTCTGCCAGATCAGATTGGAGCCTGGTACAGCCATCTGGTTCGCCAGTCCTCAGTCAAATCGTCCAACCCATGCCAGCATGGAAAGTGGACATTAAACGATGATGATGATCTCTACAGCCAGCTTTAGTTATTTGAAAGACACTGCTCAACAATGATCAGGTTTCATTAGAAAGTGAAAATAGTTTAACTCTTTTCAATTTGAATTAAATTTTACAGTGTTGCATTATGAGAGTGATCATCATCATCATCGTTTAACGTCCGCTTTCCATGCTAGCATGGGTTGGACGATTTGACTGAGGACTGGTGAAACCGGATGGCAACACCAGGCTCCAGTCTGATTTGGCAGAGTTTCTACAGCTGGATGCCCTTCCTAACGCCAACCACTCAGAGAGTGTAGTGGGTGCTTTTACGTGTCACCCGCACGAAAACGGCCACGCTCGAAATGGTGTCTTTTATGTGCCACCCGCACAAGCCAGTCGAGGGGCACTGGCAACGATCTCGCTCGAAAATCCTACAGGAGCCAGTCAGGCGGTACTGGCAACGGCCACGCTCAAAATGGTGCATCTCATGTGCCACCCG
>NC_068983.1:36532253-36552727 GCF_001194135.2 Octopus bimaculoides | reverse complement strand
ATGGGTAGTGGTGGGTAGGTACCGCCAGCGAGTAGATAGGGCTCTTAATTGTAGATTTTAAATATTTGAGAGACAACAATGCATAAATCGTAATTTTTTAAAAGAGCAATGAATTCTGGGTGATTAGAATATAACGTAGCATGAATTTAGGAAGCTTAGAAAATGAATAAGCATGAATTTAAGACAACAACTGAATTCAATTGAATTTCATGGAGAGAAACAAGATAAATAATAGGGGGCAAAAACTAAAGCGCAAGGTATTATGAGATGTTTGAGGCCGTAAATAAATAAAAAATCTCTATCTTATCTGCATCTTGGGTATTTCGTCGTAGTATGTCAGCGAGTGTGAATAATGTTTCATTTCATTAGTCACATCTGTCCTATCATAAAGAAAGCTGCTTATTATCTATATTTATATAAAAGAGAGATTTTGTGTCACTCTCTCTCTCTCTCTCTCTCTCTCTCTCTCTCTCACATGCACACATACATACGAAAAAGATGTATACATATGTATTTATGTATGTGTTTATGGAAGATAATGTTTGTGTGTGTGTGTGAGAGAGAGAGAGAGCAAATGAGTGCCACTTACACATACATGACAAAACACGCCTTCACTCATTCACTCTCTCTCTCTCAGTCTCTCTCTCCCTCTCATATGCACATACATACATATATGTCCATTTCATATACATGTATATATATCTTTCACTTTCTGCTCTCACTTCAAAACAAATGTCACCTTTCCACTTTCTCCTTTCTTTCAATTTCTGCTCTCTTTAAAGCATAAAGAAATGAATAATTTTTACGGAAATTAGCAAACACTCATATGATCCCATATGATTGACCATATGATCGAGTTGACAACTTGGTTGTTTCAAACGAAAGAATGCCATAAAATAACTTGTGAGCCTTGTGAATGGACTTGGGAGATGGAAACTGAAAGAAGCTGTGTGTGTCTGTGTTTGTCTCCCTGCTACTGATTAACAACTGGTGTTGGTGTGTTTACATCTCTGTAACTTAGCGGTTCAGCTAACAAAACCAACAGAATAAGTACCAGGCTTAAATAAACGTACTGGGGCTGATTTGCTCAACTAAAATGCTTCAAGGTGATGCCCCAGCATGGCCACATTCTTATGTCTGAAACAAGTTAAAGAAATGATAAAAGATATATGATTGACCGTTGACTGAACACTATTCAATTTTTTTTCTCCGTGTTTTTTCTCCTTGTCTCCGTATTCTTTCTGTTGAAGAGCGTAGCTCGAAACGTCAAAGACTTTCCGTATTCCCGAGCGTCATACTAATATATACTTTTGTTATTTACACCACCTGTCCTCGTCTGTTGTTATTTTTTGTATATTCTCCCATATATATATATATATATATATATATATATGGTGGTTGTCTACTTCTTATGCAGAGTCTGACCAGCTCTTGTACCTACACCTTAGATCCATCATTGTGTCTGATATGGCTTTTTAAACCAGACAATGTATTGAAAAGACACCCACATAAATTGCATATCCGATTTGGACCACCAAGAGCTGCAGTGAAGCTCTGATCTTTAAGGATCTTAAAATGTCTTTTGAGGCCTCCGTTAGATTTGCAAACATTATGGCATACACAGCATTGAAAGGTGTGCACAAATATGTAAGCAGAAAAGTTGGTGGAGGTTCGTTTTCCATGGGTCTGCAAATGAGATTTGAGCCCAGCAGAAGAAATATATAATAACTGAATATACTTTCTACTTGATGTATTGAGTAGCTTACTTTAAGTGGTTCCTTTGTTTCTAATGGAATCATCACCACCAATTATGTGCGCGCACACACACACACATACCATCACCATCATCATCATTTAGCATCTGTCTTGCATGCTGGTATGAGTTGGACATTTCAACAGGATCTGTTCGAGCGTTGGGCCTCATGGAGGCAGCAACAGGTAACCAAGACCTTTGGTGATATACCGTGCTTGTGCAGACCTATCAAGCCAAGTGAGGCCATAGTTGTGGCCGATGCCGGTGTCAGGTCATAGCACCCGTGCCGGTGGCATGTAAAAATCACCCACTACACTCTCGGAGTGGTTGGCATTAGGAAGGGCATCCAGCTGTAGAAACCTTGCCGAATCAGATTGGAACCTGGTGCAGCCCCATGTTTTACCAGTTTTCAGTCAAACCATCCAACCCATGCCAGCATGGAAAGCAGATGTTAAATGATGATGATGGTGTGTTTGTGTGTGTGTATTTGTGGCTGTGTTTGTTCCTCAGCACAGTTTGACAACTGGTCTTGGTGTGTTTATGTCTCCATAACTTAGCTGTTCAGCAAGAAAGACTGATAGAATATGTACCAGGCTTAAAAGAAAAATATGTGCTGGAGGTCAATTCATTTGACTAAAATTTATTCAAGGTGGTGCCCCAGCATGGCCACAGTCTAATGATCAAAGCAAGTAAAGGATAAAAGATACTTCTAAAGAAGAAAAAGAGAGATAAATAGAAATTGTGTGTGCATGCGTTTGTGCGCGTGCATACATGCATGTGTGTGTGTGTGTGTGTGTGTGTGTGTGTGTGTGTGTGTGTGTGTGTGTGTGTGTGTGTGTGTGCGCATAAACATAAGAAATAAGATTGTGTTAAATCTGATGAAACTTTGATCAGTTTATTCCAAATTGTTTTGATCCTGTGAGAAAAAAAAAAAAGGAAAGTGATCTTCTTGTGTAGGCTTCTTCTTTATTTCATAACTTAATAAATGAATTTTCCTTCAGATATATCTCTAGTCTTATTTATATATTGCATTTTATAACAGAGCAAAAACTTTTCAGGTAAGCGATAGCTTTGTTGGTTATAGATTTTCAACATAGGCACAGGAGTGGTTGTGTGGTAAGTAGCTTGCTTACCAACCACATGGTTCCGGGTTCAGTCCCACTGCATGGCACCTAGGGCAAGTGTCTTCTACTATAGCCTCAGGCCAACCAAAGCCTTGTGAGTGGATTTGGTAGACGGAAACTGAAAGAAGCCCGTCGTAGATATATATATATGTGTGTCTGTGTTTGTCCCCCCACCATCACTTGACAACCCATGCTGGTGTGTTTACGTCCCCGTAACTTAGCGGTTCGGCAAAAAGAGACCGATAGAATAAGTACTAGGCTTACAAAGAATAAGCCCTGGGGTCGATTTTCTTGACTAAAGGCGGTGCTCCAGCATGGCTGCAGTCAAATGACTGAAACAAGTAAAAGAGTAAAAGAGAAAGATCAGTCACTGGTTCTCTGCATTTCAAGTGAGTGTTTACAACTCAGTGCAAAACAAATATCTCAAGGGACTTGGAGAAAATGGCGATGATAATGAGGATTAAATTCCCACACTAGTAAAAAGGGAGGGATGCATTAGACAATGTAGCACTAGATATATACTACATGAGAGAAACATCATGTGGTCATGTGGCTGGAATGTGTTTGCTCTGCTCGGTTAGGACTGACCTGGGGACTAAACAACAACACTTATGCCGACCCTCTTGCTCCCCTACTGCTGTATTTCCCTAAATTCTGTTTGTTCCATTGTTTATTTATCAATAACCCTGCTTCTGCTTCAGAAAACTCAAAATACAATTCCTAATATCCTTCTTTTCTGTTTACCTTAAGTAGTTTATTTGAAGTGTAAATATAAGCAAGAAATTGGATGAAGCCAGTCAACCACTAACCAGTTTCAATCTAGCCTCACTATCACTCTCTTTATCTTACTCTCTAACTCACTCTCTTTTCCCTTCCATTGTCGTTGTGTAGCTTACTTGTCTCTTTTCTATAAGTATTATCATGGACATTGTCCAGCTGAGCTCTCTTCTCTGGTTCCTCCTTTAAGAACTTATCAGTGATCAACTAAACTTGTATCCAGTTCTCATCAGTATACTCTGCAACCTCCTAAATGTCATAAAGCATTTTGCAATACCAGTTTCTTCCCTCGCACCTCTGAACTTTGGAATTCCCTTCTGCAGTCTTGTTTTTCACTTCAATATGACCTCCAGTCTTTTAAGTCTAATGTTCATTGTCACCTAGAGTCCATTTTATTCTAAGGACCTTGTAATGAGTGAATGCTTGAAAAAAAACCAAAATGTTCAGGAAGAACTAGCTCTCTTATCTCCTTTTACCATTCCTTGTGTTAACACTTTCCATAACCCCACCAACCCTTCTACTTCTTCCCTCCTATACTGCTAGCTCTCCACATTTAATCATTTCACCCCTTTGAACGTCTTTGCATTATGATTTGAAATGTAAGACCTTTACTACCCTGATGATGGAGGCTCTATTTATCCAACGTTGATTGCTTCCATTATGGCTGCATATTGTGAACCAGCTGACTGGTTCTTGAGAAGTGTGATGTAAAGGAAATCCAATTTTACCATAGGTTCAATGATACACTGATATAAGCACAATTTGCCCACCTACAGTATATTTCTAGTCACAAAAACATAAATAAACTTCTTAATAAAGACTCAAAACACTTCTAATATTAAACAGAAATGTGTATGCTATAAATACATTTAAGATATATTAATAAAAATCAATAAGATGTCTATTTACTTAAAGAACATGTCCAGTGTTTGATGTTCTGCATTATTGTTTTTTTTCTGTTCATATAATTCTTTGTAGCATTTGTATCCTTATTATTAACTGTTTGCTTTTGAGCATCTTTCTCTTTCCTTTTTCTCCCCTCTCTTTCCTCTCTCTCTGTCTCTCCTCTGTCTCCTCTCTTTCTTCTCTCCCCATCTCCTCTCCTTCCCTCTCTCTCTCAGATCTTTGGTGAAATGGCTGTAACTTTTATCTAGAAACTGGAAAGTCTCACTTCATACAAATCCTCACTTGTTATTAAAATTTGAAATGGTTCCCCAACCCCGCTTTTATCTTCTTCAGCATCGTGCTGTCCCATCTCCATGAATGTATGAAAACTTTCAATCCTTGAGTCACTCTATAACTTCTGTTTAATAATAATAATAATAATAATAATAATAACTGTTCCTAAATATCTGAACAGATGGATAAAGGGAATAGTCATAAAACCCAGTTTAGTACAGCTGCAGAAAACAGTGTTATTAGGGACAGCTAGGATACTTAAAAGGGTTCTTGGCATCTAAGGATACTTGTTGTAGCCCGATGTTAGGATTCTTTTCTTTTCAAACAACCTAATCTGTTGAGTGTATATGAAAATAATAATAATAATAATAATAATAATAATAATCCTTTCTACTAAAGGCACAAGGCCTGAAATTTGGCGGGAGAGGATCAATGAATTACATTGACCCCAGTGTTCAACTGATACCTAATTTATTGACCCCAAAAGGATGAAAGGCAAAGTCGATCTCGGCAGAATTTGAACTCAGAGTGTGCAGACAGACAAAGCGCTGCAAAGCAGCTAATGATTCTGCCAGTTCACCACCTTGTTAATAATAATAAACTACATCTATTCATGTTCTTCCTACAATTTGATTCAAGTAATGTCATTACATCTTCTTGATTTATTTAATTAACCCTTTAATTGCAAAATTAAATTTCATGGTCATCCCAGTTATGATGTTAAATATCTACCAATAAATAGAATTGGTATGTTTTGCAAGTCACATTGCTTCAATAAACCTGACAAAATAGTTTCAAAGTACGATATTCCACAACAAAAGATAGATTGGTACATAAAACAACTTTCTACAATTAAGAGTAATGAAATTTTAAGTGGATATATCTGCTTTCTGTTATAAAAAAGTTAAATCAGGAGATTGTTGAGATAGCACATCTCAACAATCTGATTAATAGCTTACATTGGCTCTCTGTTACTCAAGACGTCTGCAATGTAGCTTGGATAGATTTTACTCTACATAAAATACATTGTGGTTGTTTTCTCTTATTCTTTTGCTCTCAACTTTCCACTAGCATTTGTGATATAGCTAGTCATCACCCATCTAGTGTTTTAAATCCGGGTTTTGTCCCCAATTACAGGAGTGGTCAGATCTACCTCAATGCCAGAGCGACTGCCTTCACACCATCTCGCCATCTTGCCCTGTTTTGGGCGTCCTCCCTTCTCAAGCCAACCTTCCCAATCTTCCCCTCCACCTGTCCCTCGGTCTACTTTGCTTTCTTGGTCCATTTACCTCAAACTCAAGCACCCTCCTCAGAACATGCTCCTCATCCCTCCTCAACACATGCCCATACCACCACACTCCATTCACTCTTGCCAGCCATTCCACTGACTCCTCCAACCCCAGCATCCCCATCAAGTCCTCAGTCCTCCTCTTATCAAACAACTTTACACCACACATTTCTCTCACCATTGCTCTCTCAGTCCTTCTCAAAATTTCCATCTCTCTCTCTATCTCAGACACCATGTCTCACTCTCATACAGCATTGCAGGTCTCATGTAACTCATATAGACCCTTCCTTTCATCATCAATGGCTTCCACATCGAAATCCCTTAAGAAATACTGCTGAAGTTAACTTTAACCTTTCATCCTTTCAGGGTGAAATAAAATAAGTACCATTTGAGCACTGGGTTCAAAGCAATTGAAAATTGTTGTCCTTGTGCTAAAATTTAAAGACAATCATTTCATTAGATAAAAAAGAGACATCACTCAATGACCTCTGCATCCCCTTCCCAGATGAGTGAGATGAATGTGACTAGTTATTCAGCTAGAACATGAGGATTTATCGGACACAGTGTGAGGTGACTGTTGTTATCGTTAAAGCTTTCATTTGTATAACATTTAATAAACATGTAGACTTGTGCTGATGAATGATATGTATATCCATATTCTCTGAAGTCTTTCCATACCTTCCATTATGTTGGTTCTGTTCTTGAATTAATTTTCTAGCAGCTAAAGATATACTTTGAGCATAAACTTTTTTTTTGCCTTATTGTAAATTGTTCATGCTGTTGCTGATTGAAGATTGAGAATCTTTTAGGTACCTTACACCTTGCTATCCATCATCAAATCTCTTTAACATTTTGAATTTAGTTTCTGATGGTGCACTTTTGCTGTTTTGGTTTTGGTTTTGGTGCACACAGACAACAGTAGCGTAGTGTACATTTAGTCACGATTGCAATGGGAATAAATCGAGTAATATTTACAAAGCAAATATTGTAAAGAGTGTTTTCTACCCCCTACCTCCCACAGCACATGTATTATCGCCAACTCCTCAACCCTACCCAGTTTCTACAGTTGTCACTCTTCTTTATCACCCTTACTTATCCCTACCTTCCCTATATTTGTTCATAATATTCATCCTCTTACTCATTCCCTATCTCTAACCAATCAACCTCTACCAATCAATGTTTCCTGTTCTCCTGTCTCCAGTCACTTCCACTTATCTCATATCTTGAAAGTCCCTCCTGACACCTCATCACCACTACTTTTATCTCTTTCCAATTCCAATGTCCTCTTCCACCTTTTCTTTTATTATATGAATAACAAGGCCATGCCACCTAGCTAGGCATGGTAGGCATTGCCTGCCTTGAATAAAATAGATCAATAGCAACATTTTCCTTTTATAGCAAAATGTGCACCTAATTCAATAAAACTATGAAGGTTACTCTGATTGCTATGCATAAAATGCAAAATATTTTACTTTTTTGTAGATTAGGTAGGCATAATTCACCCCTGCTTTTCAATCTCAGTATTTAAACCACACATAATACTACTGTAGTACACGTGCCGTGTACATTCCTACAACGTTTTCTTTACATGCTATAAAGGCAGAAGTGAATCTACCTTCAACTTAGTCACGTGGTTGTTTCACTTATTTTTTGTGTTTTACTACATAAATGTCACCAACTGCCTACCCTGAGTAATTACTGATGGCATGTGCCTGGCGAATAGGCATGTAGCCACTCTGCAGTAACAAACCTGTCCCCTTCTCTCTCATTTTAAACCCTCATCTCATAGCATAAAGCTGCCTCCCTCTCTGCTGTAGCTTGTTTCAGGAGATTTTAGTTTTGCTGTCTGCATGGTGACCTCACAAGCGATGATGCCATGAACAAAAGCACTCGGTACTTGCTGTAAAGTGGCTGGATTCAGCTGTAGAAACCATACCAAAGCAGACGCTGGAGCACAATGCAGTTTTCAGACCCAGTGGATTCTGTTGAACTGTCCGACCCATGGCATGCACTTTGAATAATGATAATGTTGGTGGTGATGGTGATGGTGGTAGTGGTGATGGTGATGATGACAATGTTGCTGATGATGGTGATGATGAAGGTGGTGGCAGTGGTGGTGGTGAAGATGATGATGGCTTGTTTTTTTTAATTTGGCCAACTTTTTAGTATTTTGCTGCCTAGCCACACCATTTTTAATTTTTACACTTGCCTCTCTCCATTTGATTTGTCCCAATTTATTATAATTTTCATTTAATACCTTGTCTAAAGGTATTAAATGAGTTACTGGAAAATCAAAAATAAAGCATTTTATGCTGAGTGCATTTAAGATCAAAGAAACCCTGCTGTAGAAGTATCTTGATCGGTATCTTTTAAATACAATATCATGCTTTAGTTTTCATTGTTTATTTTATATTTCAAAGTATTGCAAAACCTTAAAAGTTAGATCTCTATCAAGTACATAATAAACATAAAGATCATATCTTGGATGACATTTATGAAATAAAAAATAATTCAGTGACTAGATATAGCTATCATTATTTATTCATTTTTTTACTGAATCAAAAACACACCAAGTTACAAAAGAAAGAAATAAAAAGAATCAGTTTGTGGGGTGTACTTTGCAAATTTTGATTTTACAGTATTTTTATATAATTTCACTGTACTTCAGAAGACCCATCAAGCCAAGTGAAATTGTAGCCGTGGCTGATGCTGGTGTCATGTAACAGGCATGTAAAAAGCACCTTTCAAGTGTTGGGCCTCACAGAGGAAAAGAGGCTGATTCTGGTGGCACATGAAAAGCTCCTTTCGAGTGTTGGGCCTCACAGAGGCAATGACTGAGACCTTTGGCATTATGTCATGCTTGAGAAGAAAACCCATCAAGCCAAGTAAAATTGCAGTCATAGCAGATACTGGTGTCATGCAAATAGCACCTGTGCCAGTGGAATGTAAAAGCACCCATTACACCCATGAAGTGGTTGGTGTTAGGAAGGGCATCCAGCTGTAGAAACCATGCCAAATCAGACTGGGGTCTGGTGCAGCCTTCCAGCTTGCCAGCCCTGATCAAATCATTCAACCCATGCCAGCATGGGCAATGGATGCTAAATGATGATGATGACGATGATGACGATGATCAGCTATATAATGAAATGACATTAAATAAAACTCCATTAAATGAGGACTCCTTCTAATCGAACAAAACTCTTGTTATTTTCAGATGATTTGAAAATGTCTTGTGACAACCCAAATTGTGATACATGGCTCAAACCTGTGCGGGTAAGTTTATGCAATTTTTTTTTTCTCTTGTCTCTTTTCATGGCAGTTATTAGTTTAGAAGTTTAATGATGGGCAACAGTGGAACCGTGTCATATATATATATATATATATATATATATATATATATATACACTGATGAGATATATATATATACACTGATGAGATATATATATATATATACTGATGAGATATGTATATATGGGAGAATTTATGAAAAAAACAACAGACGAAGACAGGTGGTGTAAACAACAAAAGTTTAACGCTCGGGAATAGAGAAAGTCTTTGACGTTTCGACCCTACGCTCTTCAACTGAAAGGAACACAGAAAGAAACAAGGAGAAAAAAAATATAAATGTAGTGGTCAGCGATCTATCATGGCGAATGCCGATATATATATATATGTAGATATATATATATATATATATATATAGGTTGATGGTTCCATGTTTCTAAAAAGCACTGGTTAAGGTGCCACATAAAATAAGCACCCAGTACACTCTGTAAAGTGCTTGGTGTTAGAAAGGGTATCCATATGACAGGCTTCCACAGCTCCATTAAATAAACTGATTTACTGTGTTATATACTGAATTAAGTAAAGTTTGGTCACTCTGTTCAAGTAAGCCTTATTTTCCAACTAAACTCCCCTCCTTTTCCTCCCTTCTGTTGGTTTCTATTGAATAATTTATCTTTTATCTTTTACCAGTCATTGAAATGCAGCCAGGCTCGAGCATTACCTTGCAGGGTTCAGTCAAAGAAATTGACTCCAATACTTATTTTAAAACCTGGTACTTATTCTATCAGTATTTTTTGCCAAACCACTAAGTTACCAGTTGTCAACCAGGGTTGAGGAGACAAACATAAAGATACAAACACACACATAGATATATATACATATATGCTCAATCTTTGCCAATGTAACTTGGAAGAACACGGTAAGGGTGGATAGAAAACTGAATGTATTCGATCAAAGATGCTTCACAAAGATCCTGAGGATCAAATGGTAGGATCGTGCCACAAAAAGGGAGATCCTGGGATGAGTAAGGTTACGACTACTGCAAAAGATAATAGCAGAGTGCCAATTCTGCCTAACTAGCCACAATTTCTGCCTAGCCAGTCAATGGCACATGAAAACACCCATGGCTTTTATATCACCTGACATTCACTTGGTTTCTTTCAGTGTATACCCTTCTAACACCAATCACTTTACAAAGTGTACAGGTGCTTTTATGTGATGCCTTCACCAGTGCTTTTTAGAAATATGGGATCATCAGCCTATATATATATATATATATATATATATATATATATATATAGAAAACATTTAGATTGAGATGAATTAGGTACTTAAGTTGAGGCACCAGAATTTAGTACAGTATTATCCATACAATTTCAAAATAAGGTGGTTAAAATCAAACTAAGCATTACTGGTGGACATCCTTATTGCTTATTTTGATTATACACATGTATATGTATATGTACATGTATATGTATATATGTGTGTGTGTGTGTATCATCTATATATATATATGACAGGCTTCCATACAGTTTCCATCTACTAATTCCACTCACAAGGTATTGGTAGGCACAGGGTTATAGTAGAGGGTACATGCCCAAGGTGCTATGCAATGGTACGGAACCTGAGACTACATGCTTGAAAAGTGAGCTTCTTAATTATACAATAGTTTCAAATTGAATGGTGGCTTGGTGTTATGTGTCATGCAAGTGTGAAATGATTTTGAATTTTTTTATTTTTGAACATACTGCCTGGCGATTTAGGACTTTGGTAATTTGAAGATGGCACTGAATAAAGCATTTTAGAAACTGGAGAGGAATGTTAAGTATGAGACATCAGTGAGTGGTGGCAAGCTCACATAATGATTAGTATGAGGGCTGACTGAAAAGTTTATAGGCTAACCAAGATACTCTCATAGAATGTGACCAAATGAGGTTTATTTTTCATCATAATCCCCCTTGCAATCCACACACTTCTTCCATCAGTGTTGCAGTGCTTGCATCCCATTGGTGAAGGCACCTCTCGTCTTGTTGGTCAAAAAATGTCATCAGCAGCAGATATGATGTCATCCTTCCAGTCAAGTGTTTTTTTCAGATGAAGCCAAATCAAGAGAATAGGGAGGGTGTTCAACCAGTTCAAAGCCACAGTCATGCACAGCAACCATTGAAACCAAGGACTTGTGTACTGGAACATTGTCTTGATGGACAAAATGCTTTGTATCATTTTTTCTAGTTATTTACATTCCAAGTTTAAAACTCATCAAGGTTAACTTTATCTTTCATCCCTTTGGGTTTGATAAAATAAGTACCAGTCAAGTGTTGAAGTCAATGTAATCAATCCCACCCCTCCGACTAAAATTATTGGCGTTGTGCCAAAATTTGAAACCAAACCCTTATTAATAGGGTTGTAAATATTTCTTGGTTAGAAGTATTTCTCTTATTTCTTCAATATTATTTCATTTGTTTTCTGTTTCAATTTCTGTTATGTATTACGATGGTTGGCTTAAAGTAGCCATGTTTCTTTGGTTGGCTTCACAAGCAAAAGGAAATAATCTAAAATTATTTGATAGGATGGATATTTTTTGTATGCATGTATGTATGCATGCTTTTATGTTCTACAAATGTATGTATGAATGTATATACATGTGTGTGTATCAGCAAGTTAATGTTTTCCATTATAAATTTTAGTTTTGGTGCATAATGTGTGGGTTGCTATTGTATCATCTCATTTTCAATATGGTCCCAAGGCTTTGTGCAGCCATAGCAGCCATATTGTTTTGTTGTTTTCATTTGGTTTTTATAACTGAAAGAAAACAATTCAAAATTATTGATGGAAATTATTTAACAGAGGAAGATTTTAAGGATGGGAGAGAAAGGGAAGCTAAGCAAGGTTTACATCATCATCATCATCACACACACACACACACACACACACACACACACACACACTGTGTGTGTAGGAGAGAAGTGTGTGGATGGATAATGGTATTCTTGTACATGGGGATGAGAGAGAGGCGTGGAAAAGTTACTATGTGAGACTGTTGAATGTAGAGAATGAATGGGACAAAGAAGTCTCCCTCATGTGAACCCAACAGAGGGACCAGCTATCCTAGTGGATAGCAATATGGTAGATAAGGCATTTAAAAACATGAAAGCTGAGAAAGTTCCTGGTCCATCCAGAATCATGGCGAAGATGCTCAAGATATCTGATAAGGTAGGGAACGTGCTAGTCACCCGCATAGTTAATCAGGTCATTCAGGCTTAGCATAGCAGCATTATTGTTAGCTGCTACAAGGGTAAGGGTGATGCTTTAGAATGAAGCAACTATAGAGACATCAAACTCTTGGATTAGGTGATGAAAATTACAGAAAGAATTATGGTCCAATTAATTTGGAACAGAATTAGGCTTGACGAAATGCAGTTCGATTTCGTCTATGCAAGAAACACTACCAACACTATTTTCATAGTCAGGCAACTTCAAGAGAAGTACTCAGCTAAGAATAAACCATTATATTTGGCTTTCGTTGATCTAGAGAAAGCCTTCAATAGAGTACCCTTCTGTGTGATACGGTGGGCACTGTGGAGGCTGGGAATAGAAAAGTGAAAGCCGTACAGGCCATATACAAAGACACTGTCAGTAAGGTGAGTTAAACACAACTACTGTGAAGGATTTGATGTACAAGTAGAGATTCATCAAGGCTCACTCCTTAGTCCCCTCCATTTCATCATTGTCCTCCAGGCCATAACAAAGGAATTCAAGACTATATGCTGATGAGCTTGCCCTCATAACAGATTCCATATCAGAGTTAGAAGAGGAATTCCAGGTATGGAAGCAAAACCTGGAATTTAAGGGCCTTAAGGTTAACTTAGCAAAGACTAAAGTCCTAATGAGCAAGAAAACTGACAGGATCCTACACCCTTCAGGTTGGTGGCCTTGCTCAATTTGTAGGAAAGGTGTAGGCAGGAATTCCATATAGTGTACCCAGTATAAGCTATGGATACACAAGAGATGCAGTGGATTAATTGGAAGATTATCAGAAAAGGTAGTGTTCATATGTGGAAGATACACAGGATCCATAAAGGTTATAGAGACTCTGGAAATTCATTTGCTCAAATTCCCTGGTGGCTCATTAGAGGTAGAAGATAATTTCTGCTACTTAGGGGATCAAATTTGTAGTTGGGGAGGATGCATGGAGAGTGTAATAGCTAGAATAAGAACAGGATGGAGGAAAATTCAGAAGCTGTTACCTTTGTTGGTTACAAAAGGTTTCTTTCTCTGGTTTGAAGATACATTCCACTCTTCCTTTCTAACTCAAAGAGATAAAAAAATGTTCCTTCAGGAAATCTTGATATGCCCCACTACCACCACCACCACCAATAGGGATACCCACACTTCTAATTTCCCAGAAGGTAACCATGTTTGTAACTACCCATAAGATACCCTCACTTCTGACTGCTCAGAAGATACCCACTCAACCATGCTTTTAAAATAATTAAAAACAAAACATGAATGCAGCAGAATTCCTATTAAGTGATTATATTCTGTTATTTGTTATATCATCATCATTATTGTTTAACATCCGCTTTCCATGCTGGCATGGGTTGGACGATTTGACTGAGGACTGGCAAGCCAGATGGCTGCACCAGGCTCCAATCTGATCTGGCAGAGTTTCTACAGCTGGATGCCCTTCCTAATGCCAACCACTCTGAGAGTGTAGTGGGTGCTTTTACGTGCCACTGGCACAAATGTCAGTAAGGCGACGCTGATAATGATCACTCTTGAATGGGGCTTTTTACGTGCCACAGGCATGAAAGCCAGTCAGCAGCCCTAGCAACAATCACACTCAGATGGTGCTCTTAGCGCTCCACTAGCACGGATGCCAGTCATGTGGTGCTGTTATTGAATTGATTTCAATTTCACTTGCCTCAACAGGTCTTCGCAAGCAGAGTTTAGTGTCCAATGAAGGAAAGGTACACATAAATGGGCTGGTTACACCCCTGGCTTGCTGTGTCTTCTCAAGCACAGCTTATTTCCAAAGGTCTAGATCACTAGTCATTGCCTCAGTGAGGCCTAATGTTCGAAGATCGTGCTTCACCACCTCATCCCAGGTCTTCCTGGGTCTACCTCTTCCACTGGTTCCCTCAACCGCTAGGGTGTGGCACTTTTTCACACATCTATCCTCATCCATTCTCACCACTTGAACATACCAGTGCAGTTGTCTCCCTTGCACACCACATCTGATGCTTCTTAGGTCCAACTTTTCTCTCAAGGCACTTACACTCTGTCGAGTATGCACACTAAGATACCTTTACAACCCTTCTTTTGCTACCCCTGCCCACATAATGGAGGCAACCTTTATTCTAAGCTGCATCAAACCACCATCATATGCTTCCACTATTTGGCTGTTAAGGTCCTCCTCTTTCTGTATAGTGACAGGTGTGGGCTCCATGTGCTACATCTCTGGCTTGCTGTCCAGGAGGACAATAACTCTGAAGGTGAACTGATATAGAGTAGTGGGTAATTTTTAGCCCCCCTCCCCCCCCCTCATATGGCACAACATTTCTAGTACCAATAGAATACACCAAGTACATTCTGTAGAATAGTTGATGATAAGAAAGGACATCTCGCCATAGAAAACATGCCTAAAATAGAAAATATAATTGAAGGAGAATTTCACAAGTTGCACCTCGAGGTACTCATTTACGAGCACAGTACCTCTAGAGCAAAGTAGACCATTCAGTCCTCCTTACCTAGAACAACCACTGTTGTGTGGGTGTCAGGATAATATGCATTTGGATTACACTGTCAGCCAAACACTATACCAAAATTAGATGGTTTTTCTCTGTTGTTGTGTATGCAAGGTGATGCAGACCATAACGACCCATTTAACCCTTGCCAGCATGAGAAAAATAAACTCAAAACAAAGCTGACTGGTTGCCAGTTTTAGACTAGCAAATGTCCTGTTCAGTTAGTTTATTAATAGCTGCAGTCTTTCTCTCTGACAATACACACGGGACAAGTTTGTATCACTGCCATGAAAAGCTAACAACTGCAATACCAGTTGCTGAAAATTTGGGTTATATATGCAGTTTTTTGCTTTGGAACAGGTTTAAATATGCTTTAAACATGTAAATAAATTTTCATTCTATGCAAATTATGATTACTCTTGTTATACTTAGATAATGATTATATTGCTTTCCTATTGTCATATAGTCAAAATAGAGCAAGTTCATGATGGTTGTTCTATTATTGTATGAAACAGTTTTCCAACTCTCTCTCTCTCTCTCTCTCTCTCTCTATCTCTCTCTCTCTCTCTCTCTCTCTCTCCCTCTCTCTCTCTCTCTCACACACACACGAGTATATGAAATGAATTCTAATGGAATATAGAACAATCTTGCAAGCTTGTAGCTGAAGAATATATATTCTTTTCTTTAATTTTCTTTTACTTGTTTCAGTCATTTGACTGTGGCCATGCTGGAGTATCACCTTTAGTCAAGCAAATCGCCCCCAGGATTTATTCTTTGTAGGCCTAGTACTTATTCTATCAGTCTCTTTTGCCGAACTGCTAAGTTACAGGGACGTAAACACACTACCATCGGTTGTCAAGTGATGTTGGGGGGACAAACACAGACAAACAAACATATACATGCACATACAAACATAAGTACCTTGAGAGAAAAGTTGGACCTAAGGAGCATCAGATGTGGTGTGCAAGAGAGACAAATGTGCAGGTATGGTCATGTGGCGAGAATGGATGAGGATAGCTGTGTGAAAAAGTGCCATACCCTAGCGGTTGAGGGAACCTGTGGAAGAGGTGGACTCAGGAAGACCTGAGATGAGGTGGTGAAGAATGACCTTCGAATATTAGGCCTCACCGAGGCAATGACTAGTGACCGAGACCTTTGGAAATATGGTGTGCTTGAGAAGACCGGGCAAGCCAAGTGAGACCATAACACATGAACTATGCCAGGGGTGTAACCAGCCCACTTAGGTGTACCTTTCCTTCATTGGACATTAAACTCTGCTTGCGAAGACCTGTTGAGGCAAGTGAAATCGAGATCAAATCAAATACGCAAATTCGATGACTGGCACCCGTGCCAGTGGGGCGCTAAGAGCACCATCCGAGCGTGATCGCTGCCAGAGCAGCAGACTGGCTTCCGTGCCAGTAGCACGCAAAAAGCACCATTCGAACATGTTTGTTACCAGTGCCACCTTACTGGCACATGAAAAAACATTTGAGCGAGGTTGTTGCCAGTGCTGCTGGACTGGCTCCTGTGCAGGTGGCATGTAAAAAACACCACTTGAGTGTGGCCGTTGCCAGTACCACCTGACTGGCCCTCATGCCGGTGGCAAGTAATAGCATCCACTACACTCTTGGAGTGGTTGGCGTTAGGAAGGGCATCCAGCTGTAGAAACTCTGCCAGATCAGATTGCAGCCTGGTGCAGCCATTTGGTTTGCCAGTCCTCAGTCAAATCGTCCAACCCATGCTAACATGGAAAGCAGACGTTAAACAATGATGATGAGATGAGATGACAGGCTTCTTTTTAGTTTCCATCTACCAAATCCACTCACAAGTCCAAGGCTATAGTAGAAGATACTTGCCCAAGGTGCCATGTAGTGGGACTGAACCCAGAACTATGTGGTTGGTAAGCAAGCTACTTACCACACAGCCACTCCTGAGATGTATAGATCAACATCATTTGATATCATCATTAGATACTAAAGAAACCTATCTAAATTAGAAATTTACAACAGAATTAAAAACCTGAGAAAAATTCACACAGCACATATGTCAAAAAAGCATATTATGAAACCTGGTCCAAATTTCATTTCTAGATGCCCTTATGAGCTACTTGTCTTCATTAGGCTTTTGCTAATTAGCATATTACACACACACACACAGAGATGCATGCATGTGGGGTCTGGATCAGGTCAACAGTGGCTGTCAACACATGGTGGTTAATAAATTGTTTGTACTGAAATAGTAACTGTTTAAGGTACAGAAACTCAACTCCATAATCAGTTTATGATGGGGAGGGGGGGCAATGCCTTGGGACATCTGGTGTATGAAAAATTAATAGTGAAGTGCGTGCATGCATGCATAGTTGATCTAATACTCTGAGAATTTTTGATTAAAATTATATGTTTCCTGATGAGAACACTCATTATCTACTTGATTAATTTTTATTGAAATTGAAAACAAAGCTCCAGGGCAAATCTTAGATTTTAATTAATTAAAATTCATTATATATTGACTGTAATGGGGAATAGGTCTAATCTTTAGCAGTGTGGTGACCATACTGGGTATGTTCCAGTCTTATTAAGCCTCGTCAGTAGACAAATATACTAGCATCCACTTCTAATAAGTTTTCTGATATATCAGATATAGGTGCAGGTGAGGTAGTTTGGTTAAGAAGCATGCTTCCCAACCAGCTAGTTCTAGGTTCAGTCCCACAGTGTGGCACCTTGGGCAAGTGTCTTCTAGTATAGCTCTGTAAGTGGATTTGATAGATGAAAACTGAAATAAGACTTTTGTGTGTGTGTGTGTGTGTGTGTGTGTGTGTGTGTGTGTGTGTGTGCTAGCACCTTGTCTTGATATTACATGATTGCTGTAAATGAGTCTCACCATCATACAAGCAGTGTCTTTTGTTATCAGTCTTGTATGAAAACATGTCCAGCCTTGAGGAGATATTACTGTACTTGGAAACAAATTAGGGTTAGTGACAGGAAGAGCATTCAACTACAGAAAATCTGTCAGAACAAGTTCCATCTGATTCATGCAGGCATGGAAAAGTGGATATTAAAATGGTGGTATACTCCTGAATGTTTTCTTCCTCTCGTCATTCTTCCAAGATATAACACCCTTAAGTGTTCATTCAGAAAAGTCCTACACACATCTTTAATCATTGTAAGATCTACAGTAAAGGCTAGACTCTGCTTGAGTGAAGAGGTTCACTAAATCTGAAACATGTTTAGAGTTGTCACTGCACTTCAAAGTTTGGACTTCCTCCCTACTGCATTCTATATTTAATTAATTTTTTAATTATATAATTTTAATTATATTATTTAATTTATTAATTAAAACTTCAGTGTTGTTTTCCATGCTTCTTTTTTTCCTTTTTTTAACTCCTAACTAGATAATGGATGTTCTCATTAACAATGGTGTGGTTAAAGTTAATTAAAATTTCTTTCTTTACGACATAAGATATGTGTATTACATGCACACATGCATGTATAGATACATATATTGCATAGGCACAGCTGCTTGGTAAGAAGTTTGCTTCCCAAGTACATGGTTTTAGGTTCAATCCCACTACATGCCACCTTGGGCAAGTGTCTTTTACTATCCCCACCAGCTTGACTAAAGCCTTGAGAGTGGAAAATTAATAGAAAGAGATTGAAAAGATGTCCTCTGTGTGTGTGTGTGTGTGTGTGCGTGTGTGCGTGTGTGTGTGTGCGTGTGTGTGTGTGTGTGTGTGTGTTTGTGTGAGATTGTCTCCTTGCCTTGACATCTCACATTAGTTGTAAACAAGTGTCACCACCATGTAAGTGGTGGTGTTTGTTTTCAATCTTCTGTGAAAAGATGTTTGATCACAGGGAAATATTATCTTACTTAGAAACAAGTAAGGGTTGGACACAGGAAGGTCATCCAGCTGTAGAAAACCCACTTCAACAAATTCCATTTGACCCATGCAAGCATGGAAAATTAAACGTTTGTAATTGTGTACATTTTATTAACATATCTGTCTATACTCATTTACTTGTTTCAGTCATTTGACTGTGGCCATGCTGGAGCACCACCTTTAGTCGAGCAAATCGACCCCAGGACTTATTCTTTGGAAGCCTAGTACTTATTCTATCGGTCTCTTTTGCCAAACCGCTAAGTTACGGGGACGTAAACACACCAGCATCGGTTGTCAAGCGATGTTGGGGGGACAAACACAGACACACAAACATACATACACACACACATACATACATACATACATATATATATATATATATATATATATATATATATGACGGGCTTCTTTCAGTTTCCATCTACCAAATCCACTCACAAGGCCTTGGTCGGCCCGAGGCTATAGTAGAAGACACTTGCCCAAGGTGTCACGCAATGGGACTGAACCCGAAACCATATGGTTGGTAAGCAAATGGTAATCATTATATCCACCTTAACCTGGGTGCTTTGTTAGAACACCAAATACTGCATAATTATTAGCCTTGAGAGATCCTCTCATATAGGTGCTTGGTGCATATAAGCACACATATAGATCATAGCAGATGAGAATTATCTGTTATGGGCACTGGAATTCCTGTATCGTGTGATTTCGACCTACCAGACCTCATCAGTGGGAAGCACTGGACACTGCATGCCACAATATATAGAACATCAGCATCTTTACAGACATTGATGTTGCAAATAGCCAGCACACACACACACACACACAAATGTGTGTGTGTATACGTGTGTGTGTGTGTGTGTGTGTGTGCGTGTACACATATACCCACACTTGTACACGCCATGCATGTGTGTATCTGAGTGTGTTGTAGTACCTAAAAACAATGATTATGATGATTTACATACACACACACACACACACACACACACATATATATACATACATACATAGTGTCACATGAGCTATAAACCTAATGGTGTTCTAATATGTTTTATCTGTAGCTTTTAAATAACGAATGATATTAATTGAAGTAGAAATGATATTGCTGTGGGAGTGCCATATGTAAAGTCTCTATTTATCCTCTGTGTGTGTGTGTGTGTGTGTGTGTGTGCATGTTAGATCATGCATTTCATGTCCCTGCACTGAAAAAACAAAAAGATACATTGATATAGCTGTTCAACTCCACTTAGGTGCCCCAGTATTTCTTTGCACTTATTAACCGAGACTTTTCAGTGATCACAAGATATTTTGTATTCATCACAACGTCATTAAATCTCTTCACTTACTTCAAAGCAAGGGAGCAATGTAATGTAATGATGGCGTGGAGGGAGTGCTCTTGCACTTCCTTTCAACATCAATGAAGCTAAACAAAAAAAAAAAAAAG
>NC_068983.1:36527319-36529013 GCF_001194135.2 Octopus bimaculoides | reverse complement strand
TTCGTGCGGGTGACACGTAAAAGCACCCACTACACTCTCTGAGTGGTTGGCGTTAGGAAGGGCATCCAGCTGTAGAAACTCTGCCAAATTAGATTGGAGCCTGGTGTAGCCATCCGGCTGCACCAGTCCTCAGTCAAATCGTCCAACCCATGCTAGCATGGAAAGCGGACGTTAAACGATGATGATGATGATGATGATATGATGGGCTTCTTTCAGTTTCTGTCTACCAAATCCACTCACAAGGCTTTGGTCGGCCCGAGGCTATAGTAGAAGACACTTGCCCAAGGTGCCACGCAGTGGGAATGAACCTGGAACCATGTGGTTTGTAAGCAAGCTACTTACCACACAGCCACTATATCTTCATATTGATTTCTATCATGTGATGATGTGGGCATGTTCTATGCCTATGGAACTTTTAAATAATGTGAAGGTGACTCACCATATTGTGTAACAGCTGTAACTCCAACTAAATCTGTTGAGTGCTACTTTCTTTTGTTCATTCGCCTACGCATATGTGTATGTGCATGTTTGTTTATAGATGTATATGTGTGTGTATGTGCATTTATTTTAGAGTTGACTACCATTATATTTCAAGAGCACCAAAATTCAATCATTCCATAGCACTATCCTTACTCATGAACTTAGACGGGAAATCTTCAATAAATTTTCTTATTCCTTTATTGCCCACAAGGGGCTAAAACATAGAGGGGACAAACAAGGATAGACAAAGGAATTAAGTCGATTACATCGACCCCAGTGCGTAACTGGTACTTAATTTATCGACCCCGAAAGGATGAAAGGCAAAGTCAACCTCGGCGGAATTTGAACTCAGAACATAACAGCAGACCAAATACTGCTGAGCATTTCGCCCGGTGTGCTAACGTTTCTGCCAGCTCACCGCCTTATATAAATTCAATAAATTTTCTGCTTATCATGAGACTAGCTGAATATTCCAGATTCTAATCTCAAATTTTACTATCTTGTTTATTTACTCATTTGTGTCTATTTTTACATAAATTTAATAGGTGGAGTTCATGATGTTGTTATTGTAGGAAATAGCTTTATGACACACATGCAAAAACCACGTACATGTATGTGTGTGTGTGTGTGTGTGTGTGTGTGTACATACACATTTTTTATCTTTTACTTGTTTCAGTCATTTTGACCGCAGCCATACTGGGCACTGCCTTGAATTTTTAGTCAAATGACTTGACCTCGTATTTCTGTTTTAAAAACCTGGAACTTAGTCTATCAATGTCTTTTGTTGAACTGCTAAGTAACGCACCAACACCAGTTGTCAAGCGACGGAGTGGGGGACAGACACAACCACATGAACACATATAGATACACACACACACACACACACACATACACACATATATAATGACAGGCTTCTTTCAGTTTCTGTCTACCAAATCCTTTTGCAAAGCTTTGATCAGCTTGAGGCTGTAGTAGCAGACACTTGCCCAAGGTATCATGCAACAGGACTGAACTCACAACCATGTGGTTGGGAAGCAAGCTTCTTGTGGTGTGTGCGTACGAGTAGATGTAATCGCCTTACCTCGGTTTTCCTTTCCTCGACTGCAAGTCCGTCTTGCGGTATCCGATCCTCGAAGCTTGCCCCGACCCAAGGTACACCAGGTATAGCAGCTGCCTCTCCCAAACCTTCCCAAACCTAGGCCGTCGCTTAACAC
>NC_068983.1:36521420-36524510 GCF_001194135.2 Octopus bimaculoides | reverse complement strand
CTTCGCACTTCCGCCGCGTATTCATCCACCTGTTCTCCCCCCCATCTAATCGTTCCTAGTTTTACGAAGGCAGCGTACTCGCTCTCCGTATATGCCTCTCTCAGCCTCCGTTTGACGTTCTCTGCACTCAATCTTGCTTTCTCGTCCATTTCTAGGTAGAGGGTCAGGGCGCTCCCTTCCAAGTACAGAGCCATGAGACTCGCCACATCGCTTATTCCTTGCAGCTTGGCAACGAGCCTAATTTTTCGTATCCAAGCCATCACATCTCCTTCGCCATTAAAAGGCCTGATCACATTGCTGGTGATCCTAATCTTGGTGGCTGCCATCGCGGCGAATTTCTGCACGTGGTGCCGAAATAGCTTGTGGTGTGTGCGTACGAGTAGATGTAATCGCCTTACCTCGGTTTTTCTTTCCTCGACTGCGAGTCCGTCTTGCGGTATCCGATCCTCGAAGCTTGCCCCGACCCAAGGTACACCAAACCTTCCCAAACCTAGGCCGTCGCTTAACACGTCTTGTCCTGACCGCAGCCCCGTTCCAAAAAGGGGCACGAACGCTGATCGAGGCTCCCTCTGCGCTGTTTCCCCTTCCGGTCAGCCTCCCCAGACACTGACGTCATACCACACTTCTTACCACACAGCCATGCCTGTGCCTATGATGTGCGCATATACTCAGACATATATGTATATACATTTGTGTGCATGTATATGCATGTATGTATGTATGTGTATATATGGGTGTTTATATGTGTGTGCATGTATGTGTGTGTACATGTATATGTGTATATATGCTTATAAGTGTGTATGTATGTAACATTGCCTAATAAAAAAAATCAAGAAAGTTAATTGAAAAAAAGGAAAAAAAAAAACTAGGAAATTAGGCTTTCACATTGTACAGCTGGAAAAACCTTGTAGAATCTAGTAAGTGAAATATATTTGCGCTGGTGTTTAATTCCCATTTTCTGTAATAAAAAGCAGATTAGTGACACTTCTTTTCAGGAGTGTATGTTTTTTTGGTTGGTTTCTTTACTTGTTTATAACAAATGAATCGAAAAAGTGGATATTAGTATCACACTGTGAAGGCCAGGAAGGGTTATTAGTTGGACTCAGATTACATTTGCAGTGATTGCCTTAATTTTAAGTGTCATTAATAACACAACATTTAGATATGATGCTAGTCTATGGTAAATAAACCACGTACTGATATGTAAACCTAGACGACAGAATTAACTGTCATATTTACTGACACAGTGATATACCTGTTTATAGTTGAATATGAAATTCTAACCTAAAAGCTGATAGTCTGACATCTAATTCGCTCTTTGTAAAACATTTCTTTCCTTTCTTGCTTTGGTTCAATGCTGTTTTTTTAGTGACTGATTCCAACACTGTATAACTAGGTAGGCAGGTGGTTTTGCTATCTATATTTATGTAGGTGCATGTGAAAAGAAGACTGAAGCTGAGAACAAAGAACACATATTTCTCGGCAAGTGGTTAATAGAAGAAAGAATAGACATTGCATGGTTATTGCAGTTTGAGTTGCTTCTGGCTAGATGTGGTGACTGCATAAATAACATGAAATTTCAAAAAAAGACAAAGTGTGTTACATTATGGACCAATAGAATCCTAACATTCATTGGAAACACATTCCAGTGGTACCATTCATGCCATTGGAGGGTATGATGCTAAAAACATCATTGTACCTATCATCATTGTCATTGTTATCGTTTGTTGTTTTAACAGCTACTTTTCTATAGCTGCATTGGTCAAACAAGATTCATCAAGGCAAATTTTCTATATACGGATGCATTTGCTCTTCCATTTGCTAACTTCTGCTTGTTTTTAAGTAAAGCAAGGTAATAGTTACCTCTAGTCCAGGCATGTTTTCATTGCAGATTGCAAATAAACATCACTACGTATTTGATGATGTTTGTTGACAATTAGTATGGAATGTCAACACACACACACACACACACACATACACTCACACACACATACACACAAATATACATAACCCTCCCCCTTATAAACTTGTACACACACATGTATACTAATACACATGCACAGGACATTTTTTTGTTTTTTCAATTTCTGTCTACTAAATACATTCATAAGACTTACATTCATAAGACTGGCTCAGTGCTATGGTAAAACATGCTTACCTAAGATTCCATGTGGTGGGATTGAACCCAAAACCACATGGATAGTTGTAAAGCAAACTTATTAACCACCCAACCATATCGATGCCTGTTATCTCCAATCAATAGCTGAAGAGAATCCTCTGCACCATCAGCTGCATGTAGAATAATAATGATGGCCGCTCCTGTTGATGTCAATGTGTGAGTGTTTGAAGGAGAGGATTTTTTAAAATGTGAGACAAAAAAAAAAACAATTTAAAAAATTAAAGAATAAAAGAAGCATCATCTATTTATCTATCTATCTATCTATCTATCTATCTATCAGTCTGTCTATCGATCTATTTATTTATCTATCTGTCTGTCTATCTTATTTCTTTATTGCCCACAAGGGGCTAAGCACAGAGTGAACAGATAAATGGATTAAATCGATTGCATCGACCCTAGTGTGTAACTGGTACTTATTTAATCAACCCCGAAAGGATGAAAGGTAAAGTCGACCTTGGGGGAATTTGAACTTAGAATGTAACAGCAGACGAAATACCGCTAAGCATTTTGCCCGGCGTGCTAACGTTTCTGCCAGCTCGCCGCCTATCTATCTATCTATCTGTCTAACAATCAAAACAAGAGAAATACAAGCAACACTGGCAACTGAGAAGACAACAGCATCTGCAAAAACAACAAGTGAGGAAGCAGGGGAAAAGAAAGAAAATTCCAAGACTGTTTCCCCCTCCCCCACATCACACACACCTCACACAAATAACAAGCCATCAGCACCAACAAAAACAGCAACACAACCACTCACACAAGCACACACAGACGCTCACAATTTTCCCCTACCCCCTTCCGATTCCTCAGAACCTTCGTCGGAAGATGAAAGTAATGAGGAATGGCAAATAGCCCAGAAAGGAAGGAGGAAGAGGAGCAAGAAAAGAAAAGCAAACACAAACAAAGCAGGG
>NC_068983.1:36511090-36516489 GCF_001194135.2 Octopus bimaculoides | reverse complement strand
TCTCTCTCTGCATGTGTTTGTGTGTCTGTGTTTGTCCCCCCAACATCGCTTGACAACTGATGTTGGTGTGTTTACGTCCCCGTAACTTAGCGGTTCCGCAAAAGAGACCAATAGAATAAGTACTAGGCTTACAAAGAATAAGTCCTGGGGTCGATTTGCTCGACTAAAGGTGGTGCTCCAGCATGGCCACAGTCAAATGACTGAAACAAGTAAAAGAGTAACTATTTCTATGTATGTATGTATGTTTGTATCTATCTATCTATCTATCTACAAAATTAAGAGGAATGACCAGCAAAAGTGGACTCCTATATGCTAGAAATAGATGCCAAATCACCTAACCACGAAGAATATGTTGTGATTTGGCATCTATTTCTAGCATATAGGAGTCCACTTTTGCTGGTCATTCCACTTAATTTTGTATGTAATATAATTTTAATCTTCGTTTTTTTTTTAAATATGCTAGACCACTGGTTTTAATTGATTAATATCAATTTCTACACTTATTATTAAATATTTATCTATCTAGGTATTTCTATGTATGTATGTATGTATGTATGTATCTATCTATCTATCAGTGTATATATATCACTTTGTCTATATCTTTATCTGTCTGTCTATCTATTTATCTATCTGCCTGCCTGTCTGCCTCTCCCCCACTCCCCCCATCCCCACTGGAAGCTTCTCAACCACTCAACCATGTCTACACTTATGTAAAAATATTTCAGACATCTAAATGCATAGTAAACATATAAAAGTAAACATACCAACATATTGCCAAATATCAATATGCTTCTTCTTAATATTTGATACTTTTTGCTCATTGTTGTTTCAAATCTTATAGATGTTATTATCTTCTTTGTTTAAATTTATTATCCTGTCTAAGTATGTCTCAAGATGAATTTTATTTCCATTGTAGGAGTGTCATCATCCAATGTGTGCAGAAACGGGCAAATCTGTGTTCTGCAGAGTCTGTGATATACGCATTCATAAGCAAGAAGGGTACCAAGGGCACCTGGTTATTGATGTATTCCCTTTCAGAGGTAACTAAGCTCCTTTTATTTTTATAATTGTTGTTATTAATTATATCTCCACTCTTTGGCTCTGCTTGAGTAAAATTATGGCATACAGGTAGCTAACTCATTATTTTGATAGAATATGTACAAGGCAAGGCAGCAAGCTGGTAGAAACGTTAGCACGCCAGGCAAAATGCTTAGTGGTATTTCAACTGTCTTTAAGTTCTGAGTTCAAATTCCGCCGAGGTTGACTTTGCTTTCATCCTTTCAGGATTGATAAATTAAGTACCAGTTGCGTACTGCGGTCGATCTAATCAACTGGTCCCCTCCCCCAAAATTTCAGGCCTTGTGCCTAGAATAGAAAAGAATATATATAAAGCATGGCTATGTATTTGAAAAATTTGTTTCAGAGCCTGACAGCTTCAAATTCACTCTCAATGCATGGTCACTATTGGATGCTGTCTTCTGTTATAGGTGCAGTTTGGCCAATATCTTGTAAGTGAAATAAGTGAATGAAAACTAGGAGAGAAGCCTCTCTGTATGTGCATGTGTGTGTGTGTATGTGTGTAAGACAGGTTTCTTTCAGGTTTTGTCTATCAGTTTCACTCTCAAGTCATAGGTATAGTGGTAGACACCAGCTGACAGTATCCATCCACACTGTGGGACCAAACCCTTAATTCTGTTCACAGAGCCAACATATAGACAACATTATTCTTTTACAATCTGGGTACAGGTGCCACATAAAAAGCACTGGTGATGGTGCCACATAAAAATTACTGGTGATGGTGTCACATAAAATGCAATGGTGAGGGTGCCTTATAAAAAGCACCCAGTACAATCTGTAAAGTGGTTAGCATTAGGAAGGGCATCCAGCTGTAGACACCATGAGGACGTTGTCCTCATTATTGCAAAATCATAGTTTTTCTTCTTTGACTGGGCATGCATTGTGTTCTTAAACAAAGCTCTTTATTTCATGTTGCTCCAGTCCACTCAGCTGTACATGAGTAGTCCTGTAACAGCTGGTATCCCATTCAGGAGGAACAGTGTGATGCCGGTCACTCATATATCACCCTCTCCTCACACCTTCTGAAGTACTTAAGGACCTCGAATGAATGTTTAACTACTTGGAGTGACGTTTTTTCTTGCTCTCCGCATTTAAAAAAATACATCTTAGCTGAAATTAAGACACATCTATCTAATACTGACATAATTTTTTGATATGCATAAGACAATGGTTTTTTTTATGTTGAAGTTGATCTGATTTGTATTTCATCCATGAAATCCTGGGTTGCTATTTTCACAAGGGTTTTGGGGTTTTCTTTACATTATGTGTGTTTATATATATATATATATATATATATATATATAGCAATTGCAGCTTCGAAAATACTTTGTTAGCCATTCAAGGAAAACAAAAAAAAACTGTTAGATTCACTTCAACATTTAATTTTCAAAAACAATTGCAGCATGGAAGATGTTTGTGAGCCATTTAAGAACACACAAAAAACTGTTAGATTCACTTCAAAATTTAAACTTAATTTGTGTCAAAATATTTTCATCATTCTGAAACCGCGACCTGCTCACTGACAAAAAACTTCATGCTGCATCTGTGATGCCAGTCATTTATATACCATGGAAACCAAGTTCCAGGATTCAAGGTAATAATGTCCAAAATGTCATGGAAAGGAACACTTTAAATGAAAAGTTGAGGTGGAGATGAAACCAAAACACAGGTCTTTCATATCATAAGCCTTCATTGAATAAGTTTATCATCAAAGATATTACAAATGTGACCATTGCATCTCTTTTTTTAAAATATATGTAATTAGGATAAAGTCATTATTTAATGATTTATCAGTGGCCAGCATACTAAAATACCATAATGGTTAATTTATATTAAAATTACAATAAGGGCGTTGAATAATTACAACACCAGTCTGCTGGAAGTAGACCCCAAATGGTCTAGGAACTTCTTAGATTATTACTCCACTACCACAAGGTTGTAAGCAAGGAAAATAGACTGAGGATTTATAAAATAATTTGGATAGTACCATATCTATAGATTTCATGGTTTGAGTTATTAAAAACCCTTTCCAATCAATAACTCAAACTGTGAAATCTATAGACATGGTACTATCCAAATTATAATCTTCGCTATCTATTTTCCTCACTTACAGCCTTGTGGTAGTGGAATAATAATTCAAGTGGTTCCTAGAGTATTTGGGGTCTACTTCTAGCAGACTGGCGTTGTAATTATTCAATGCCCTTATTGTAATTTTTTTTAAATATAATTTATTCAGGGTTACATTATCCAGTGTGTCTTTTTGAATGGTAGAGTATGATTGTTTGATTTGAGGGAACTTTGTCTGATATTTCTGCTAACTAAAATGACTTAGAGATCATTTTAGTGATACAGATTTAAAATATGCTACTAAAAAAAATTGAATTTTCAGACCCCCACCAAAAAAAGAAACAAATTTAAAGAATTTTTCTATATTAGTATAAGTACAGCCAGTCACTTGTGAGCACTGCATGTTTAAGCCATCCTCACACAGTGATTATGGTTTAGAAATATATATCATGTTTTCACTAATTGTTTCAGGTGCTTATGTAGTCATGAGCAAACATAGATACCCCCTTGGCTCCCTCACTATTCATCCAGTAGCACAGCCAAGATACAACTAGAGATGAGAGAGAGAGAGAGAGAGAGAGAGAGAGAGAGAGAGAGAGAGAGAGAGAGAGAGAGCAGTGTGAAATGAAGTACCTTTCTCAAAAATATAATGCACTGCCTGGTTCAGGAACTGAACCCCAGCCCTTTTACTCATAAGTTTATAACTCTGTAACAATTAGGCAATATGTCATCATTCTGTAGTAGTAGTAGTAGTAGTAGTAGTAGTAGTAGTAGTAGTAGTTGTACTCTTTTTTTTATGGCTCTGAGTTAATGGACTTTTAATTGTATTTCTTTTCAAGATAGCTTCAAGAGTGATTTTGAAACGGAACCCCAGTTCACATGTGATCTTAACATAAGTGATGAAGAACAAGTGGAATTGGAATTCCCAGAACCAGAACCAGAACCAGACTATGTAGAATATGGACCAACACCAGAACCAGAACCAGAACCAGACTATAGACGTAGTGATGTGTCTGAAGAAATTACCTCTCACTTTGTGAAACATAATGCATCAGCACGGTAACTACTTCTATTTCTACTGCTAGGGTCCTTGCTTATATGAGCTCGCTAATTGCTTATCCTCTCCATGCTCACTCCTCCATTCCAAACACTGCACTGAACACATCAACTATTCCTTCCTCACCAGAACTGTTACTTTCGAGAACTTACCAATCCCTTGTACATGGTGCACCCACTGACTATGAAGGCACCCAACATCAAACATATCAATCTTACCAATCTCAGAGAGCCTTCAGGGATCCTCTGAGATTATCATGGAAAGCCTACAGAGGCTATCTGAGACATGAGCCCTGTCTCCTCCTTTTGGTTAATTTATTAAAATAGAAATGTATTTAGTTTCTCATTCAGTTCCTTCCTCAAAATAATATTGAAGTACCTCAACAATTTTCTTTGTCACTATTGAAATTTTTGTTTTGTTTTTAAATAAAAGCAGTCATTACCATTCATGTATGTCTTAAGTCTGTCAGAAAAACTACATGATTATTAAGATGGAACTTATTCCGGTTACTATGGTTTATAAGTGAACAAGAGAACACTGCTCCTCTCACAATGGGTCAATAGTCCATCACAAGGTTAACTCAGCTATTACTGGAACTCCTTTTCAGTTAGGTGGACTGGAGTCATTTGAAATAAAGTACTTTGTTCCAGTATACAATGCACTACCTTGTCCAGAAATTGAAACCACAATTATACAATCAGGAGTCCAACACTCTTACCATTAGCCCAATTACTTTTCCTTCCACACTATCATCAAATTCTTGATGCTTTACAATGCTGTTCTTTTTAACCACATTTATGGTGTCATATACAGACAAAAGTGCCCCTCTATATTGTTGTTATCTAAAAAATGCAGTTCAGTGGTTTGGCCTTTTTTGTCTTTTTTTTTTATTCTTGTTTTGTCTGCATTGTTTTTTCAGGCATGATATATCTAGGACTCTCCTATCTAGTATTCTTTTTTTTTTTTTTTTTTTTTTTTTTTTACTTGTTTCAGTCATTTGACTGTGGCCATGCTGGGGCACTGCATTTAGTTGAGCAGATCAACCCCAGGACTTATTCTTTATAAGCCTAGTGCTTATTCTATCAGTTCTTTTTTGCCAAACCACTAAGTTATGGGGAGGTAAACACACACACCAGCATCAGTTGTCAAGCGATGTTGGGGGGACAAACACAGACACAAACATATACACACATACATA
>NC_068983.1:36507057-36511080 GCF_001194135.2 Octopus bimaculoides | reverse complement strand
TATATAGGACGGGCTTCTTTCAGTTTCCATCTATCAAATCCACTCACAAGGCTTTGGTCGGCCCAAGGCTATAATAGAAGTCATTTGCCCAAGGTGTCATGCAGTGAGACTAGACCTAGGACCTAAGCCCCTGATTCTTGTGTTTATAAGATGCAGGCTGACTTTCTGGAAATTTTTTAGTGCTGTTGTAGAGTGTGCCTTATGATCTATCAAATATGTTTGACCCTTTTGATATCAACCTACCTGAGACCACTCTATCATACAAACTTTATGGTTTAAAGCAGGGGTTCTCAACCACTTTTTATCTATGGACCCCTTTGATTACTATTTTATTCTGGTGGGACCCCCAATAGCAATTCGACATTTAAAAACTAGTTTTATAGATACTTCTTTCAAAATTCCTATTTTGTTTTGCACACATTAGCTTGTGCAGTTTGAACTATGTAAAATGTTAGAGAAAGAAACCTGACCGTTTCTTGCAATACATACATCTAAAGAGAAATTTTTTTCAGAGGCCCTTAAAATCCTATTATGGATCCCCAATTTACTATTTTGTTGTGTGGACCCCCAAAAATCTTACGGGGACCCTCAGGGGCCATTTGGACCCTGGGTGATAACCACTGGTTTAAAGTGTTCTAAATTAAAGTCTTCAAAATTTCAAACACCAGTGAAAGCTGTTTTACAGAATTCTTCATTTAAAAAAAAAATTTTTTTAAAAAATAAATTGAAATAAAAGCAGCGTATTTCAAACACAAATATCATAACAAAACGGTTAATCCCAAACTCTTCTGTCTGCTATTTCATTTCTTTCTGTTAATTAATATTTATAATTTCTCACAATTAAAATTTATATTTCATTAATGTTTCAGGATGTCTACTTTGTCAAAACGGCTGAAACGCAAAGATGCTGTCAAAAGAAGACCCAGTATGGATGCTCAAGTAAGCATCATATACAGATTGTAAAATATCTTGATGTATACATGTGTTCTCTCTAATGCACTTACTCACAGAATCAGCTATACCAACAAACACATATGCTCTCTCTTTCTCTCTCCCCCCCTCTTCTCACATATATTCGTACTCACATCCATGTAACTACATAAAATTATCCAAGAGACAAGCAGACAAACCTATAGTAGAGAGGGTCTATCATTGAAGACATGGCAAATGGCAATTAAAGGGCTTTGACAAAAGTAACTGGTTGACTGATTACCAAATGATTTAAATAATAATCAATTAGATAATTGGTTAAATTGTTAACCAATTAACGAATAATAAAGAAGTGGAGTAGAACCAGTGCATGTGTTTATTGTTGACATAATTACCCTCCCAAGATACAACAAAATACCTTAGGATATTTTACATGATAGTTTCCTCACCATATTATCATCATCATAAAATCTAATGACATGAAAAAAACAAAACGTTTTTCAGAAATGCCTTCTGCACAAATAACAGTTAAGTCCTGGCTAATATATTTGTTTTACTTTGTCAAAATTATTTTTTAATTATCAAAATTACACCCTTAATGAAAAGAAAAGTCTTTCGTGTTAAGACAATTCTTGTCAAATACAGCAAGGGAGATGAACTAAAAGTAATGGAGGTTGCACAATGGGTTGATAGCTACATTGGGTATCTACTGTATCAATTTTTCTGCTTTGTGTGTTTTTTTTAATCTCATATTCAGTAAAGATTGTCTTTGTCATTTGTCAAGGCTCAATAAAGTAATTATCAACAACAATACAAAACCGGGCGAGATGGTGTGAGGGCAGTTGCTATGGCATTGAGGTAGATCCGGCCACCCCCATTAACGGGGACAAAACCCAGATTTAAAACACTGGATGATGATGATGAATCCAAAATCAATTTTGCTCATGTCCACATTCAAAATGTAGCCATAAAAATATTATTTACAGAAGAAAAAAAAAAGTGATGGTTTGTAGCAGTCCCAGGAAAGGGAAGAATGCTATGGCTATTTAACCCCAAGAAACACCATTTATAGTTGGCTACATGACACAAGCGTCCTGTGTCCTTGAGTTTTCAAACAGGGGAGATAGGCACCTCTACCCAACAAAGGCAGCATCCAGAGACTAGTTTCAGGGTTGTTGCTCTTCATCAGTCTGGAGTAGCTTGGCCTTGCTAGCTGTCAAAACCAGGAAAAGGGTGAGCTGGCAGAATCATTAGCAAGACAGACAAAATGTATTTCGTCTGCTGCTACATTCTGAGTTCAAATTCCACTGAGGTTGACTTTGCCTTTCATCCTTTAAGGGTCAATGAAATAAGTACCAGTTACCCACTAGGTTCAATGTAATCGACTAGCCTCCTTCCCCCAAAATTTTCAAGGCCTTGTGATTAGAATAGAAATAATAATATTCCTTTCTGCTATAGATGCAAGGTCTGAAATTGTTTGGGAGAGAATTAGTCAATTACATTGACCCTAGTGTTTTACTGGTACTTAATTTATTAACCCTGAAAGGATGAAAGGCAAAGTCTACCTCAGCAGAATTTGAACTCAGAACGTAACATCAGGTGAAATACCTCTAAGCATTTCGCCTGACATGCTAATGATTCTGCCAGCTCACCACCTTATTATTAATGATAATAATAATCCTTTCTACTATGGGCACAAAGCCTGATATTTTGGGGGCTGGGAATAGTTAATTACATCGACCCCAGTGCTCAACTGGTACTTCAGCAGAATTTGAACTCAGAACATAGCGTTGGGCAAAATACCGCTAAGCATTTTGTCCAGCATGGTAATGATTCTGCCAGCTCACTACCTTTTTTTTTTTTTTAATGATAATAATAATAACAGCACTCAGAGAGCGCAAACCTCTGCCAAGGCAACACCAATGTCCTCTCAATGATTAGCCAGAGATGATTTTTAAAATTAGAATATCTGAAATAAACTTGACTGCTCTCACAAATGAGAATGCTAAAAATGAACCCAGCTGCTCTCAAAAATTAAGTAAAAAAAAACCAAAAAAAAAACCAGAATCCTTGACCAGTACCAAATCGATCCCAAAATCTAATCAGTTTGTGCCAGTCATGAAACTGAACATCATTGAAAGTTTCATCCAAATCCATCCAGCGGTTCTTGAGATAACTTGTCCATGGACAAACAAACATAACTGAAAACAATACTTCCACCTTCACTAAGGCGGAAGTAATAACTATTATTATTATTGCTATTAGTATTGAAAATAAGAATAAGATTAATACTGCAAGTTAATATTATGCAAATCTACTTTATCTAGTCTCTGAAATAAACTTAAATAACCTTTGAAACACCGTTTGGATTATGGTTTTGCAAATTGGATTATCAAATGTCTAAATTACATCAATATATAAAAACACATAATTAGAAAATTTCTTGATCTGATTAAAAGTCAATCAATGATCTTGTACTGATTCTATTAATTAAAAACTGAAACTAGAGGGAAAGACAAAAACGCTTTATTTAACCGTTTCTATCTTCTGTCTTTTGTTTGTTTCAGTCATTAGACTATAGCTGTGCTGAGGCACCAGCTTGAAGAATTTTAGCCAAATGAATTGACCTTGATGCTTATGTGAATAGATGTCAAAATTTGGGGATAATGCCTATAGAACTATGGGATGTTGAGAGACTTGGTTTATCCAATGTTTATTTTCTTTCGTTTATGATGATGATGATGATGATGATGATGATGATTGTATATCAAAACCAAACTGTTATATTTAATTTGTTTATCCACATAATTGCCTCCATACCTGCTTATCTCTTTTAGCCGCTCTTTACCCTGTGGAATTGGTCCCTTGTAAAGACATCAGAGTCTAAGTTCGAATCATTTGAGTGTTACTAAGTGTTTTCTCTGGATCTCATCTGTTGACCATCCATCCATCTATCTATCTATCTATCTATCTATCTATCTATCTATCTATCTATCTATCAATCTATTTATCTATCTATCTATTTATCTATCTATCTATCTATCTATCTATCTATCTATCTATCTATATATATATATATATATATATATATAT
>NC_068983.1:36502734-36506493 GCF_001194135.2 Octopus bimaculoides | reverse complement strand
TATATATATATATATATATATATGTCTGTATGACAGGCTACTTTCAGTTTCCAATTGTCAAATTCACTCAAGGCCCAAGGCCTATAACAGAAGACACTTTCCCAAATTGCCATGCAAGGGTGCTGAATCCAGAGCCATGTGGTTGTGAAACAATCTTCTCACCACACAACCACACCGGTGCCTGTCTATATTTTTCTTAAGTTAGTACGTTAATCCTTTTGTTGCTATATTTCTGTTGAAATCTGCCTTTTTTTCAATAAATTTTTTAAATAATAGAAAATTGAATAAAATTTGTCATCATTTTACTGGTGTTTAGAGTAAAAATTAAGATGAAACTTTAGTGGAAGGTTTCAATTTTAGGTCACTTTAAAACATAAAGTTTGCATCATAATCCCAAAGTTGGTCTCTTATAGGATGGTTTCAAAAAGGTCAATATCTTCATTTGATTATACGTTGTGTAGCATTTGTTTTCATCATTGACTGTTTATTTGTTGTTGTTTGCATGATTTTTATTTATTTATTTTTGTTATTACCTTCTTTCTTTCATTTTAGAACCGAACCCGCAGTAAAAGTTTGTCAGCTATGGAAATCGGAAGCCAAATACACAACATGGAATCTAAGCTGGCAGGCATCCATTTTCAGTCGTTTCATACAGAACAGCAGCAACAGGTTTTTATGCCTGAAGTTAGTTCTGATATTTTCTTTTTGCTTTATCATTCTTGTTTGTTTTTCTATTTAGTTTATTTTTTATCTATTTTGACCCATGTCAAAAGTAATGCTTACTTATTCACATTGTTTGGAATTAACCAAGAATCATCTCACAGTTTTGAGATTTTGATGAAGGAACTGTTAAATTTTTAGAATGATATTCTAGTGTTGGTGTGAGAGGCAAGATCTGACCAGCTGGAGCATAAAACAAATAGAATATTTTGGTCAGATATGATTGGTTTGAATGCTAAAGGAAAGAATTTAATATAAAATTAAATTCTTTCCTTTTATCATCTTACTTAAGACCTTTGCTCCTGGGGCATCGGCCATTCACAACCTTTCTTCAGTTTTCAACTCTGGGCTGTCCTCTCCCATGTTTTGTTGTTACTGAATCCTCATTAATGCTTAGAGGTTTTGGCCCTACACAAACCTATTTTTATCTCTGGGAAGAAGTCATTCACATTAGTCTGGCCACCTCTGTCCTTTGAGCTGTCCAGTATGACAGACCCTACCAGGAGCTTATGCTCCACTAGCATAGCTCTAGGGGTCATTGAGACACAAGCCCCTACACTATAACAAGAACTTGACCTTTTATCATCAGTCCTTGAGACTTAGAATTTACTTTAGAAAGTCATAGCTTAAATATATAGTGTAAAGATAAATATACCTTTTATCCTTTACTTTTATTGCAAGTGGTAGTAAGCTTATTTGTCATTTCCAGATTTGGGAAATGAGGTACCTTGTGGGCTGTGCAACATATGAATGCAGTTTATGTTTCCCTGCTTTTCAGATGCATTGCAGCGATGTTGGGTGACTTTCTTCACATTTTGCAAACGTTATTAAAGTTACTACCTTGGGGTTTTAGGGGATTGTGGACTTTAGTTGTAGGTACCATATGAAAGGAGATACTTAGGTGGGGAAGGAAGAGAGTCAATATTGGTCACCCCCTTCCCTTAACAGGAAGAGATGGAGGAAATATTGAAGGAACAAATGGGTGAAGAAATAACCTTCTTTACAAGAGGAAGGAAATACGTGACTATAACAGTCACCTTTGCATCAGAAGAGGAGGCGAAAATGAATGATAACAGACTGATACTGGGAGAGAAATGGACGTTGGTGCCGAACTGTTTGGGCAAAAGAATTGTAAGGGTCAGGGTGGGAAGAATCCCACCGTCGATAGACACAGAATGGGTAATAGTCACAATATTTAATACAGAGCTGGTGAAGGGAAGTGAAAACCTGAACATTTGCATAGTAAGCAGAACTCAACAATTGAATTGCTGAGGATGTGGTGTTGAAGTAGTTTGCGCTGTAAGCCCAGAATATTACGATGAAATGGCAGAAACTGTGGAATTACCAAACGGTGAGAAGCTGGAAATAATGTTGGAGGGGAGACCCCCAAAATGTCATAGATGCGGAGAAAGAAGGCACCTGAGAAGGAAATGCCTTAGAGCAGCGGTAGAAATGATGGAAGAGAGTGTACAGGAAGATACAGTGGTGGAAAAAAAAGCAGAAGCAGAGAACAGAATATGATGGCAATTTGGTGGAGGTAAAACCCAGGAAATAAGAGAGAAGAAAGTCACCGACGACTGAAAGTGAAGAAATGTAAAGGAATGGAAGAAGAAACTCAACCTATGATGAGAAACGGAGAAAATTTACCAGAGGAAGTACCAGCAAAGGAATTAAAAGGACAGAGTCATGCAGACCAGAAACAAGACAACTCAGAAGTATGGAAACCTAAAAATATAGGCACACAGACAAAACACGTTACGGTCAAATGAACACACAGACACACAAAAACACGAACACACAGACTTAGAGACGAAGATACAAGAACTCACAAAACAGCAGGAAAATAGAAACAAAAAGAGACAACATAAAATACACAAACAAAAGGAAAATCATAGTGAGACAGGTTACCCCAACGTAAAGGAGTGCAAGAGTGAAAGACATTGTGAGAGACTGAAGAAGTAAATCGATACAATTTTGTAAAGATTGTAACTCAGAAAATATTTATTTGAACTTTTAAGAAAAAAGAAAAAAGGAAAAGCAAGTCATTTTGCAAGTGTCGCATGAATAGCTTTCCAAAATGTTTTTGAAAAAAATAATGTAAAATACATTTGGTTGACTTCTGCGTTAAAAAAAGAAAAGGAAAAAATAAGAAGTAAATCCTGTTTGAACGTTTGCTTAAAAGGTGTAATTATAGGGCGAAAGTGAAAAGGGAAGTTGTGGTTTCGCCTCAGAGCGAGGCTAGAGGTTGTGTAATAAGTTAATGGTAAAGGAATACATGGTTTCATCTTGCAGCGGGAGCGAGATGGCCGGCTCATTTGCATTGTAAATATATTCATTTCACATCCATCTTTCATATGTTTTATGTTCCCGCATGTCTTTGTATGTCCCTTCTGCAATTAGGCCTTGTGCCTGTAATAAAGAATTAACCTCTAGCTGAACAATTATTCTGTGCTGATGAAGGGAAATAACCCGGAAATCACGATACACAGATATTGTTTTTGAGCTGAGTGGGAGTGCTAAATGCCCTTGGCCGAAAATATAAGGACACAGATTGTGTCATATAACCAGCTGGAGACTATGTCCCTTGGGGTTAAATTAGAACAACATTCATCCTAAACCAGAACTGTCATGTTATGTTGGCAAATAATCTTTATTCAACGTCACTGTCAACAACATTCTTGTATAAAAATAATAAATTTGTACTCTACAAAAGTATAGAGTAACCCATCAGATTAATGTGAAATTGTTTATATATATATATATAGTTTTGGGGAAAAGAACCAAGGTTCATGAACTCATCGATGAAAATCCACTGTCACATATAGAAAAAATAATAAGTAAAAGCACAATAAATAAGTATAATATAATACTTGGTTCTTTTCCTTAAAACTATATATTTAAATTTTATACTGTGAAATTTAATTTAATTTTAATTTTTAATAAATTGAATTTAATTGAGTTTTTACCTCTAAATTTGGATTTTTATCCCTAATAATATTATTTATATATATATATATATATATATATGTGTATATATAT
>NC_068983.1:36499082-36501912 GCF_001194135.2 Octopus bimaculoides | reverse complement strand
TACCTCCTCTACAGCAAGACACCTGTTTCTATCTCACTATGACCTTCCATCATCTGACCTCCATCCATCACCTCCTCCAATGCCCTCTCTCCTTACAAGTTACTTGGTGACCCTGTCAGTGCAGGTACCACTGAGAAAGCATCCAGTCCACACTGTAAAGTGGTTGGTGTTTGGAAGGGAATCCAGCTGTAAAAACCTTGCTAAAACTGACCTCGCTTGTGCTGGTGCCACATAAAAAGCACTAAGTCCACTCTGCTGAGTGGTTGGCATTTGGAAAGGCATCCAGCTGTAAAAATCCTACCAAAACAGTTACAGAAGTCTGGAGCAGGCTTCTGCCTGGCCAGCTCCTGTCAAACCGTCCCACCCATACCAGTATCGAAGGGAGACGTTAAATGATGATGATGATGTATGCATATATACATTCATACACAAAACACACACACACTCCTCTCTCTCTCTCTCTCTCTCTCTCTCTCTCTCTCTCTCTCTCTCTCTCTCTCTCTCTCTCTCTCTCTCTCAATGTTTTCCCTATGTTTTTGTTTCAGTTTTTGCTGAATGAAATCCAGTTTTATATAGAAACTTCTCAAAGCCACCTGAATTTAGTTGTGTTGAAAGGAAAAACCATCCAGTATGTGTATAATCTTTATTTTATTATATAGCTATTAAAAAAGATGATATTTAAATATTTATTCAATATTTTTTAATACAATATGCTTTGCATGGATCAAATGTAATTTGTTTCTGCAGCTGGATGCCCTTCCTGACGCCAATCCTGACGCCAATCCTGACGCCAAGCAAGTATTTTCCCATTGTCATTTACTAAACATTTTCTCCTATATTCTAGTAAAGGGTCTATTGCGTAATCAAGGACCATAACTTCAGCGCAACGATTGGTATATGCTTACTAAAGTTGTCTCCCTTCAGTCAACTTTTGTCGAAGTGAGCAACACTATTTTTTTCATGTCAAGAAGCATTAAATCCTCTTCCGTTTTTACGTTTCATTTCTTTCCAGATATTTATACAAGACGTATCTCATTTTCTTCCACAAAGTTACTTTTAATTCACAGGTCTCCTTCCTTTGTAGCGTGCTATATGATCATACACACAACTATACGAACGCGCTTACACACACACACACACACACACCAAGACTTTAAAATGCTTTTATAAGTTTTTTTTTCCGTGATCGTTGAAGTTTTATCTTGAGAAGATGAAAAGGTGCTCCTCAGGAATTCACTCTGACCTTTACTCTGTGAGAGATGTAAGATATTTTTGTATGTGTGTAATATATATGTGTGAATGTGTCATGTAATATATATAAGTATATATGTGTTAGTGTGTATATATATCATCATCATCATCATCATCATCATCGTTTAACGTCCGCTTTCCATGCTAGCATGGGTTGAACGATTTGACTGAGGACTGGTGAAACCAGATGGCTACACCAGGCTCCACTCTGATTTGGCAGAGTTTCTACAGCTGGATGCCCTTCCTAATGCCAACCACTCAGAGGGTGTAGTGGGTGCTTTAACGTGTCACCCGCACGAAGGCCAGTCAGGCGGTACTGGCAACGGCCATGCTCAAAAGGGTATATTTTATGTGCCACCCGCACTAGAGCCAGTCCAGGGGCACTAGACTGTTGGCATGCTGGGGTTTTAGTCAAATCGATTGACCCCAGTAGTTAGTTTTTTAAAGCCTGTTATTTTTGCCAAGCTGATAAGTGACACAGATGTAAACAAACCAACACTGGTGGTAGGTGATAAACACAGACACAAACTACACACACATACATATTTCATCACTGTCATTATCATTGTTTAACGTCCATCTTCCATACATGGCTCGGACAGTTGACAGGAGCCAGCCAGATAGAAAAACTACCCTAGGCTATTGTGTCTGTTTTGGCAGAGATTTTACGGCTGGATGCCCTTCCTAACACCAATCACTCTGCAGTAGTATATATATATATAAATATATATATATATATATATATATATATGCACACAAACACACACACACTCACACACACATATCTATAGAGTCAACAGATGAAATCCAAAGATTCTCTGTTGTTTGTACTCTGTGTAAGTTTGATCTAGTGATATGTAAACATTTGTATAGTAACACTTAAATATTCATCTCACAGTCTTGAGTCTTCGTTTTCTTTCTGTTTACATGGATACACATATCCTTCTCTACTCTAGGCACAAGGCCCAAAATTTTTGGGGAGGGGGCCAGTCGATTAGATTGACCCCAATATGCAACTGTTATCGACCCCTGAAAGGATGAAAGGCAAAGTCAACCTTGGCGGAATTTGAACTCAGAACGTAAAGACAGACAAAATACTGCTAACCATTTCGCCCGGTGTGCTAACATTTCTGCCAGCTCACTGCCTTCATGTATGCATATATTAATATATACATTTTGTATATCAAACCTAAACTTTTATAATCAATTTATTTATCCAGATAATTATTTCTCTCCCCATCTCTCTCTCATTCGCTATCATCATCATCATCATCATCATCATCATCGTTTAACGTCCGCTTTCCATGCTAGCATGGGTTGGATGATTTGACTGAGGACTGGTGAAACTGGATGGCAACACCAGGCTCCAATCTAATTTGGCAGAGTTTCTACAGCTGGATGCCCTTCCTAATGCCAACCACTCAGAGAGTGTAGTGGGTGCTTTTACGTGTCACCCGCATGAAGGCCAGTCAGGCGGTACTGGCAACGGCCACGCTCGAAATGGTGTCTTTTATGTGCCACCCGCACAAAAGCCAGTCCAGGGGCACCGGTAACGATCTCGCTCGAAAACCCTACGAAG
>NC_068983.1:36496449-36498814 GCF_001194135.2 Octopus bimaculoides | reverse complement strand
TATATTTATATGTATATTTGTGTGTGTATAGAGAGAGAGTGTTGAGAGCAAAAACATGAGTCACAGTTGTTATTATAATGCTAGCTGGCCCCATGCCATCCAAAATGACAGTTAATTGTAGTATTTTATATATAAATAGGGATCGTAAATCAAATTAATACACTTGTCAATGTTCACATACATTCACATACTTGTACACATACACACATACACTTACCCAGAGTTGAAACGCTGTTTCATTTTTCTTTTCAGTGTTGACTGTTCACCCTCCCACTACCAGTCTGCCATCACCTCTTCCTTCCTTATTCATCTATCACCCCTTCCTTTCTCATTCATATGTTGTGACGGAGAAAAACATGAGTAGTTTGAGGCAAATTTCTACTGCCTCACCTGCTACCCCTCTTTGTGTGTTCTTTTCTGCTGTTGGGAGTGTGCAAACTCTTCCCAGTACTGTATTATGTTAGTTTTTTTTTTTCTCTTGGGGTGTGGTGCAGTCTTTCGTTGTATTACTGTTTGTATTGTGTTGAGTGTGTAAAGCTTTGGATTTCCAGTTTTATTATTCAGTAGTCTTATTTTTATCGCATACTTTCTCTGCACTACCGAGCACAGCTCTGTGTGCCTTGGGTATGTGCTGCGGTTTGTTGTGGTGCTCTTATTTTCACTGTATTGAAAGTGTTTTACGTAGGATGTGTGTGGTACCTAGTAGTGCTATTTTCTGTATGTTATATATACTTGTAAAACCTGGTGTTTTTGTTATGTATTTGTCTGAATGTTTTTTTTTTATCATACCTACTGTGATAAGAATTGTTTCTGTTTTGGGGCTCCACATTCAAGTTACCTCTGTTTCCAAATCTTTGTATTCTGAAAGTTTCTCCATTTCTTTTAGAGAAACATCGTTATCTGTTGGTATTGATACATTAATTAGAAAGCATTTTCTTTCTTGATTTTTGACAACAATATCCAGCCTATTAGCCTTAATTTCTCAGTCTGTGTGTATTGGCATATCCCAGAGTATGGTTGCTTTCTTATTTTCTATGCCCTTTTCTGGCGTATGCCTATACCATCTTCTTTCTGTTGTTATTCTATAGTGTTGGCATAGCTTCCAGTGTATACAGGTTCCAACTCTGTCGTGTCTGTGTATGTATTCCTTCTTAGCCAGTATTCCTCAAACTACAGCCAGAGACAATATAATTGTTTCTTCTCCATCTCCAAATAGTCTGCAGTTATTTGTATTTCTTTTCATTACATGTTTTTGGTGACTTATTATTATTATTATTATTATTATTATTATTATTATTATTATTATTATTATTATTATTATTATATAATCATCATCATCATCATCATCGTTTAATGTCCACTTTTCCATGCTTTGCTTGGCTCAGATGGAGTTTGTTGAGACAGAGTTTCTACAGCTGGATGCCACTTTCGTTGCCAACTCTCATCTGTTTTTAAGTAAGGAAATGTTTCTTCATTGCCAAATATGTTTTTATGGAAGACTGGAAATGAACATTGCTTGTATTATGGCAATGCTGGTTTACAACCATCATATGAGGTCAAGACAAGGATACACACACATACACACACACACACACACATGCATACACACATACACACACACACACACACATGCATACACACATACATACATGGCAGTCTTATTTCATTCTATATACCAAATACATTCACAAGGCTCGGTTGGCTTAGGGCTTTAGTAGAAGACACTTGTCCAAGGTTCCATGCAGTGGTATTGAACCCAAGACCATATCATTGGGAAGCAAGTTTCTTAACCACACAGCCATGCCTGTACTTATATATATAGAATTTTACTCTGTAACAGTATTGAGTTCCTTCATCAGTAAATGTCTGTTATTTATCATTTAACAACTCTTAATATACATATGTTAATGTGTATACATTCATATGTCTATCTTTACATACATACATACACACGTAAATATATGCATGCATACATACATACATAGAAATAACTAAGATTCAGTTGAACTAGGTACTTAAGTTGAAGAACCAAGTCAGTCCGATATTATTCACACAGCTCGAAGTAAGGTGAATAAAATAAAAAATAAGCAACTGGATATCAAGAAGTGATACAGTACGACCGTTTCAAGCAGCTTCATTTAATTGAACAATGCAATCATTACTTCAAATTAAATGTAGTGCCATCTTCAGCTGCACAAATACGTAGAATTTTAACCAGTCAGATACATTAATATAATTTTTCTCAAATACTTAACAGAGCAAGAAGATGGAAGAAATTCATGTTGTCACTATTGTAGCTAAGAATAGACTCTCTCTCTCTCTCTCTCTCTCTCTCTCTCTCTCTCTCTCTCTCTCTCTCTCTCTC
>NC_068983.1:36491252-36492151 GCF_001194135.2 Octopus bimaculoides | reverse complement strand
AGATTTTAAATATTTGAGAGACAACAATGCATAAATCGTAATTTTTAAAAGAGCAATGAAACCTAGGTGAATAGAATATATAACTAGCATGAATTTAGGAAGCTTAGAAAATGAATAAGTATGAATTTAAAACAAAAACTGAATTCAATTGAATTTCATGGAGAGAAACAAGATAAATAATCGAGGACAGACTAAAGCGCAAAAAGGTATGAGATGTTGAGGCCGTAAATAAATAAAAATCTCTATCTTATCGCATCTTGGAGACTTCGTCGTAGTATGTCAGCGGAGAAGAGATTGAGATAATTTAGAAGGGATTTCTTATTTATATATACCCAGAACCTGAAAACCTTAAGGAAAACTACGATAGAGAGAGAGAGAGAGACTGATTTAGAGAGAGATGGAGGCATGGCGGGAGAAAGATATATATATATATAAAGAGAGAGAGGAGGGGGACCAGTCAAGCAGCACATCATGCTGGAATTCTTGGGCTGGTGTGTGAGAGAGAGAATCGTGATGTCGTGGGAGAGAAATGTGTTCGCTTGGATGATAGTACACTTGCACTAAATGAGGCTGCAGAGAAAGAGGTTTGGAGACGCCACTACGAAAGATTGCTCAATAAAGAGAATGAATGGGAGAAAGAGAGTCTGCTGAATGTCGACCCAACAGAGGGACCAGCTATCCGAGTTGACAGTACCATGGTAGATAAAGCAATTAAGAGTATGAGGACAGGGAAAGCCCCCGGCCCCATCAGAAATCACTGCAGAGATGCTCAAAATATCTGGCAGTGTCGGCTATAGCCTAGTCACCCGTATTGTTAACCAGGTGATACACGAAGGAGTCATTCCCAATGACTGGTGTAGCAGCACCATAGTCAACTGCTACAAAGGTAAAGGTGATGC
>NC_068983.1:36486938-36489431 GCF_001194135.2 Octopus bimaculoides | reverse complement strand
AAAGATCTGTTGGGGCAAAATAAGCACGTGCTTAAAGCATCAAGAGAAGGGCGGGGGAGGGGCCCCTCAGAAATGGTAAATGGTTTACAGCACAAAAGAAATCACTTTAAACTTGCTAAAATAATATTCGGGATGCCTTTATCTCTACTAAGTACAGATGCAGATGTGTTACCTAAGATTAATTTTCAAGATCTGATCACAGACTTTGCAATTCCAAAAAGTAGGAGGAAACTTTTCAAATATAAATAAAGTGGAACTATACAAAAATAAACATTATTTTCCATCTTATTGTTAGTTTTGTTTCGTTTCGAAAAAAAAAATTTATTTTATGGTTTGTTATTGCTTATATATTGAATTATATAATCTTTTATGGAAGCGCCAAAATCGTTTAAGTGCTTAGGGCCTCAATGGGTCTTAGTCCTGCTCTGCTTACTGTACAATTGAGGGAGTGTCTGAGAGAGCCACCACAAACAATAGTAGTCCCAGTACGGTTCCTTGAGGGACTCCACAGTAAATTGATGTCTCCCCAAAGAGAACACCGTTAACTGTTTAAAAATTCTAAACAAAACTGTCTGACAAACGGGAACGAGGAACTCTGAGTAACAGTTCTGTGATATTTTTGCTGCTTTTTAATAAAGTATATATACATATATATGAGCGAGATCGTTGCCAGTGCTCCTGGACTGGCTCTTATGCAGGTGGAACGTAAAATACACCATTTTGAGCATGGCCGTTGCCAGTACCGCCTGACTGGCCTTCGTGCGGGTGACACGTAAAAGCACCCACTACACTCTCTGAGTGGTTGGCGTTAGGAAGGGCATCCAGCTGTAGAAACTCTGCCAAATCAGATTGGAGCCTGATGTAGCCATCTGGTTTCACCAGTCCTCAGTCAAATCGTCCAACCCATGCTAGCATGGAAAGCGGACGTTTAAACGACGACGATCATCATCATCATCATCATCGTTTAACGTCCGCCTTCCATGCTAGCATGGGTTGGACGATTTGACTGAGGACTGGTGAAACCGGATGGCAACACCAGGCTCCAATCTAATTTGGACAATGATGATGATATACTTATGCTACAGAATTTCCCAAAACTAGACCTCAATAGCAAAGCATTAGCCAAGCTATGGAGAAAACCAGTCAATATATAACACACACACACTAACATACATGTATACATACACAAGCACACACACACATACACACACGGTGAGCTTCTTTTGGTTTCTGTCTACTAAATCCACTCACAAGCCTTTGGTTGTCCTGTGGCTATAGGAGAGGACACTTGCCCAAAGAGTCACACAATGGGACAGAATCAAAGGCCACATGGTTGGGAAGCAAGCTTTTTTTCCACACAGCCACGCCTGCATATGTACAGTACACATGTTAACAGATCCATTATACACCCTTTACTAGTCTGTCTTAATACCAACCACATATTATGTAAATACAAAAATGTAATTAATATTCTAAGGTGTTGCTAGGTTTCTTTACTGGTAGGTTTATTTTTTTAGTGTCCTGAATACACACCCTTACATAAACACACATACACATGCAAGCAAATGCCTTTATACACATGTACAAATGCACACAGGCATATAGACATGGGCATATGCACACACATGCACATGCACATCTGTACATACGCATATACATTTACATGAAGAGACACTTGCATAGGTATACACCTTTACATGCACTCACAAATACACAGGTACACACACACACACACACACACATATATACACACACACACACACACACACATATATATATATACACACACACACATGCATAATAAATCTGTGTGTGTATATATATATATATATATATATACACACACACACACACATGTATATTAAGTTTGTGTGTGTATGTATATATATATATTTGTATGTGTTTGTGTGTGTATATATATATATATATATATATATATATATATATATATATATATTTGTATGTATACATATCTGTGTGTGTGTACACATATTTATATATATGTGTGTGTATATATATATATATATATATTGTAATCATGTATGTCTGTATATGTTATATATATATATGTGTATGCATGCACACACGCACTCATATATGCACTTTTACACCACTCAAAGATGCATACACAAACTACATGCACTTACACATGTACATCCACGAATGTACACTCTCACAAATGCACACATACATAGAAATGCTTATATGCTCGTATACATACATATGCAAACACATATACATACACACATTGCAATATACAAAGTAACAAGTCTTAAATATAGTTTCTGCTCGGTACATCTTCGGCCTGTAAGTGTGAGAAGCTCCGTTAGGTTAATTAATTATAACACATGAGGTTTGATTAATGTTAAAAATACTTGAGTCGAAACCACAGGAATCTAATACAACTACCTCTATCTCTCTCTATCTCTCTCTCTCTCTCTCTCTCTCTCTCTCTCTCTCTCTCTCTCTCTCTCTCTCTCTCTCTCTCTCTCT
>NC_068983.1:36485959-36486801 GCF_001194135.2 Octopus bimaculoides | reverse complement strand
CTCTCTCTCTCTCTCTCTCTCTCTCTCTCTCTCTCTCTCTCTCTCTCTCTCTCTCTCTCTCTCACACACACACACACACTGTACATGTTCATACTCACATTTGTATGTTCACACACACATATAACATAGAGTATCTATGATACTTAGTGCACATCTCTCTCTCCCTCTCTCTCTTTCTCACTCACATATATACGCATACATACACATATACACATACACACATACACACACTCACACTCAGACTTGTTACTAAGAATGTCTGAAATGTTCAATTTTTTTTTTCTCACAAACTTCTTTCTTTTCATCCTTCTTATTTTTCATTTCTGTTTCTCTATTTCAGACTTTATTTCATTATTTTATCTTATCAATCTTTCTATGTCTGTCTTCTGTCTGTCAATCCAGCTATCTGTCTGCCTGTTTGTCTGTCTGTCTCTATCAATGTATCTCTGTCTGTCTGTCTGTCTATCTATCTATCTATCTATCTATCTATCTACCTATCTATCTGTCTGTCTATCTATCTGTCTGTCTATCTATCTATCTATCTATCTATCTATCTACCTATCTATCTGTCTGTCTATCTATCTGTCTGTCTATCTACCTATCTCTCTACCTATCTATCTGTCTGTCTATCTACCTATCTCTCTACCTATCTATCTGTCTGTCTACCTATCTATGTTTCTATCTATCTGTCTGTCTATCTACTGAAAATGGCAATTAAATCGGAATCTATTAAGTTTAGTAAAGAACTAGCGATAGATCGAAATAGAGTAGAGGGAGACTTAGTTAAGAAACTAGAAGAGGCACTTACAACTGGCAGCGCAACCAACGTTTTGGCTGCGAGG
>NC_068983.1:36476845-36480677 GCF_001194135.2 Octopus bimaculoides | reverse complement strand
AGAGAGAGAGAGAGAGAGAGAGAGAGAGAGAGAGAGAGAGAGAGAGAGAGATAAATATATATACATATATATAAAAATGTGTGTGATCAAAGTTTGAAAGGCTTCCTTTCTATATTTCAGAGACCTTTTGGCACCAAGACTAAATGTAGATGTAAATTCTATAGATTTTTACCTTGAAGGTTCAAATTCGGCATTACCATTGTACAGCTTAGCCAACCGAGTACGAGGCAATCGAATTTATCTAAGAGGTAACTCTTTCCTCTTTTTTCTTTTTACTTTCTTTTATTCTTTTTTTCTCTTCCTCCTTTGTCTTTTCTTTTCCCTTTCTCTTTTTTCTCTCTTTCTACTTTGTGGTTCTTCTTTATATACGTTGTTTCCATGCAAAATAATATTCCCTCAGAGCCAGACACATTTTACATGAAAGCCTGGAAAAGGACATCAATTATATGACAGTGATGCTCGTTTATAATCATCACATGATATCAGAACACACACACACACACACACACACACACACACACACACACACATGAGGTGGTTGGTATTAGGAAGGGCATCTAGCTGTAGAAACCATAAGTAATAGAATTTGGCACAGCACTCTAGTCTACCAGCAATGGTCAAACCATCCAACTCGCACTTGCATGGAAAATGTGTGTTAGTGGTGGTGATGGTGATGTTGATGATATGTGTGTGTGTGTGTATATCTTCATCATTATCATCATTGTGCACATATAATATGTGGGTGTGTACATGTATGCATATGCATGTGTGTATTTGTGTGAGTGTGTGTGTGTGTGTGTACTTATATATGCACACACACACACACACACACATGCAAACAAGAAGAAAGAAGTACGCAATATAAAAGTAGAGTACAAGCATTTATGCCCTTTGTTACTACTAGAGTTTAGTAGCTTGGTGAGCATCGACACAGAACCATCTCAACTCTGCAATATATATGGCTGGTATGGTGAAAGTATTGTAAATTGTTGAAATACTTCCTGAACAACACATGAAGTGACTAACAAAACAGAGCATTACAATCAGAAGACAAAATATCTTTGTGTCAATAATATTTTCAGAAAGTCATTTGTACCTAAAGATTAAAGGATTTGTTGTGGTCGTATGTACAATAATATCGCCATTCTTCTCTTATCCCTGGAAGCCTAGCTGACAATGGATTTTATTGAGAAAAACTTCCTAATAACCGTGAGATATCTGTGGCTGGCTGTTTAGGAACAAAGTAGAACAAACTGTATGGCATTGTTAGTTTGAAAGTTTAAAGGAAGGGATATTGGTGAAATATTTGACCAGTTAGTTTCAGTGATGGAAACTAACATTTCATTTTTCTCTGGTTAGTTTTAGAATTAATATTTTTTTTTTTTGTTTTTGTTTTTGAAAGTACAAAGGGATTGGGTGAATAAGGGAGGGAGACTGTGAGAAGGTGACTGCATGATTGTGTGTGAGCGGGGAGGGAGAAAGCATGACCCTGTGTGAAACTAAATGTCTGTGTATTTGTCTTTCTTTATGTGGCTTTGTGTAAATGAGAGAAGACACGTGGCTTTGTGGTTAGGGTATTCAGCTCACAGTTGTAAGGTCATGAGTTCAATTCCCAGCAGCATATTATGTCCTTGAGCTTTATTTCACATTGCTCCCATCAATTCAGCTAGCAAAAATGAGTTATACCTGTATTTCAAAGGGCCATCCTTGTCACACTTGGTATCATGTTGAATCTCCCTGAGTTCTATGTTAGGGGTACATGTGTCAGTGGAGTACTCAGCCACTTGCACGTTAATTTCACAAGCAGGCTGTTCCATTGATCAGATCAACTGGAAGCCTTGTCTTCATACCTGACAGTGTCAGTTGTATGAATGAGATTGTGTGTGTGTGTGTGTGTGTGTAAGGGGGTTGTGGAATAGCAGGGGACTGAGTATTAGTCATTTTGTATGCATACATGTGCACACGCTTTGTGCGTGTATGTATGTGTGTGTGTGTGTATATATATATATATATGTATATTTATATATATATATATATTGTCATCATCATTTAATGTCTATTGTCCATGCTGGCATGGGTTGGGCTGTTTGACCAGAGCTGGTAAGCTGGAAGGCTGCAGCAGACTCTAGTCTGACTTGGCATAGTTTTCTACGGCTGGATGCCCTTCCTAACTCCAACCACTCTGAGAGATGGCTGGATGCCCTTCCTAGCGTCAACCATTCCAAGAGTTTAATGGGTGCTTTTACGTGCCACCATTACGGGAACCAATTTGCGTGACACCGGTATCTGCCACGATTGCGATTTATATATGGGGAGAGAGAGAGAGCGAGAGTGCCTGCTTGATAAACTGAATAGCTACAGAAAGGTGTAAATTAATTTCATTTGCACATGCTGTGTTAGTGTATTCATGCATATAAGCATGCACACACACACACACACACACACACACACACACACACACACACACACACCCTCACTCACACACCAGTTGTTTAAATATTTATAATTAGCTGTGCGTATATGTTTATTGTTGTATATATGTGTGCGCATGCCTGCATTCATGCATGCCCACATCCATTAATTCTGTAAATCTCTTTATTGCTGTCAGGGCAGATGTGCAAGTGTCCACTAGTTTAAATCTGATCATTGCAATGAGTGCACAAAATTCACAATCACACTTGTACATGTAAAACAATCCATCAACAATACAATAGAATAATGTGAATTTGAAGTCAGTAAACATCAATCAATGGCTGCCAACCTCCTGGATACAGTTAAGGAGAGTTTTGTTACTGAGCAACTCTGGTTTACTCTCTATGAGCAGGTTTATAACGCTGACATAGTTGAATGGGTTTGATCACCATTTCTAACCATATACAGTAGAACCTCACAGTACAAGTACCCCATCATATGAGTAATTTGCTGTACAAGCAGAGACTCATGCAAATTTTTGTCTGGAAGTACAAGCAGAAATCTGCAGTACGAGCAGAAATCTGCAGTACGAGCAGAAATCTGCAGTACGAGCAGAAATCTGCAGTACGAGCACACAGATCGTCCCATCTTTAAGGTAATTCAGCTAATAAAACCAGTTTACATATTTTTTTTGCATTCTCTTTTATCCTAATTGTCATTTTACTTGTAATTACACCTTTTCTGTTTTAAAACCCATAAAAAAATTATTTTGTGTGGCTGGAACGGATTAATTATATTTTAGTTAATTTCAATGGGAGAAATTGATTTGTAAAACGAGTAAATCATAAGATGAGCTCGGTCATGGAACAAATTAAACTCATACTGCAAAGTATCATTGTATATATATATATATACTTTGTCATAAACTTGAGGACTTCCATCATGTAATCCATGTTAGAAATTACAAAGTTTTCTATATGATTATTAGTTTTTAGAAACAAAAAATGCTTTATTTATATTTTTCATCTCTAAAATTTTCGCTTCAGACCCACTGTGTGGCATCTTGGGCAAGTATCTTCTATTAAAGCCCATTATATACAGGGTGGGGCATAAATACTGTTACAAAATAAAACACAGATTTATCCCGACAAAAATTTATTTAACAACCCACTATTACAAAATATGCTTTGCAAATGCCCAAGGAACAATATGGTGTAACTTTTATTCAAAATGTTTACCTCGTGCCTTCACAACACTATGAAGTCTTTTTGGGAAGTCATCTATAGCAGCACGCACAACATCTAAGGGTATTTTATCCCAGCACTTGGTCAATTTTTTCTTTAGCGCTTCAATATTTTGGCAAGGAGTAGAGCAGGCTTCATTCTCCAGAACTGACCACAAAGAATAATCAAGAGCATTA
>NC_068983.1:36468376-36476153 GCF_001194135.2 Octopus bimaculoides | reverse complement strand
TTTTCCCTAACATTTTTGATGAGTTTAGGTGTTCTGGAGGTGCGGGGACGGCTTGATCTTTGTCTATCATTGATCGAAGAAGTTTCCTGGTAACGATCAATCGTCCTTTTTATCAACATTCTGTTAATTTTGAGGTTTTTCCCTAACTTGAATATTTCAGGTGGACGCATGCCCTTCTCATGTTGTTCTATGATGAATTTTCTCTTCCATTCAACAGACATTGCAACAAAATTTTAATATTTAGTTTCTGAAATACAAGAAAACATATAATAAACTATCATTTAACTCAAATAAATCATTAGAATTCTTTGAATATTATTATGAAAAATAATTTTGAACTTTTGTAACAGTATTTATGCCCCACCCTGTATGTATGTATATGCGTCCAACTATATGAGAAACCTAAGTGAGCTCACCTAGATTTCTCTTACAGCCACTCTTGTGGCTTTTATTTCTTGATAAAGATTTTAGAGTTCAAATCATTTGAACACTTCTACATATTTTCCATATTGAGCATCTCTAGCTCTCACCTTTTGACTGTGTATGTGTGTGGTTTGTCTATTGCATGATGTCAAAGTATGAGTGTTTGAAGAAAAGTATTAACAATAAAAGAAGCATCATCCATTTGCAATGGATGCATGAATTTGATTTTTGAGTTCAGGAATGGATTGAGTCACAGTGTGGACAATGATGCTTTTGATTTTGCCTGAGATTGAACAAATGTGCCTGTTGATTACAAGATATAATTCTTTTATATTAATAGTAATAATAATAATAATAATAATAATCCTTTTTTTTACTATAGGCACAAGGCCTGAAAATTTTGTGGGCAGGGATTAGGCGATTACATCGACCCCAGTGTTTCACTGGTACTTAATTTATCAACCCTGAAAGGATGAAAGGCAAAGTCGACCTTGGCAGAATCTGAACTCAGAATGTAGCAATGAGCGAAATACTGCTAAGCATTTTGTCCAGAATGCTAATGACTCTGCCAGCCTGTCGCATGCTACGTTGTCTTGACATTATGTGATAGTTATAAATGAGTGACACTACCATACAATATTCTGTGAAAACATTTCTGGTCATGGATCATCTTTCTTGGAAACTTCTTGGGATTGGCAACAGGATGAGCATCTAGCAGTAGAAAATCTGCCTCAATAAACTCCATCTAAACCTTGCAAGCATGGAAAAGTGGAAGTTAAAATGATTATGATTACCATCATTGGCATTGTCATCACTTTTACATCTTTTTTTCCATTGTGGCATGAGTTGGATAAGATTTTTTAAAGCAGGGTTTCCGATGCCCTTCCTGGGCCATTGCTTTCATGTAAGATACTTTATCTTTTACTTGTTTCAGCTATTAGACTGTGGCCATGGCAGGGCACCGCCTTGAACTTTTAGTCAAATGAATCAACCCCGGTGCTTTTTTTTTAAGTCCAGTACTTATTCTATCAGTCTCTTTTGTCAAACCACTAAGTTACAGGGACATAAGCATACCAATACCAGTTATCAAATGGTGGATGGGGGGACAAACATAGACACAAAGATGCTCACATAAATATATAATACAAACACCAGGCTTGTTTCAGTTTCCATCTACCTAATCCACTCACAAGGTTTTGGTCAGCCTGAGGCTATAGTAGAAGACAACTTGCCCAAGGTGTCACAGCAGGACTGAACCTGGAACCATGTGGTTGGGAAACAAGCTTCTTACCACATGCCTGTGCCTACTTATTCCATTAGTTTTCACACAATGAGCCACTGAGCTCAAAGCCATAAACGAGCATGACCACTGTCTGATCAATGCATAACACACACATACATACACAAGCATACACAGACACACACATAAATTTGGTACAAAAATTGCATGGAAGTCTGTCATATTCATGCATACACACTTGCACACACTAGCAGAGGGCTTCCATACAATATCCCTCTACCAAATATTGATTTCAAAATTTTGGCACAAGGCCAGCAATTTCGAGGGAGCAGATAAGTCACTTACATCAACCCCACTGCTCAACTCATCCTTATTTTATCAATCCCAAAAGGATGAAAGACAAAATTGACCCCAGTGGAATTTGAACTCAGAACATAAAGACAGACAAAATGACGCTAAGCATTTCACTTAGCGTCCTAACAATTCTGCCAATTTGCCACCTCCCCTCTACCAAATATTATTTATGAATAATCTTCTGTGTTGATTCAAGAGATTTCCCAATGTGATCAGAGCCTTTTATTATTATTGTTACTTGAGTCCATTCCTGGACTCAAATTACATTCACGCATCCATCGCAAATAGATGCAGCTTCTTTTATTTTTATCCATTTATGTTTTATTTTTTTATTTTCAATCCTTTCTTTCAAACACTCATATGTTGAAATCAACAGGAGTGACCACCACCACCACCACCACCATCATCATCATTATCATCGTTGTTGTTGTTATTGTTAAGGCGGCAAACTGGCGGAGTCGTCAGTATGCTGGACAATATGCTTAATGGTATTTTGCTTGTCACTCCATTCTAAGTTCAAATTCTGCCGAGGTCGACTTTGCCTTTCATCCTTTTGGGATTGATAAATTAAGTACCAGTTGCACACTAGGGTCAATGTAATCAACTTAATCTCTTCCCCAAAATTTGAGGCCTTGTGCTTCCAATAGAAAGGATGATTATTATTGTTATTATTGTTATTATTGTTATTATTGTTATTATTGTTATTATTGTTATTATTGTTATTATTGTTATTATTAAGGCGGCAAACTGGCAGTCGTTAGCATGCTGGACAAAATGCTTAGTGATATTTCACCCATCACTACGTTCTGAGTTCAAATTCTGCGAAGGTCGACTTTGTCTTTCATCCCTTTGGGTTTGCTAAATTAAGTACCAGTGAAACACTGGGGTCGATGTAATCAACTAGTCCCCGCCCCAAAAATTTTCAGGTCTTGTGCTTATAGTAGAAAAGATTATTATTATTATTTTATGTTTGACTTTTACTTTGCATTTGTACAAGTTGGATCCAAGTCTCACCCAGAGACCTCAAGAGACAACAAGTTAGAAATTATGTAGGTGTTATGCCTAGGGTACCATATATTTGGACTTGTACATAGTGTTGTTCTAGAGAATGTTTAAGAAACCATAAGAAAATTATGTGTTTGTTTTAAAATTTGAGATCACATAGACAGTATTTTACGTAGGATATGGGCAGTTCCCATGAGCACTATCATTTGAACTTCAGCCATTTTGGGGTTTCCTGGTATCTGAGCTAGGTAGTAATCAGCCCGTTTATTATTATTATTATTATTATTATTATTATTATTATTATTATCATTATAAAAGAATTATATCTTGCAATCAACAGACACATTTGTCCCATCTCAGACAAAATCAAAACCATCATTATCCCCATTGTGACTCAATCCATTCCTGGACTCAAATTACATTCTCACATCCATTGCCAATGGATGATGCTTCTTTTGTTGTTAATTCTTTTCTTCAAACACTCATACCTTGAAATCAACGGGAGTGACCATCATCATCATCATCATGTGATTATTATGTGATTATAACAGCCATTCTTAACAATTAATAATTATGTTATATAATGACTGTTGTTGATTATTGATAATTATGTTACGTAAGTTGCTGTCATTATTGATAATTACATTAAGGCAACAAGCTGGCAGAATCATTAGCATGCTGGACAAAATGCTTAGCAATATTTCATTTGTCTTGAGTTCAAATTACACTGAGGTCGGCTTTACTTTTCGTCCTTTTGGAGTCGATAAAATAATAACAATAGAGCATTGGGATCAATGTAATTGGTACACCCTCCCTCAATTTTTTTTTTGCGGAGGGGGATCAACAAGTGTTGAAAGACCCCATACTCACACACACTCACACTTCCTACAAGACCAGGAGCATCTCTGTTGATGCATACTAGACCATCTGAGAAATATAGCTTGCATGAAGCTTGACCAAGGGATTTTCAGAATACAATAGTAAAAAGTGCTGGTGCTACATAAGAGAACAAGCACTGGGGCTTGTTCTGCAGAAAAAGCACTGGTGTTGGTACCACATTAAAAGCACTGGTGCTGGTACCACATGAAAAGCACTGGTGCTTGTGCCACATGAAAAGCACTAGTGATGGTGATATGTGAAAAGCACTAGTGATGGTATCATGTAAAAAGCACTGGTGCTGGTACCACATAAAAAGCAATGGTGCTGGTACCACATAAAAAGCAATGGTGCTGGTACCACATAAAAAGCAATGGTGCTGGTACCACATAAAAAACACTGGTACTGGTATCACATAAAAAGCACTGGTGTTGGTACCACATAAAAAACACTGGTACTGGTACCACATAAAAAGCACTGGTACTGGTACCACATAAAAAGCACTGGTGCTGGTACCACATGAAAAGCACTGGTGCTTGTGTCACATGAAAAACACTAGTGAAGGTATCATGTAAAAAGCACCGGTGCTGGTACCACATAAAAAGCAATGGGGCTGGTGCCACATACAAAGTACTGGTGCTGGTACCACATAAAAAGCACTGATGCTTGTGCCACATGAAAATCACTAGTGAAGGTATCATGTAAAAAGCACTAGTAATGGTGCCACGTAAAACATACCTTGTGCACTCTGTAAAGTAGTTGGTGTTAGGAGGGGCATCCAGCCATAGAAAACATACCAAAACAGACAAATGGAGTCTAGTGTGGATCCTGTCCCTACCAGCTCCTTTCAAGCTGTCCAACCCATGACAGGCTGGAAAATGGATGTTGAATGATGATTATTCTTCAAAGTATAACTAACCTTCCAATCTTTGGGACTTGAGTTAATCCTTTTGCATCGTTAATCCTTCTCATCATCATGAATTTTTTAACATTCCCTCTTCCATGTTTTGTAAGGGTCAGCTGGAATTCATTGAGGCACATTTCCTATGACCAGCTGGACATTTTTTTTCATAGAAAATTGGAAACAAATGAGATTTTATATATTACAGTGATGCTCACTTACAACTATAGAGTAAAGTCAAAGCAAAGAAGCACACATATACACATTTACCTACATACCTACATACTTATCCACCCATTTACCTACATACTTATCCACCCATTTACAACTATAGTGTAAAGTCAAAGCAAAGAGACACACACACACACACACACATTTACCTTCATACTTATCTACCTGTTTACAGCCATTGCGTAAAGTCAAAGCAGGGACAAACACAATGCACACATTTACCTGTATACCTACATATTTATCCACCCGTTTACAACTACTGTGCAATGTCAAGATGAGGAGACACAAACATACACACACTTGTACACTTATACACAGACACACACACACATCATTGCCATCATTGTTATCATCTTATCATCCTTTAACGTTCATTTTACATGCTGGCATGGGTTGGATGGTTTGACCTGTCCCGAAACGCTAAAAATAGCAGCTGCTTTCCTTCACCTTGATGAAGCACTGACACATCCTGCACTCACTGCTTCCCCGATCGAAAAGGACGCAATCTTCCCCCCCTCCCGTGCGCACGTCACCTGCATGCCCTTCTTCTTCTGGTCAGCTCCCCAGCCACTGACGTCATCCACACGCCACCTTAATCTTAAAGATCACATCCCCCCTACTCCACGTTGAAGTCCACCATCCAACTGGGCAAGCGCCTTACATGTCGAGATCTCCTCAAGCTAGGCGCCTCGTTCTCCTCCTCCTCTCCACAATTGTCATCCGACGAAGTGACAATCCTACAAAGGTCCAAAATGTGACACAGCATTCCATCCATGGAGATGTTGTTTCTGAAATTGACCGCTATCACCATTCCTCTGCTCCATTAAGACGTACAGTGCGCCTTCAGCTGCTGACGTCATCCCAAATACAGTTCTGTGATGATAAGATCAGCAAAAAAATGTACTCCATCTGGTGAGAGATAAATATTTGATTAACACAATATATGTTTTTATGTGCTAATATTAGTTTTATGCAATGAAAGATAGTATTTTTTAATATATCTGGTGTCTGAAGATTGTGGTAAGGCAACAGACATGTTAAAAAATACTGTCTGACATGCTTTCATCACATGAAACTAATATTAACACATAAAAACATATATTGGTGGTTTTTAAAATAATATATGTATGCATGTGTCTGTGTTTGTTCCCCATCACCGCTTGGCAACTGGTGTTGGTATGTTTACGTTATTGTAACTTAGTGGTACGGCAAAAGAGACCCATAGAATAAGTACCAAGCTATATAAAAAAAAGTCCTGGGGTCAGTTTGCTTAACTAAAACCCCTTCAAGATGGTGCCCCAGCATGGCCACAGTCAAATGTCTGAAACAAGTAAAAAAAAGTTTTATGATGGGCTTCTTTCAGTTTTTGTTGACCAAATCCACTCATGAGGATTTGGTTGACCTAGGGCTATAGTAGAAGCTACTTAGCCAAGGTGCTACATAGTGGAACTGAACCAGAGAGCAGGTGGTTGGGAAGTAAATTTCTTAAGCAAACTTTTTACCACATAGCCATTCCTGCACTTATAATGCCTAAAAGAAAACTAGGATGTCCACATTTGGAATAACTTTGCTCACAGGTCATACTCAATGTAGAATGACCACCAATATTACCAACACCATCATCACAAGCTACCACAGGAGCCTCTATGTGGTTGATCAGTCTGCTGGAAATAGCAGCCAACTCCAGTCCTCTCCTGACATTGTAGCTAATACCTTAAAAAAAAAAAGAATCTAATGAGCAATGTATGCAAGATACTGTATGCCTGTAAAAAGTTTAGATGGTCATGGCTGGAGTGCTTCTAATAATAGATCTGTTGCAGCAGAAACTCTTTCAATGGTCATGTTTTTCCTTACAAGTGTCAACTTGCAACAACAGTTTAAGCCAAACATTGCTGGTCAACATGTTGGTGGTGGTGGTGGTTTTGGTGGTGGTGGTGGTGGTGGTGGTGGTGGTGGTTTTGGTGGTAGTGGTGGCTTCTAATGCCATCAGCATTTCACTTTCTCTAGACTGAGCATTCAGAAATGAAACAAAATATAAAGGGGGGGGGTCTGCCTCCAGGGACAGGTGGGTTGTGCACTAAAACAACAGCAATAACAACAACAACAACAATTATAAGTTATTGATTTTCTTTCATTTTCTTATTGTCTCAGTTGATTTAAAGCAGGTGAAACAAAAAAATAAAAAATGAAAAGAAAACTTTTTTTATTTATCTTATCTTTAAAAAAAAAAAGACGATAAACAATTTGTTACAACTGTGTTAGGATAAATGAGGTCAAGCAAGCTGTTTCATCCATGGTTGGCAGGGATGGAGGGAGTTGGGGACAAGAATAGAAAAACAAAGATCCACACCGTCTTTCCATTCTACATTTGTTAGAGTCATTCTAGTTCTCATAGAATGCCCTTGTTGCTTCTTCTTCTTCTTCTTCTTCTAGCTTCTTTTTCTTCTAATTTCTTCTTCTTTTTCTTCTTCTTCTTCTTCTTCTTCTTCTAGCTTCTTCTTCTTCTAGCTTCTTCTTCTTCTTCTAGCTTCTTCTTCTTCTTCTAGCTTCTTCTTCTTCTAGCTTTTTCTTCTTCTTCTAGCTTCTTCTTCTTCTAGCTTCTTCTACTTCTTCTAGCTTCTTCTTCTTCTTCTAGCTTCTTCTTCTTCTAGTTTCTTCTTCTTCTTCTTCTTCTTCTTCTTCTTCTTCTAGCTTCTTTTTCTTTTTAATTTCTTCTTATCCCTCAACTCCATCTTTTCGATCTAGTT
>NC_068983.1:36456826-36468298 GCF_001194135.2 Octopus bimaculoides | reverse complement strand
TCTCTCTCTCTCTCTCTCTCTCCTTTCCTATCTCTCCATCCCTTCATCTTTTTTCTCTAAGCTCTTTCTCCTTCACTGATTAACTGTTTCTCTTTCTTTTCCCTCCAGCTACTTCTTTTACTTCCTCCTCCTCCTCCTCCTCCTCCACCTCTGTCATTTGCTTGTGTCACATTTGTAAATCACCATTGTTTAAATTTGTTTGATTAAGAAAATGAAATGTTAGTCAGACTTGTCTGCCGACTGACATACAAGGGAAAAGTCAAATAGAATTTTGAAACATATGTTTGATACTGTAGCTATTGTCAGTGGCTATATAGTCTTTAATGTAAAGTGTGTGTGTATGTGAATTACTTGACATTTAAGGCCCTGTTAACACAGTTGCAGTAAGGGCTGTGTTTCTCATTGATTTAGAAATATCTTTTAACCTCTGATTAGTGGATTATGTTTCAAATAATCATGTGTGTGTGTGTATATATATATATATATATATATATATATATATATATATATATATTGCCCATATATATATATGTATGTATATCGTGTTTCACCTATATACGACGGGCTTCTTTCAGTTTCCGTCTACCAAATTCACTCATAAGGCTTTGGTCGGCCCGAGGCTATAGTAGAAGACACTTGCCCAAGGTGCTACGCAGTGGGACTGAACCCGGAACCATGTGGTTGGTAAGCAAGCTACTTACCACACAGCCACTTGTATGACGGAAAATATGGTATAAAGCTCTGAGTAGCATTAAAATGAAGCTTCAGTTTCAAATAAACATATCTAAGCTCTAATTTTCTATTAACTATCCATTTACTCTCATTTGAGAAGTTATATACGCATGCACGCACTCTTATAATTTGTTCACATGTGTTTCTAGACTGAAAAAAAACAAAACAATACATCTAATTCTTTGTTGTTATTTTTCAGATAGAGAAAACCGGCCACTTGCATTCATTAAAGAGAAAGAGTCTAAAAAATCCCCATACAGTGTAAGTAAAATATGACAAAAATCTTGTACAATAAAAATTTTATACACCAGGTATGTCTATGTGGTTAAGAAGCTTGATTCCCAACTATGTGATCTTGGGTTCAATCCTACTGCATGGCACCTTGGGCAAGTGTTGTTTTCTATAGCCCCAGGACAATCACAGCTATGTCAGGGGATTTATTAACCAGAAACTGAAAGGAAGATCATCGTGTATGTGTGTGTGCATGTTCATGTGCGTGCATGTGTGTATCCTTGCTTGTTGTGTTTGTTTGTTCCTTCTCGAGCCATGCCTGGCTCATAAGGGCCGGTTTCCCAGTTTCATTAGCATATAGTTTCCCTTCTGGACAGGACACCAGTCCATCACAGGTGAGCTGCTAGATGCAGGAGGAGGAAAGAGTGAGAGAAAGCTGTAGTGCAAAAGTCAGCAGAAGTTCCCCCATTACCTTCTGTCGGAATTGTGTGGAGCTTAGGTGTTTCACACATAAACGCACATCACCTGGTCTGAGATTCGAACCCATGATCCCTCAACCACGAGTCCACTGCTCTAACCACTAGGCCATGTGCCTTCACTTGTTGTGTTTGTATCCCATTAATGTTTCACAATCAGTGTTAGTCAGTTTACATCCCCTGTAACTTAGTGGTTTGGCAAAAAATACTGATGCAATAACTAGTAGACTTATAAATAGTTGACTAAACTTGTTAAGGTATTTTCCCATGTGAAACAAAAGAGTAGGGGTACATATTCAAAGGGGAAATATAAAGAATGAACTATTATTCACATGTATGAACTATAGTTACATATTGTACATGAACAAGGGTTCGTGTATTTAGTTGCTTTGACCCCAGAGGGGTGAAAAGCAGAATAAAACCTGAAAACATTTGTATTGAGAATCCATCGGTGCAAGGGTAAAGTCTGAAAGGTACTCAATCACCTAAACCAAACCTCTACACTATTGTTGATATGAATAATAACTGATTTTTTTTTTTTACCTAGCACAAATACCCTGTCTCATAGGTCATGGTCTCACAAAATTGGTTTATTGTGAAGTTTGTTGTTTTGGGAGGGAGTCTCTGTGTGGCCATTCACTTTGCAAGAAATAGCAGCGAAATCCCACACACTTTCACACATGCACCATATTGCGCTCCTTTTGATCCCAACCCACCTGAGAAGACCTTTGGGTCTTTGATGCACACTTCCTGCTTTAAAGTAAATCCAATTAAAGCTTTCATCACAATTTTCATGATAATTTATGTTCCAAACACTAGCTTAATAATGACAGTTATTTTACTAATTTTCTCCTTATTTCAAGAGCAACTGCAACAGGAATATAGTAACAAAAGAGTTAAATAAAGGCCTAGATATGTCTCTGTTGCTTCCTTCTTTTTTAAGTTAGCAGAGTGTGATATAAAGTAGATTTTGGCTACTAATTCTAGCATATCAAGTGACCCTTTTTAGAACAATCAGAATGAGTTTTCCAAGCTGCTATACATTCATAATCACCATTAGACTCATCCAACTCTTTCTGAATCCTCTTCACTGTCCTCAGATTGACACCCAAATACCCTGAAATGTTCGTATTGGAGCTTCTGGAGCAAATGCCAAGCAGTACAGCATGTCATTTCCAAATTTGTGGCAGAGTGAATTGCATCATAGTGCTGTTTTTCTCACAGACAGTACTCAACTGACTCTACTATACTGTGTAGTTGACAAAATCAAAAACAAACAATGTGCATGCATGAAATTAGAAATGTAAAATGGTGACAATTTACCCATCACACCCTGTGTGTGTGTATATATATATATATTCAAAGCATATTTGAACATACATATGTACCTACATGCATACATACACACATGCATGTATATATGCTTACATTTATACATATATTGATACCTGTGTATATATACATGTGGCTGACATATTCACAGTTTATTTTTTTATCAAATTTCATTCACAAATTATTGATCAACCTGACATTTACCAAAAGCATTTACCTTAAGGTACCTTTCAGTAGGATTGAACCTGGAACCACATTGTTGTGAACATCTTAATCACACATACAGTTAGTAGGCAAAATCTCCCTCTTGAAGTATCTAAATTATAAAATCAACAAGGGAGATAATTTCAATAAGATCAGTTGACAGTGAAAGCATTGGACATGTTCCTGTCTTATTAGGCCTCTTCAGCAAGGCATTTTCTACTCTGTTTGCAAAAGTAAAAATAATTAACACATATTCACACTCACATACACACAAAATTCACTTCCCAACCACTTAGTTTCTCATTCAGTTCCACTATGCAGCACCTTGGGCAAATGTCTTGTACTATTGACCCAAACCAACCAAATTCTTTGAGTGGATGGAAACTGGATAAGGACATTCGTATATGTGTGATTACTTGTGCGAAAGTTACAGATGCTAAGTTTCTTGTTATTTCTTGTGTCATTTGTGTGTGTGTGTCTTGACATAGTGTGATTATGAATGATTGGTTTACAAACAGTGTCATATGAGAACATGAGAATATTACCTTACTTGGGAACATGTGAGGCTTGGTGACAGGAAGGGTGTACAGCTGTAGAAAAGTTACTTCAGAGTAACTTTAGTATGTAGAACACAGGGTAGTGTTCTACATACTAAACATAAACATGGTAGGAATTCATTTATGTAATATAAGTTGAAAACTTTGATCATATTCATTTTCTTCAGCCATATTGTTCATATTTATAATCACTATCATTTCATTGCCTGTATATCTATGTATGATGATGGTGATGATAACTCCTAGTCTTTCCAACTGAGTATTAAATGCATCATTGAAGAGGTTATATAAGTGAAACATTTGTTACTTTAACCGAATGCTTGTAAAAATTTGATCCATTGTAATTGGCATTGATCAACTATTTCCATCAACTGATCTTATTGGAATTATCTCCCTTGGTTTTAGATTTTAAATGCTCCTAGTAAGCATTTTTTATGAAATAATGGCTTGAATAATTTCATTTCACTGAACTGTTTTAAATCATTATATAACATATATAGGATTCCTTACCATATTTATATGGCACATCATAACCACCATCTTTATCTTCTTTCTACTTATTTCTACCCATCCTTATATAATATAAGATAGTCCTGTACCTCCTCTACAGCAGGACTGTCGTGATTGCCTCTTTATCATAATTTAGCATTTCATAAACCAACTTCCCTCTTTTCTAATACATTTTTTCTAACTCAAGAAGGCTTTTTCTTTTCTTTGTCTTGCAAGTTACTTGTGAATTCACTAGTGACAGTGACAGAAAAAGGCACCCAGTACACATTGTAAAAAGAGTGGCATTAGGAAGGGCATTTAACTGTAGAAATCATGCCAAAGCTGACATTGGAGCTCAACACGTTCTTTGTGGCTCACTGGATCCTGTCAAACTGCCCAAACCACGCCAGCATTAAATGATGACATGAAGAACATTCTTTTGAAGTATACTCTCTCTCTCTCACACACACACACAAACATAAACACAAACTTGAGATATGTTGCCCTTTAATTAATATCATTTGTTTCATCAGTTCATACATCTTTCCTCTTTAACTGGGAATTGTAAAATGATCAATATTGACTTCTGGAGATTGGTAGTCTATGTGACTTTTAATGGGAGTCAATAAAACATCTGAAACACTTTTAAGCATTGAGGGTGCTGAATTATTAGCAATCTGAATCTGGAAGGGCACAGTTATTCCAGGCTAGAAGTCACTAATTTTTCCAGCCACTTATCAATGCAATAACTAGTAACTAGTACTAGTACTCTTTTACTTGTTTCAGTCATTTGATTGTGGCCATGCTGGAGCACCGCCTTTTAGTCAAGCTAATCGACCCCAGGACTTATTCTTTGTAAGCCTAGTACTTATTCTATCGGTCTCCCTTTTGCCAAGCCACTAAGTTATGGGGACGTAAACACACCAGCATCAGTTGTCAAGTGATGTTGGGGTGGACAAACACAGACACACAAACACACATACATATATATATATACATATATACGACGGGCTTCTTTCAGTTTCCGTCTACCAAATCCACTCACAAGGCTTTGGTCAGCCCGAGGCTCTAGTAGAAGACACTTGCCCAAGGTGCTACGCAGTGGGACTGAACCCGGAGCCATGTGGTTGGTAAGCAAGCTACTTACCACACAGCCACTCCTACGCCTAGTATTCGCCAAATGCATATTTCACATTATATATTCTGACTATATTCATATATGACTAAATTTTTATGATGAAATGATCATCTCCCTTAGTATAGCTGTGACTGTTAGGAGACCACATGTATTTGAATTTTTATTGTTCTTTATCAATTTTGTTAGTGTTTTTATTCAATTTCTCTAAACCTTTCTTATTAAAATGCAGTAATGACATAACAGAATGAAGGAATTATTGCTTTTAAATCAAGAAATTTTAAAATTTTTTACAGAGATGTACTTGCATAGCAAGTGACCTGATCTGAGATTGTGCGCTGAAACAAAAACAATTGCAGCATGGAAGGTGTTTATAAGCCATTTAAAAACATACAAAAACTGTTAGATTCACTTCAACATTTAAATTTAATTTGTCAGTGAGTAAGTAGGTCGCGGTCTCAAAGCGATGAAAATATTTTGACAAATTAAATTTAAATGTTGAAGTGAATCTAACAGTTTTTGTATGTTTTTAAATGGCTTATAGACACCTTCCATACTGCTGCAATTCCTTTTTAATTTTATTTTAGAAATATACATCAGGAATGTGATGTCAATAAATTATTACCGATTTCATGAAGAGGTCATTGATATAAGAAATTTGCTAGTCCCTGCTTTATAGCTTAGTCAGTGGAACAAAGATTTTTCCTGCAATCTCTTTGCAATGCCCCCTGGAATGGTAGGAGGAAGAGAGAAGCTCTTGATATCTTCAAGGCAGACACATTGGAGCAAACATGGTCTGAAAGGGAATAAGGACATTGCGAATTATCAGCCTAAATAAATAAACTTTACAATTTGTGTTAAATCCTTTTTTATGCAGCTTGTAATCCCATGTATATACCAATGTTTCTTGTATATTATAGAACCTATGCATATCCATAATTGACTTCAGGTAGCGTCTATCTATGCATCTAATACTAACCCATTAATCATTAGCATTCTCAAGGTGAATCATCTTTCTGTATAAGTTTTCTTTCCTGTAGCTGCAGAGGCATTATATTTCATTTTGAGGGGAGAAAACTCGTAGGGTGACATGATTTGCCTTCAGCATGCTAAAGGTCAGAATAACTTTGAATGTATGTGTTTGTGTGAGGGAGTAAGATGTCTTGAACCTTCACTATACATAAACAAAAACAAAAAACCTTAATTTCTCTCTTTTCCGTGTACAGGGATTAACAAAACAGAAGAAAGTAAATATAAATAACCTATCAATTGATGAGACACAACCTCCAAAACCTACAATCATGTTTGGTAATAAATTTAAGGTAAGTTGGACTAATGATCACACTGTTTCTTATAAAGTGTATTCAGATGTTTTTAACAATTTGTAGCCCTTTACGAGGTCTATATTCTATGTTTGTCTTGTGTTTACTTCTTATTTATTCTATTTTTTTACTCTAACATCTACTTTCTTACTACCCCCTTTTCTAGAAAGTGTAGTTGCTAGAATAAGAACCAGCTGGGTAAAGTTCAGAGAGCTGTTACCTTTGTTGGTAACAAACAGCCTCTCTATCGGAGTGAAAGGCAGCTTGTATGATGCCTATATACAAACTAGTATGCAACATGGTAATGAAACATGGGCTGTGAATGCAGAGGACCTGTGAAGGTTTGAAAGAAATGAAGTCAGTATGCTCCACTGGATATGCAATGTCAGTGTGCAGTTATAACAAAGAGCTAATGTTTTGACAGAAAAATTGGTTATAAGAGACATGTAATGTGCATTTGGATGAGGACAGCTGCATAAAAACGTTTCAATTTCTAAATATGAAGATAACTTCTAGAAGAGAAAGACATGGGACAAAGTTGTGAAAATGAGCTTCAGATTTTGAGCCTAACAGAATATGACAAATGACAGACAATTGGCGATTTACTGTGCTCAACCATCTAGCTAAGTAAAATTGAGACCATAATGACATGTCCTTATGTCCATGCCCCTGCATGCAATCTGTCCCTGACAAACCTCGCCCTCACATTCCATCTTCCTATATCCTCTCCCTTCTCTTCTGTCTTCCACTCTCCTTTGTGAACCTACCTGCACGCTATGTCCCTGTCAAATCTCTTCCCCACAACATAAAAAAGGATTTAACACAAATTGTAACAGTCCCCACCTCTACCTACTCATTACATCCCCCTCTCCTCCACCTTCCATTCTCCTTTCATAACCTTATAAACTTACCCTATCCAATCCCTGGTCCACTTCTCTATATACCTCCTTTTAACTTGGCCCTGTCACATCTTCATCTTATCTCTCTCTTCTCTCACTCCACTCTCTCTCCATTTTCTCTCCAGCTGAAGTAACCTACTGCAAGACCCCTATTTCTGTCCCTCTATTCATATCTAAGTTCTCATCATCTGAGGGGTCTGTCTTGAAAGATGCTTGGTGACCTCGCTGCTATTGGTGCCACATAAAAAGCACCCAGTGCACTCTGTAAGGTGGTTAGCTTTAGACGGGACATCCAGCCATAGAAATCATGTGAAAGCAGGCAGTAGAGCTTGGTGCAGTCTTCTGATTTACCAACTGTTGCCAAACCATCCAACCCATGCCAGCATGGAAGGATGTTGATGGTGATATATACACATGATGATGATAATGATGGTGACATATATATATACATACATACACTTTAAACTTTGCATGATATCTAAGCATATATAGTTTTTAATGTAGTACAAAAACATAAAAATAAACAATATAAGTTTATGTACAAGTATGTAGAGTATAATATATGCTAATTTATATGGAATAGAGAGAATTACATCACCCAAAATGTAGTTTTGTTTGGTCAGCCAACTGCATACATTAGCAGGTTGGAAAGTATTATGATGATTTAGCCAATGCAAGTGATATAAACCATCTACTGTCATAAATGGTGGCGTTAGGAAGGGCATCCAGCTGTAGAAACATTGCCAGATCAGATTGGAGCATTGTGTAGCCTCCTGCCTACCAAAGTCACTTACTGGTCAGTCTGGAGCTATAGTTGAAGAACCTTGCCAAAGGTGTTGTTCAGTGGGACTGAACCCAAGACCACATGGTTGCAAAGCGTTCCTGATAAGCTTCCACTGTTTCCCTTCACCTAATTTCACTCACAAGTCTTGGATTGACCTAAGGTCATCATCATCTTCATCATCATCATTTAACATCCCCCTTCCATGTTAGCATGGGTGGGATGGTTTCACAAGAGCCGGCCAGGCAGAAGCCTACACCAGACTTCTGTGACTGTTTTGGCAAGATTTTTACAGCTGGATGCCCTTCCTATCACCAACAACTCAGCAGAGTTGACTTTGTACTTTTTACGTGGCACAAGTACAGGCAAGGTCAGTTTTGGTAAAGTTTTTACAGCTGGATGCCATTCCAAACATCAACCACTTTAAAGTGTGGACTAAGTTCTTTTAAGTAGCATAATAAAAACACACTTGTCCAAGATGTGACACAGTGGAACTGAACCTGGGATCTGGTGATTTGCAAAACAATCTTCTTAACCAATCTGCCCTATATTTACATATATCTACAGTTACACAGCCAGACAGCAGCATTTCCCAACAACTAAAAATTAATTCCATTTATACCTTTTACTATTTTCCTTTTTTCTTATTGTTTTTTTTTTTAACTTCTCTTCTCCTCTTACTTCTCCTCATTCTCATTGTCTCTCAATTTCTTTCCCTTATCCACCATTTCTTCTTTTTTCTCTTCCTTTCTTTGGTCTTCTAGCTTCTTTTTCTCTACTTCTCTTCTTTTTCTTCTAGGTTTCTTCTTCTTGGCTTCTAATTCTTAGCTTTTCCTCCTTAGCTTCTTCTTCTTCTTAGCTCCTTCCTCTTCTTAACTCCTCCTCTTTCCATAGCCACCAACTCACCTTCTCGCCCTTCTCCCTCCCCTCTACTACAAAGCTCAGACATGCTACACTGTAGTACAAGCGCCTAGCTTCTTTAGTAATAATCTCTTAATGACACGCTCAGCCATTTAGGTGTGCTTGCAACAACACACCTACTGCAGCAGCTGTTGTCTCCTGTGTCCACATCAACTTTTCCTCTATCAACTGAAGTGTAAGAGGTGAGATATTTACCTTCCATTTGAGGTGAAACCCTTATTTCCTCCCCCCACTCTCATTTCAAATTGCACCCTATGGTAATTCATTGTTTTTCTACTTTCTCCTTTATTCATATATTTATTCATATGTATATATATATATATATATATATATATTACACACATATTTATTTATTGTTAATTTGGCACTCTTTATTCCAGATATATCTACTAATAGACATGCATCATATATATACATATTTTTACATATGCATGTGTATGTATATATTTATATGTATACGTATTTGTATATAGTATAATGTGTCTGTGAATGTTATATAGATTACTAAAAACTTTTTGGTATATATAAAAAATTGAACTATTTATTGTCTTGATTTTCACATCTTAATTTTAAAAAATAATTTTTAAAATACTATAATTCTTTGAAAATTTGAAGAATTTATTTTTTTATACCAATTGCTTCTTTTGATACCATCCTGGCTAAAACTGCTTCAGGTTTTAATATATAGTGTCTCATTTTAAAATGTACATATCATAACTTAAAACTTTTGTCATAATTTTATGCAAGAAACTTCAGAAATTTTTAAGTTTGACAATGAAAATGTTATTTTATGAAGTGCTTCTAAATCCTTAATTAAAATCATATGTATTCCTACTTTAAAAACAAACTATTTTTATAACAATGGCCAGAATAGACATAATTTGCAACACAACTCCAAACACTATACACTTTTGAAAATCTAATTTGAAACTGGTCAAGTGTCTTCTTATATTGTAAAATATATTTAAATCCTGATTAACTCTTATGTATATTCTGTGCATTTTCCACTTCTTTTCTTCTATTCCTGTATTTGTTTGGATTAATAACAATTGATATATATATATATATATATATATATATATATATATATATATATATATATATATATAGTGCGTAGATTGTCTTGTGGTAATTGTTGTGACCCTATGCATTCTGAATTCAAATTTCACCAAGGCCGACTTTGTTTATCATCATTTTGATGTTGATAAACTCCCAAATCTGTACTGGGATTTTTATTTTCCTCATTTTTTTTTCTGCCTGTCTTTTCTTTAAGAAATCGGTAATTGATGGACCTAGGGAGAAATGGGTTCTGTCACATCTAAAATTTCTCAATACGCATTGTAACACCCTTGTGACACCATCAAGAACCGAACTAGTGGCAAAGTGAATTTATAACCTACATAGATTACTGTGGCATTTCCTGGACAATTTAGTTGGCTGGGTTTGATCTCTACAGGGTGCTTGAATTTGCTTGAATTTTTTCATCCCTTTTTCCTTCAATGGCATAGCTGAGTGGTAAGAAGCTTTCTCCCCCACATGGTTCCAGGTTCAATCCAACTGTGTGGAACCTTGCTTCAGGCCAACCAAAGCCTCAAGTGGATTTGGTGGACAGAAATGAAACCTCTGTGTGTGTGTGTTGGTGTGCTTCTGTCCCCCCATAACTTAGCAGTTCATCAAAAGAGACTGGTAGAATAAGTAGCAAGTTTTAAAAAAAAAAACTAGGAATTGGTCACTTCATTCGACTAAAAAATTTTTAAGGTGATGCCCCAGCATTTTGTTTACTTGTTTTTAGTCTAATGACCAAGACAAGTAAAAGATAAAAAGATGGTTTCAGTCACTGTATTATGGCCATACTGGGGCAACACCTTGTGGGAGTATAATTGATTCCAACAACTCTTATACTTATTTTATTGAGCCCATATGAGTGAAAAGCAAAAGGAACCTGAGTGGAATTTGAACTCAGAACATAAAGCGACAAAACCAGATACCACAAATTATTTTGTCCAGTGATCCACTGATTCTGTCCTCCACATTCCATTTCATATATATATATATGTATATAAACTGCCATTATTTCATGTTTGCTGTTCATCATGTTAGCAAAGTTTGGACAAATGTATGTACTAGTTGATGTGTATGTGTGTGCATATGGATAGGTAGATAGATACAGATATAGTTGACATATGATCATCACCACTTTATGTCCACTTTCCAAATTCTTAAATATACTCAAATACCCAAAATTTCAAGGAGTTCCTGCCTTAAAAACAGGAACTAAACCACAGTTATTTTGTGTTCTTTGCTACATTGGTTTCTATTAACCCATTTATTCTATCAGAAGAATTTTTATTCATTAAGATAGAAGAAATACACATAATTATATATATATATAT
>NC_068983.1:36455514-36456393 GCF_001194135.2 Octopus bimaculoides | reverse complement strand
TATATATATATATATATGTATGTATGTATATTTGTATACTTGTAAGAAAAAATCTTTTGCTATATAAACAACCTTTTGAACCACAGAATTTCAGTTTAAAAACAGCTATAGAAAAGTTCGAAATTCATTAAAGTAACTGTAAACATTATCATTAAAATAAAAATTATCCCCCCCCCCCCGAAGCAATCTCTACTCATTTCTTCAAATATATATGTATATATTGTAGTTGTGGCTGATACCAGTATCATATAACTGGCACCCATGCCAGTGGCATGTAAAAAGCACCTTTCGAATGTTGGGCTTCACAGAGGCAATGACAAGTGACTGAGGCAGTTGGTGATATGCCGTGCTTGAGAAGACTCGTCAAGCCAAGTAAAATCCTAGTATGGCTGATGCTGGTGTCATGTAACTAGTACCCATGCTGGTGGCATGGAAAAAGCACCCATTACACCCTTGGAGTGGTTGGCATTAGGAAGAGCATCCAGCCATAGAAACCATACCAAATCAGACTATAACATGGTGAGGCTCTCCAGCTTACCAGTTTCAGCCAAACCATCTAACCCATGCCAGCATGGAAAGCAGACACTAAAGGATGATGATGATATATTAATAGGCGCAAGAGTGGCTGTGTGGTAAGAAGCTTGCTTACCAACCACATGCTCCTGGGTTCAATCTCACTGCATGGCACCATGGGCAAAGCTTTGTAAGTGAACTTGGTAGATAGAAACTGAAGGAAGCCCATCATATATATATATATATATATATGTGTGTGTGTGTGTGGCACTATGAGCAAGTGTCTTCTACTATAGCCTCGGGCCAACCAAAGCTTTGTGAGCGGATTTGGTAGATAGAAACTGAAAGAAGCCTGTCATATATATA
>NC_068983.1:36449578-36455014 GCF_001194135.2 Octopus bimaculoides | reverse complement strand
AATTTAGCAGTTCGGCAAAGGTGGTGCTCCAGCATGGTCGCAGTCAAAGGACTGAAAGAAATAAAAGAACTTCTCATTGGCACAGCAATACTAACAACCTGGTGTTGGAATTTACTACACATAAGCTTCAGAACAAAGCATCAGTTGAGTACAGAGCTTCATAAGAAATTGGAATGACAAATAATTGTTTATTCCTTTGGCGTCCCAATTCACACACACACATGCACGCCCGCACGCACGCACGTACACACACACACACACACACACACACACACATACACGATAAGTGCATTCAGGAAGCACTAAACCTATGATGTTTAGTCCTTTCATTACCAACCCAGCTGAAACTGGCTCTGAGTACAGATGTCTTGTTTTCATAAGTTTTGAAATAAAATCTTCCACTAAACCTTACTCACAATTTATGTCCCTAACACTAGCTTAATGATAACTAAGTTGTTTTACTAAATTCTTCATTATATTTAAAGTAATTGAATGAAACACAGAGCATCTCAAAATAAATACAGTAACAAAAGGGTTAATGCTTCTATAACCTTCACCACTCTATTTCCCTACATTTAAGGTATGCAACACCCTTCTTGACATTTTTTTGTGTCAGTCATGTTATTCAAATTTAAAACCTCAAGACACCCATTGTATGAGTGCGTTACACAACAGGATGTCACGACACTGATTAGAAGCCGCCATGCATGACCCTTGATTTGCTACAGTTCTTTGGTTAATAAAAAATATAAGTACTCTGTTTTATGTATTTAGGTTTATTACATTAATTTATGTGGAGGCGCAATGGCCCAGTGGTTAGGGCAGCGGATTCGCAGTCAGAGGATCGTGGTTTCGATTCCCAGACCGGGCGTTGTGAGTGTTTATTGAGCAAAAACACCTAAAGCTCCACGAGGCTCTGGCAGGGGGAGGTGGCAACCCCTGTTGTACTCTTTCACCCCAACTTTCTCTCACTCTTTCTTCCTGTTTCATGAGTAACACTGTGATGGACTAGCATCCCGTCCAGCTGGGGGGAATACATACGCCATAGAAACCGGGAAACCGGGCCCATGAGCTTTAGAAGGGTAGAAAAAAAATATTAATTTATAAAACCAAGCTTATATAGCATATGTATGTATGTCATTATTAAGTTGATTTCAAGATTTGTTTCCAATAGAGGTTTCTATCCTAGATCCAAGGTTCCTTCATTAGAATTTCAACATCAACAACAGGGTATGTTTGTTTGTATGTATGTATGTGCGGATTTTTATGTTTTATGTATGTTTTCTCATGCATATAAATACATATCTAGACATGCTCATATATATTTAAATGATAAACTTCTGGAAAGTTTTACAGATTTTTACAGTTCCAGTGATGGATTGGATCTGTAGCCTTCAAATTAGCTTTCTCCTTTCTGGTTTTGAGAAGCCTAATTTCTCAAGATTGGTATTTAGGCAGTGTTACATATCTCAGGGCCCCAATAATTACAGGTATAAATGTGAACTTGTAATCTGGATAGAGTAACTGCAGATTTCTCAACAGTTCAACATAGGTGTTCTCCTTTTCACTGATCTTCAGCTTTATGTTAATTTCCACAACTGGGCAGCTAATTTCCACAACTGTACACAGTTTCTCTTCTCTATCCCAAATCTGTATGTATGTATACATGTTTGTATGTATGTTTGTATGTATGAATGTATGTATGTATCTTTTATACTCTATTTTAACTTTTCTCTGTCATTGGACTGCAGCCATGCTGTGACACTGCTTTGAGGGAAAGTTTCCAACACTGCTCCTATCTAGAGCTTATCAACTTAAATAATTTTGTTGTTAAATACAGTTATTTTTGCTCATATAGACCCCCAACTATCTGACTGGATCGTTTTTTTTTTTTTGTTTTTTACCCATATGTATGTGTGTGGAGCGGGGATTGAATTTTTAGATCTTTCTTCGAGCGTAAACTCCTTAGCATACGACTTCTAGACAAAATGTTCATCATCATTATCATCATCATGGTTTAACATCTGTTTTTCATGCTGGCATGGGTTGGATGGTTTGACTGGGTACTGGCAAACCAGGAGGCCATACCAGGCACCAATCTGATCTGGCAGTGTTTCTATGACTGGATGCCCTTCTTAATGCCAACCACTCGGAGAGTGTAGTGGGTGATTTTTATGTGCCAGCGGCATAGGAGCCAGTCAGGCGGCACTGGCATCAGCCAGTGTATACCAATATGCTTTGTTAACAAACAAAACATATAAAATTTATTTCTTTTCCTAATATTGTCATTTTTGCCGTCATCATTATTAATGTCTGTTTTCCATGCTATCATGGGTTGCACAGTTTGAGAGGAGCTGGCAAGGCTAGAAGCCACATAGACTCCATAGTCTGTTTTGGCCTGGTTTCTATAGCTGGATGCCCTTCCTTATACCATCCACTTTACAAAGTGACACCATCACCATTGCTTTTCATGTGGCACTAACACCAGTGCTTAGAATGTTATTATTTTGTTAAGGAGAGAGTTATCCTTATTTTATTGTCTTAGAGAGATGAAAGACAAAATTGGTTCTGGCATGATTTGATACCGAATTTAACACAGTAAATAACCCACTCCACCATTCTACTCTCTTACACCTTTAATATTTTTTTTTCTTCTATAGTTTCAGCTGAAAGCTGCGGCCATGTTGATGCACCACCATTAAATGTCTTCATTTGTTCTTCAGCTTCCATTACCCATGATCCTTTTCAGGGACCCTGAGGCTATTGGGGTGGGGTTTCATCAGTGGTGTTTACATCACTTGACCAACCCTTTTACATCACTTGACCAACCCTGGTAAATTTATCAGTCTTAGAATCTTCATAATTTGTTCATACTCCAAAAGAATAGGTTGCTTTCAGTCTACCAGATTCACTTACATGGCTTTGGTTGATCTGGGGCTATCGTAGAAGCCACTTACTCATACAATGGGACTTCTGTGGGACTGGACCTCTAAACCACATAGTTAAGGGGAAAACTATCCATATTATCCTAATACCTGTGGAGTGCTGATAATACATTAGTTATTAGTTGCACCATTTAATTTTCTTTGAATAAACCTTATGACATGAAGATAGCTTATCAAAAAATTGATTCCCCTTCAACTGGCAATCAAATCATAAATAACTGTAATAAGATGTCCCATTTTTTACTGAAGAGCATGAAAGAAGACCTCTAGGATATCTAGTGTAAACCTTCTATTCTCATTAAAGCAGAGTTTTTCTTGGAAAAAAAAATGAAATAAGAAGGTCAACACAGAAAGATTTGGCTGATGTATTGAACAAAACCCAGATCATAATAGCTTTGTCTTCCTCTCACTCTCTCTCTCTTAACTTCGCAGTTCTATTTTGTGTCTAAATTCAAATTTAGTCATTTCTATATTAGATATGAAGGATATCGTTTACTTTGTAGTTATCACCTCATTCTCCTCCCTTTCTCAATCTTTCTGTATCTGTTACACACACAAACACTCCCTCTATCTATCTATCTATCTATCTATCTTCCTCTCGCTTTCTCATGCACACACACACTGAAAATAAAAACATTGTGTGATTTTGTTTTGATTTATTTTTCCTTCTGTTAGTTAATTGTGCTCCCCCTCTGCCACCATCACCACTATCATTACCATAGTTACTACTACTACCACCACCTCCATCATCAGCTGATACCATTTTTCCACCTTTACTACTCACATTAATGTCTCCACCACCACTGCTACAAGTATATTACACCCCCACCCCCATCACATTGTTACCACCACCACCACCACCACCACCATTGTGCCACTTCATTGTCACTCTCTCTCTCTTTCCTTCTTCTCCTCCTACAACTCCCCTTCCTTACTCCCCACACCCTCCCTCTTGCTATCCATAATCTCTCTCTGCACCTACTATAATTATTGTGTTGATGGCTCACAAAGGAATTTGATCCGTTAAACAATTAACCAGCTGAAATGTACCTGAAATATTTCACTGCTTTCAAATTGCACATTGCTGAGGGCTATTTCTTAATGTAAGCACGCCTGCATAACTTTCTCTATAACCTGATGTCACAACTGTTATTTTCCTTAATGCCAAACTGAGCTTCAGGGACTAACGTATTTATCAGTATTACTACTGAAAACAAACTCTCTTTGATGTCCATTGTTATTGTATGTGAAGGCGCATGGCCTAGCCATGAGGGTGTTGTATTCATGATCTCTAAATTCTGGGTTCAATTCCTGGACTAGCCAGAAAACAGACTCTCTTTGATGTCCATTATTATTATTGTATGTGACAACGCAGGAGGAGGCAAAATGGCCCAGTGGTTAGGGCAGCGGACTCGCGGTCATAGGATCGCGGTTTCAATTCCCAGACCAGGTGTTGTGAGTGTTTATTGAGCGAAAACACCTAAAGCTCCACGAGGCTCCGGCAGGGGATGGTGGCGAACCCTGCTGTACTCTTCCACCACAACTTTCTCTCACTCTTACTTCCTGTTTCTGTTGTGCCTGTAATTCAAAGGGTCAGCCTTGTCACACTCTGTGTCATGCTGAATATCCTGAGAACTACGTTAAGGGTACACATGTCTGTGGAGCGCTCAGCCACTTGCATGTTAATTTCACGAGCAGGCTGTTCCGTTGATCTAATCAACTGGAACCCTCAACGTCGTAAGCGACGGAGTGCCAACAACAACAACAACATGTGACAACGCATGGCCAAGTCGTGAGGGTGTTGTACTCATGATTGCTAAATCATGGGTTCAATTCCTGCACTAGGCAGTAAACAAACTTTCTTTGACGTCCATTATTATCATTGTTATTGTATGTGAAGGCACATGGCCTAATCGTGAGGGTGTTATACTTATGATCGTTAAATCGTGGGTTTGATGTAATTGAGTGATCCCTTACCCCACCCTTGAAAAATTTCAGGAATGATCCATGCAACCATAGAAAGCCAAGGTTGAACAACAATGGATGATGATGATGATGACGATACCACTGCTGCTATTGCTACCAGCAATTATCATCATCACTGTCATCATCATCATTTGTAGCTGGAGGGAAATCACATAATATTGACCAGGTCATAGATGTATGTCAAAACGTAATAGTTAGGTGCTGAATATTCTTTGATTCTTAAGAGTGAATTTGATACCTCATATACAAAATTAATTACATAACAGCAAGCCTGAAATGACTCTATCACAATGCAATTGTACATTATTTACATTATTTACAATTGACGGATATTTGTTCTCATCTTGTTTGTTAACACATTTCGGCTGATATACCCTCCAGCCTTCATCAGGTATCTTGGGGAAATTTTGAACCTGGGTTCTCATTCCTAAGGTATTTTTCAATGTTGTTGTTGTTGTTGTTGTTGTTGTTGTTGTTGTTGTTGTTGTTGTTGTTGTTGTTGTTG
>NC_068983.1:36435383-36448741 GCF_001194135.2 Octopus bimaculoides | reverse complement strand
TCACATTTTATGTTCCTAACACAAGCTGAATGATAACTAAGTTAGTTTACTAAATTCTTTGTTATATTTAATTGAAAGAAACACAGAACATCTCAACAGAAATATGGTAACAAAAGGGTTAAAATATATAATTCTTAACCCTTTTGATACAAACCCAGCTGAAACTGCCTCTGGCTCTGTAGTACAAATGTCTTGTTTTCGTAAGTTTTGAATTAAAATCTTCCACCAAACCTTAGTCACATTTTATGTTCCTAACACAAGCTGAATGATAACTAAGTTAGTTTACTAAATTCTTTGTTATATTTAATTGAAAGAAACACAGAGCATCTCAAAATTAATACAGTAATGAAAGGGTTAAAAGGCTATATCTGTCCCCTATTTTCAACCTGTTTTATGTTGAAACTGGCCAGATCTGGCCTCTCACACCAACCCTACAATTTTAAAAAGTCACATCATTCAATATTTCAAAATTATCCAATTATTCAAAATTATCCATGATTAATTCAAACTAATGTGAATAAACAGACATGGATTTGACAGAGTAATCTAAATGTTAGAGGGTTGAAGCAAGAAGTTTGTATCATAGAACCAGGAGTGGTTAGGGTTGGTATCAAAAGGGTTAAAACAAAAACTGCTATTTAATGCAAATTAGTAAAACATAGAAACTTTTATTTTTGTTTTAATTTAATGTTAATTTCAGTTTTTGAACACATTTTGTTCTTGCGTGACTGGTCCCAAACCGGTGGCATGTAAAAAGTACCATTCGAGCGTGGTTGTAGCCAGTGCCACCTGACTGGCTCCTGTGCTTGTAGCACGTAAAAACACACCATTCAAGCGTGGTCGATGCTAGTACCGCTTGACTGGCCTTCATGCTGGTGGCATGTAAAAAGCACCCACTACATTCCTGGAGTGGTTGGCATTAGGAAGGGCATCCAGCTATAGAAATTTTCCCAGATCAGATTGGAGCCTGGTGCAGCCTTCTGGCTTACCAGCCCTCAGTCAAACCGTCCAACCCATACCAGCATGGAAAGCAGACATTAAATGATGATGATGATGATTTTTATTTCATTTCCTCCTCTTTGGTTTATTTATGAAAATATTCACATTTAAATTTTCAATTGTTGTTACTGTTAAGTTCAGAGCTCCACATAGATTATCATCATCCAGTCTGCTTCCAGTATAGTGGTTAAGTTGCTATTGAATAGTGTTATTAGTTATGATATGCTAAGCAAATGCAGAGAAATTATGATAAACAGAATATACCATTTGTTCCTGTGTACATTTTACCACTGTGGTTCTTTGAAACTCTGCTTTGGATGTTTGCAAGTGCAGTTGAATGCTTAACCACATTAGTTTCCTGTAACATAATGCAATAAAGTGGTTCCCTGAAGTGTTGTGGTTACATACCCAATTGTACTTGGATCATCCAATGCTGAAGTTCCAGTTAACCACAATGGAAAAATGTGTGGAGGAACAAATAATATAAATATGTATTTATAGTAATTTCTTGTATCTATCTCTACCCGTGCTGGTGCCATGTAAAATTCATTCATGCCAGTGCCTTGTAAGAGACACCTAGTACACTCTGTAAAGCAGTTGGTGTCAGGAAGGGTATCCAGCTGTAGAAACCATGGCTAAAAAACAATTGGAGTTTGGTGCAGCTCTCCAGCTTGCCAGCACTTGTGAAACCATCTAACCCATGCTAGTATGGACAATATGCTAGCTGATGGATGGATAGATAGATAGATAGATAGATAGATAGAAAGATAGACAGATAGATAGATAGATAGATAAAATGATAGACAGATAGTTAGACAGATAGAACAATAGATAGATAGAACGATAAACAGATAGATAGAACAATAGACAGATAGAATGATAGACAGATAGGCAGACAGACAGACAGATAGAGAGATAGAACAATAGATAGAACGATAGAGAGACAGATAGAGAGATAGAACAATAGAAAGAATGATAGACAGATAGATAGAATGATAGACAGACAAATAGATAGATAGATATACACACATGCACAAACAGACAAAGAAGAAAGCAAGAACAAAAGCAATTGTGAATTGTCCTTCCCATTTCTAGTCATAGGTCAACACCAACTTAACTGAAAAAGGTGAAATTTAACAAACGAAATGCTTTCCATGTTTGGGCTCATTTAACAAAGTAAAGTTTGTATGGACAAATATTTGAGACTATGTTGTTTTTTTTTATTGATTTATTTTTTTGTTTCTGGCAAAGATAAAAACTGAAATGAAATAAAATAAAGGGAAAAAAGGAATAATGAAAATTCCCTGACATTGACAGTTTTGTTTAGATTAGCTTTCATTTTGTTTAGATTAGAATGGAGTTGATGAGAAAATGTATTCATGCTACAACTTGTTAATATATCCAAGGTAAAGCCACTTAAGAAGATTACTGATCCAGATAGGTGTTTAATGAGGTGATGAGATTTATAGGGCTACCTTTCTACAGTTCAGGATATCTAATGTAAATAACAAGTTAATAAAGTAGAATGCTTTAGGGCAGTGGTTCTCAATGTGGGCAATACTACCCCTTGGGGGGGGGGGGATCCAAAGGAGCATTGAAGAAAAGTGGGATGATAATGGGGTGATAGATGTAAAAAAAAAAATTAATAGGTTAATTAGGTTTAAGTTTTATTTGTGAAATACAGTTGTTTTGAATTTGCTGCAGAAAGTGGTCTATATTTGTGGTGGGGGCACTAGGAAAGTGGCCTGGGTGCCAAGTGGGCAGCAACCTGAAAAAGTTTTGGAACTACTGCTTTAGGGGGACACAAAAGAAAGAAATATATTGTAAAATATTCAAAGGAATTGAAGATTTGGCTGGTCCATGGCTAGGACTTCTTTGACTGAAAGGATGCTTGATTATTCCTGATCTGGGGCCAAATTACAACAAAAACAACCATTTCCCAATAAATGAAGTTTATTTACATTCAATTATAACTTATAAATTAAGCTATATTATCTATTCTTAATTTTCTACAAAGATATACACTAAAATGTATGGCAAGCAATTTTCATTTATTGTGTATTGATATACATCCTGAATAACTTCTATAATAAAAGTAAATATTAATTTCAAATTTTAGCACAAGGCCAGCAATTACCAGTTGAACCCTTGTGTTCAACTAGTAATTATTTTGTCAGTCCCAAAAGAATGAAAGGCAAAGTTGATCTTAGCAGAATTTGAACTCAAAATGTGAAGCTGGACAAAATGCCACTAACCATTTTGTCTGGCATGTTAATGCTTCTGCCAGCTCACCACCTTAAGAGCAAATATCAAGCAGCATTAAGATGTGAATCTGTAGCTGTGTAGTAAAGAAGTTTGCTTCCGAATTACATGGTTTTGAGCTTAGTCTCACAGCATGGCACCTTGGGCAAGTGTTGATCTCAGGCCAACTAGAGTCTTGTAAGTTGAATTGGTAGATCAAAACTGGTAGAAGCCCAGTTTAAATGTGTGAGTGAGTGTGCATGTGTCAACTTGTTTTGACATTGTGTGATAACTGTAAATGAATGTCAGTGCAAAAGTATGTCTGGCCATGGGGAAATATTACCTTGCTTGGAAACAGTTAAGAATTGGTGACAGGAAAGGCATGTGACTGTAGAAAATCTGCCTCAGTAAACTCCATCCATCTTATGTGGACAGAGAAAAATGGCCACTAAAAACGATGATGATGATGAGATTTAAGGTTAAAATTAAATGATTTAATTTTTAGATTAAGAAAATTTTATTATAGGACAAAAATACACATATAATCAGTAAACATACACCAGAATTAAATCATTAATGAACCTGCAACCAATTTTAATTTCCTCACAAATGATGTAATGTGGTTGGTGTTAGGAAAAGCATACAACCATGAAAATCGAGCCAAAAATGAAATATACAAGTGATATGTAACTTTCTGACCTACCTATGAGAGCACTCTCTCTAAATTAGAACTAATTTAATTTGTAATGACCTGTCCAACACATGCCAGCCAGCATGGAAAGTGCACAAAAACAATTTTGAAAATAATGAAAAATTTAACAAAATAACTTTGTCAATATTAGGCTGGTATTTGGAAGATAAATTAACATGAAATTTAGAAGGAATATTTTAATTTAGATCACTTTAAAACCAAAAGCAGTCTAAGGCAGTTTGGTATAAAAGGTTTAAAATGACTCCAGTAATTAACAGGATTTGAAATCTGAATTTAAAGGGATATAGCTAAATTCCACAAGGCATTTTGTCAGGCTCTCTATCAATTCTGCTATTTACCTCCTTATTCAAATACATTACTGTAATAATGTTTTTCACCTTCTTTCTTTTAGCTGAAGGTAAATTTTATTATATAAAACTTCTCATTTATAAATAAACTCAATTTACCAGGTGTTAGGTGTTGTATCTCCTTAATAAAAGCTTAACAACTCACTTTGATGTATGAGGTTTTTATAGTATGTCTTAAAATTATCAAAGCAATGTTAGTTAATCAATCACAAACATTTCAGCTTTAAGAAAATGTGACCAGACTCTATTGGTTCTGGAAAGAATTTTGTCACTTTGTACAACTTGGGAATAATTAATAGCTGTGAGGATCACCATTTATAGAAAAGATATGACATTTAAATCTCTGCTAAATATATTGTCACATTTCTAAAGTGTTAGGCTAGATTAGATAAGTTCTTTGTCCTCTGCTAGCAGCATGTCAATGAAACCAGGTTACTGGCTCCTTTCAGGTTTCTGTAGACTTGCAAAATGAGACAATAAAAATATTTACCAGTAGTAGTAGTAGTATTAGTAGTCACAGACTAAAAGGCTCATTTTTGTTAATACAGTTCAGGTATTCTCTGAGGTAAAAGAACTTAGATGAGTAAAAACTGTTACAGAGACAACATTTAAATCAATGTTGGTCTGGAGAGACAAGCTTATGCTATTGAAGGTACCATTGGTCACTGGACAGACAGAACTGTTTAAACTGCTTGAGGTGGACAGGAACTGGGACAAGGTTACAATTTGATCGTCTTCACCCAGAAATGGGCTAAGAGGAAGCTATACCTGAAAGGGTGAGCAGAGGTGCCAAATGCCTTCATCACCTCCATCATAGCTTATCTTGTAACCATTGTGCTTTGTTCCAGACCCTGTCTGATGAAATATTAACATCTACGTTTCTGTTTCTTGTGGAAAGGACACATTCCATTGGTCAAACAGTCCATTTTTCACCAATGCCCTCTGCAAGGTAGGGTCAGTATACTGTGGTTGTTGTTGCTCTGATTCATGCTGAGGTTGTACCAGGCTAGTACTCGAGTTGATTTAATTGTTTATAAGCTCATTATCATCATCATAAGAACTATCACTACCACCACCATCATCACTGTTTTATCTTTCATTATTACATACTTGCATGGATCAGACAAAATTAGCTGTAGCAGATTTTCTACAGTCAGATGCCCTTCTTGTTGCCAACTTTCACTCCTTTTGAAGCAAGATAATATTTCTCCATAGTTAGACATATTTTCATAGAATACGGGAATCAAATGGAATCATTTGTATTGTAGGGACAATCACTTAGAACTCTCATGTAATGTCAAGCCACATACACACATGTATTTACACACTCACACACACAAATAGACATCTTCCAGTTTTTATCTGTCAAATCTACTCACAAGGCTCTAGTACACAGGCTATAGTAGAAGACACTTGTTGAATGTGCCATATAGTAGGACTGAACCTGAAGCCTCATGACTGGGATGTAAACTTCTGAACCACACAACCCTACCTCCCACTATCAAATTTCTAGCCTTGTGCCTACATTAGAAGTCAATTTTAAAAAGACCTTCAGATAATCAAGAGAGAAGACAGGAAAAATATGTAAAGTGATGCCAAAGAACATATAAAGAGAAGATATTGAATTTCATAGGTTATTTCATGTTTCTGTAATATTTCAGGAAAGATTCACAACATACCTGCCAATAATAACACTGTCTTTGAACTCTTGGATTATTTTCTTTCTTGTATTTGACAAGGGAAATCTTTCCCAAAATATTATAGAAACATTAAACAATATATGTACAGTAATACACTTTCTTTTCTTTATTTTATCTATTGGCAACACCTTACATACTTTACCTAAATTCTCGGCTGCATTCCTGAAAGTTTTCATTTTTTTTTAACAATAATATCATTTACACATTACAGTGCTTCAAGTTAATTACAATACTCTTTTCCTTGTAATACTTATTAATAATTTATGATAAAATACTCTTTAAATGGAATAAATTCCTAATGTGTTCTCATAATCTTTAGTAACTATACTAAAACACGTATTGCTGTTTAATTTGACCTTGTATTTTGGGTTTATCTAAAAACATATCTTATTTGCTTTTTAGAAAAGACATTTTATTGGTTGCTGTTATCATTGGTCATCACAGTACTATGTGTGACATTATAACAGTTGCTCTTTCTGTTCTCTCTCTCTCTCTCTCTCTCTCTATATATATATATATATATATATATATATATATATTGAATATTTCCATGTACAACTGTATTTTTGATTACTAAACCCTAAATTAATCTGGATTTTACTATTGTATCTGAAATATAATTGATAATACAAGTTGATATAATATGATAACTGATCATGGATGGGCATTCACATCTATTAATATGATGGTGAGTATAAAAGTTGTCCTTTTTTTATCATTAAGAAAAAAATCTAAAACAGATTCGTTTGGTTATTTTACCTGATCTGAACTCAGAATTTTCAACTAATCAGTTTTTATCTCAGTTTATTATTTTAAAAATGAAATCTTATATCTTCTCCCCCTTCTCCACTCCTCGTCTCTTTTCCTCTCTCTTCCCGTCTCCTCTCTCCCCTCATTATATATATATATATATATATATGTGTGTGTGTGTATGTGTATTGAGGTTATGAGAGGTAATGGTGTCAAGAAGACCCAAAGGTGTCAGATAATGCTGAGTATGGAAAGACTATAGTTAAGCTCCAGGTTCAGTGATTATGCGAATGAGGAGTCCAATGTAAAGTCATATATTAGCATGCATATATATATATATATATATATATATGTATATATATATATATATATATATATATGTATATATATATATATATATATATATAGTCATCATTATTTAATGTCCATCTTCCATGTATGCATGGGTAGGACAGTTGGCAGGAGCCGGCCAGGTAAAAAAGCTACCCTAGGCCACTGTGTCTGTTTTAGCAGGGATTTTATAGCTGGACGCCCTCCCTAATACCAACCTCTCCGCATGGCTATGTGATAAAAAGTTTGCTTCCCAACCACATGGTTCCAGATTCAGTCCCGTTGTGTTGGACAAGTGACTTCCACTATAACTTCATACTGACCATGTGTGTGTGTTATATTTTAACCGGTAGAAAGTTTCAAAAGTGACTCAAGGCGTGAAAGCTGCATGCACACTGCTTTCACAACTTCTTGTTGATTAAAAAGTAAAAAAAGAGTATATATAGTCTATGTACTGTGTTCTGTTTCTCTTGTTCATTTTACCAAATCTACACACACACACATACAGGCATAAGAAAGTCTCAGGAGAGCTGACCAGCAGATCTTCAGAGAAGAAACCCCACTCTGGCAAGTGTTTTGGCCTTTAAGTTCTTATATACATAAACATTATATATGTGTATATATAAACCCCATGCAGCATGGAAAATGGATGTTAAACAATGATAATGATGATATATATTTGAAGGTTTTTCTGTATCATTACTCATAGTTTCTCTATGCAATCTTTCAGGTGAAGGAAAAAGTAAATTCTACTGAATTGTTCAGTACCTTTTTTGTATACATGTATGTACGTACGTACATACGTACATACATTTGTTCATTCATTCAAATGAGTTGATGTAAATAATACTATGTTGTTAGCATAATTCAGAATGACAACCCATTGCTAACTTCTATTTGTCTTCTATCTGACTTTAATCATTCTCTGTATATTATAATTGAGTTTATAGGGACAACTAATAAGAGGTTAAGAGATCATAGTGTAGCTTAAGAATTAGTAAGGGGCTTGATCAACCTGTTGGAAAGTTTGTGGTTCATATCTCTTCCTTGGTATTGTGTCACTTCTGTGCTGTAAACAGTGGCAGCACTAAAATTGATGAGTGTTTTGTTAGCATTTAATACCAATATGAACTCAAGGTGTTGAAATAGCTTCATGTGAGGTGGATTCTACTGAGATGACTTGCTGTACGTATATTTTCTTTCATCTTTAACTTGTTTCAGTCATTGGACTGTGGTCATACTGTAGCATCGTTTTGAAGGGTTTGGGACTAACAAATCAACCCCAGTACTTATTTTAAGGTTTGATACTTATTTTGTTGGTATTTTTGGCTGCACCACTTTATGAGAATGTAAACACGCCAACACCGGTTGTTAAGCAGTGTGGTGAAACAGACACAAAGGCACACATATACACACAAAGTATATTTTTATTATTTATAATCGTCAAGAATCTCGTACATTAGCAGTAATTAATGTGCAAAGTTCCTGGTTCTTGAGTCACTCTGTAACTTCTGTCAATTATTAATAATAAAATATGTACAGTAATCCCTTGATTATCACAGGTGTTGTTATGTTCCAAAACCCCCCCGCGAAAGGTGAAAATTCATGAAGTAGAAACAGTACTGTACTGTATATATATATTTAAAATTATTTCTATAATTTGTATATATTTATTTTATTATAAATGCAAAACAACACCACAGAGAAATCAACGTAAACTTAAATAATAAACTGCGATAGGTGAACCACAATATGGTGAGGAATTACTGTATACTCATAGTTCTATTTTCCTGTTTGCCTCATCAAACTTATATATACACACACAAGCATGCACATATGACAGGCTTCCGCACAGTTTCCATCTGCCATATTCATTCACAAGGCATTGGTCAGCTAAAAGCTTTAGTAGAAGACGCTTGCCCAAAGTGGTGTACAATGAGATTGAACTGAAACCACATCACTGCAAAGTGAGTTTCTTAACCATACAACCAACCCTGTGCCTTATGTGAAGAAGAAATCTTCAAGAATTCCATTATTCCCATATGAAATTAGAGACATAGTTTCACATATATATTGAAGTTAGTGAAACACTTGACCTACATTACTTTGTTTAAACTGTCTGTATTCTGATTCATTTAAGTAAATGAGATAAAAATTAGCTGTTAAATTTATTTAAGTCTAATTGTGTCTCAAGATGTATGTTCTACCAATAAGATGTTATTACTCTGTCTATATAACCTACATTTTCTTGTGATCTCCAGTCAATATATCGACTGCCTTAATCTTGTTTAGGCATTGAATATTTGGATCTGTATAAACAGATTATTTATAACTTTACTATTCAGTTATTCAAAGAATGAGTTTATTGTTATTGTTGTTAATTCCTGCCAATCCCTGTAAAACTTTTATTTTCCTTACCCTTCATGTAATACTTGTAGTTTGAAATCTAAACCAGTCTGTGTGGTTGCACAGAGTGGATGAGTGAGAAAGAGGAAAAGAAACGTATTATGTCTGTAACAATAACAGCTATTTTCAATAATAAACAGATTGAGTCAAGTGGTGACTACATTGTTGGAGATGGTGGGCATCAGATTATTGTGTTAGAACTATTCAAACTATAGTTATATAGATTCATGAGAGCTGGAGTCATGGGTATCATAAGAATATATTCACGACAGTGGGTATCATAAGCATTATAAGGAGAGATTCAGAAGAGCTGGAGTCATGGGTATTATACAAAGATAAATTCGTAAGAGCTGGAGTCGTGAGTATTGTGAGGACAGATTCATGACAGTTGGAGTCATGTGTAGTGTAAGGAGATATTCAGAAGAGGTGGAGTTGTGTATCATAAGGATAGATTAGTGAGAGCTAGCATCAGGAGTATTGTAATGAAGGATTTATGAGAGCTAGAGTCATGTTTAGTGTAAGGATAGATTCATGAAAACTAGAGTCAAAGGTATTATAAGAATAGATTCATGAGAGCTGGAGTTATGGATATTGTGAAGATAGATTCATGATAACTTGAGTCATAAGTGTTGTAAAGATAGTTAAAAAAAACTGGAGGACATTCTTAGTTCTTCTTTGTGTAAAGTTTCAACTTTTCAAGGTCCATACTAATTCCTGCCGCATTACTTTACAAGCTCTCTGATCCATCAGGGGCCCTCTTCATTGACTAAAAGAAGGGCTTTTCTTTTTTTTTTCTATACTCATTGCATTACTTTTCATAAAGACATAGGCACTCCAGAATGGTCTGAGCCATGATTGCTGTAACAAACTAAAGAACACTGGAGTTGTTTATAGTCATTGAATCCAATCCTAGTATATTACCGATATTTTGTTTGTTAATCTCTGAAGGGAGATATGTTATGTGTGTGTGTGAGGGGAAGGGGGTAATATATAGATTGGTGGAATAACAACAGGGCTTAGTTGAATTCTTTTTACTGGGAAGCTTCCTGAGATAGACTTGGTATTCTATCCAGAGAGATATTTATCTTTTATCTACCTAACAATTTTGAAACTGTGTCTGTGGTTTGTTGTGATGTGGTGAAGATTAGCTTTGTAGGTGGCCTTGTGGAGAGAAATAGTAAGAAAGAGAGGAACTGACAAACACACACACACACGCATGCACACACACCTTCTCAGTCTGTCCCTCTCTTTCTCACACACATACACACACTTTCTGTCTTTCTGTCTCTCTCTTTCTCTCTCACACACACACACACACACACACACACACACACACACTTTCTCTGTCTATCTGTCTGTCTCTCTCTCACACATTCTCACTCTCTCTCCCACATCCACACACACTTTCACACGCAGGTGATATACTCTCATGAACACACGCCCTAATTCACACATACATGTACTCAAACATATGCTCACATACATACACATACACTTAAGGTGTCAGCAAGTGTAAAAGTATGTAAAGCGTATCATTTTTGTTTGGAGAAATATTTCACTAGCAAAGCCAGAAGAGCAGAGCAAACAAATGTAAATATTTCCAAAGCTCTGAGGGTCTTATATAATCTAGTGTTTAGCTCTAGTTTCATGGCGTTCAGCCCATGAACGATAAACTTACCCTTGAGTGGGGCATCAGTCTATTGCAAGTAACATTCCCAGCAGCTCTAATTCCTATTCTTCGCAGTGATGTAATATGAAGCTAAAATTATGTGCACAGCTAAAATAATTGCACAATGACTTGCATCTATACTTGCGTTAGATTTGAAACTTCTGACCTGTGGGCTGGTGTACAAATTTTATCTACCTGGCCAATTTGTATCTACTTAACCCTTTTGTTACCATACTTCTGTTGAAATAGTGCTTTTAAGTAATTTTGAAAATAATGAGGAATTTAGTAAAATATCTTTGTCATTCTTAAGCCTTCAGCATTTAAACTGGCCATATATTCTACCTGTTTTGTGTTAAAATTGGCCAGATTCAGCTTTTCATGCCTACCCTACAATGTCACTTTAAAAATAAGCAATCACATCATTGAAGTCTCAAAGCTGCAAGATAATGCATAATTAATTCAAAACAATGTGAATAAATAAACATGACATTTGACAGAACAATCTGAATGCTAAAGGGTAAATAAATATATTTCCAGTAAATATATTGGTTATTTACAGTTCATTATGCAAAGAAACAGAGTAATTTGAATGTCAAAAGGTTATGGTGATGTTTAGAGTCTTGCTTAATTACATATTACATAACAAAGTTAGCTAAAACAAATAGTGGAACGTTTTATTACAGATCCCTCTAAACAGGAAATTTATATAATAGAACAGGGTCAGTATCAGGTGGGTTGGTACTAAAAGGGGTTGGAATATTTATCAGTGTTCTGAGTCCACATATGTAACATGAGGAAATGTTAACTCTACAACAGCAAAGTGAAATGGGAACAGAATATAGAATCCCCTTTTGTGATTATGTCATCGGTCAAAAACCATGAGTAACCTGCTGTTTTGCTGTTAGATTCTTTTTGTTCTTTGGTTGGGGGTGGAGTGTCTGAGACTGCTTAGTGAAAACAGATTTGATATTAACACAAAATAATCACTTGTAATGTAAGCATGAGACCACATGTTTGGGGCTGGAGTGGACAGAGGTAAGCTTAGTTGATTCATTTGACCCCAAGTATTTGGCTGCTATTTTTATTTTATCTCCCCCAAAAGGAGGAAAATGAAAGTTGATCTTGGTAGGATTTGAACTCAGAATGTAAAGAACCAAAAGAAATAGCACAAGACATTTTGTCTGACACTAATGATTCTGCAATAATAATAATAATAATAATCAAAATCACAATCAGAATCTCAGTCAAATCGAAATCAAAATAGAAATTGCAGTTGTGGCCGATGCCAGTGCCATCTGACTGGCTCCCGTGTTGGTGGCACGCAATAAGCACCATTCATGTGTGGGTTGATGCCAATGCTGCCTGACTGGCTCCCTGTGCTGGTAGCACGTAAAAGACACCCACTATGCTCTCGGAGTGGTTGGCATTAGGAAGGGCATCCAGCTGTAGAAACCTTGCCAGATAACTTTGGAGTTTGGTGCAGCCTCCTGTCTTGCCAGCCCCCAGTCCAACCGTCCAACCTATGCCAGCATAGAAAGCGGATGTTAAACGATGATGATGATGATGATGATGAGTGGTAACAGTTAAGTCAATTATAATGATGGTAGAATAAGCAATAAATAATCATAGTACATATTTTAGTTGGTAATGTTAGCATCTAATCTTGGTTATATCATTGCTTGTATTAGTCACCACCATCTACACACTCACACACACAAGGAGGAAGCTTCTGCATGGATACATGGCCAACTAGAAATAGCAGCCAAATTTCACTTGAATCACAAAGGTTACATTTGGTTAATATATAATTTTAGTCTTTCAGATACAAAAATACTGGATGATCACAGCTAGAATATATTCAGTCATAGTTGACCTGGGGCTAAGCAGTATCAAATGCAGGTACATACACACATGACCCTATACACACACACACACACACGGAGGAAGCTTCTGCATGGATGCATAACCAACTAGAAATAGCAGCCAAATTTCCCTTAAATAACCCTCTACCTATCTTGAATAACAAAGGAAACATTGGGTAATAAAATTTTTATCACTGAAATAAAAGTTTAAAAATAACTAAGAAAAATACTAGATGATCAATGCCAGAGTACAGTTGATCATAGATTTACTTGATCGTGACTGACTCGGGGTTAAACAACATCACATGCAGGCAAACATATGCATCATCACTCCCCCCCCCC
>NC_068983.1:36433259-36435356 GCF_001194135.2 Octopus bimaculoides | reverse complement strand
ACACACACATACACACTCTTTGCTGCTCATTTTATGAATCATAAATTTCACCTGACTTCTCTTTCCATTACACCTGTTTTCAATAAAACATGGACAGGTATTTTTTGTTAGGTTTGAAGTTAAGGAACTGAATTTTTATTCTTCAAGTCTCTGCTTAGTGCTGGTATTCCAGTCATGACCATCACATCTTTTCATTTAAGACAATATTATCCAACCTGTTGTACCGGTTTTATTATTTTTTTTAAGATGATCAGGTGTGACTTTTACCTACCTACTTTACTGGTGGTAAGGCTAAAAAGATAAAAAATCTACAACAATAAATATATATATATATATATATATATACACACACACACACACAGAGACACGTATCTATGTGGATATATCATCATCGTCATCATTTAACGTCTGTTTTCCATGCTGATATGGGTTGGACAGTTTGACTGAGGTCTGGAGGTCCAGCGGCTGCACCAGGCTCCAATCTGATCTGGCAATGTTTCTACAGCTGGATGCCCTTCCTAACACCAACCACTCTAAGAGTGTAGTCGGTGCTTTTTACGTGCCACCGGCACAGGGGCTAGTCAGGGATACTGGCATTAGCCATGTTTGGTTGATGCTTTTTACATGCCACCGGTACAGGAGCCAGTCAGGCGGATCTGGCATCGACCACATTCAGATGGTGTTTTTTATGTGCTACCGGCACAGGAGCCAGCCATGAGCACCGGCCCTAGCTACAGTATTGGTTTTACTTGACTCAACAGATCTTCTCAAGTATATAACAGCGCCTGATGCATCAGGGTATTCTTAACAGGGCCGGACATGTGTGAATGCAATCTCACTTTAGTTGCTGGGTTTTCTCAATCACAGAATATCTTCAAAGGTCATGGTCTCCTGTCATTGCCTCTGTGAGGCCCAATGTTCAAAGGTCATGCTTCACCACTTCATTCCATGTCTTCCTGGGTCTACCTCTTCCACAGGTTCCTTCTACAGTTATGGTGTGGCACTTCCTCACACAGCTGTCATCATTCATCCGTAACACATGGCCATACCAGCGCAGTCGCCTCTCTTGCACACACATTTGATGCTTCTTATGCCCAACTTTCTCTCAAGGCACTTACACTTTGTCATTACACATCCAGCGGATCATGCTAGCTTCATTTCTTTCAAGCCTCTGTGTGTGTGTGTGTGTGTGTGTGTGTGTGTGCATATGTATGTACATATATGTGTGTGCGTGCATGTATGTACATGTGTGTGTGCACATGTATGTACATATGTGTGTGTGTGCACATGTATGTACATATGTGTGTGTGTGTGCATATGTATGTACATATGTGTGTGTGTGTGCATATGTATGTACATATGTGTGTGTGTGCATATCTATGTAGATATATGTGTATATGTATACACACACACACACACACACACATACACATATCTGTAGGTAGTAGGTAAATGTGTGTCTATGTATGTGTATGTGTGTGTGTGTGTATGCATGCACATGCATATGTGTCTAGTAAAAACTTCCTTCATCAGTAAATGAAAAAGAGAAGCAGGAAATGGGGGTGGGGTCAGCTATTTATCAATGAAGTAACAGGATCCACTTAACTTGGTCTTCACATGATATAAGTAACAGGCACCGGTGACTCATTCCTTCCAGCAAATATCTAACACAACAGGAGCAGGGTATAAATTAGTGCATATTTTTTATGTCCTAATTTATTTCTTGTCCTCTTATAACATACTGTTATTGCTATTTAGCTCTAGGATAGTTCTATCTGATCGAGTGGATCTATGATCAAAAATGTACACCACACAGCTCCAGGTTCAGTCCTACTGTGTGACATCATGGGCAAGTGTCTTCTACTATAGATGGAAACTGAAAAGAAGCCTGTTGTATATATATATATATATATATATATATATATATATATATATATGATGATGATGATGATGGCCGTCCACTTGTGACCGAGGAAGACCATTACTGACCTTCAGGAACATTGCGCGCTCTAGGACTAACTTATATTTTGCATTGACTGCCTCGATAGTGCAGTAGGCAGCACGTCAGTCTCATAATCAAACAATATATATATATAT
>NC_068983.1:36430118-36433249 GCF_001194135.2 Octopus bimaculoides | reverse complement strand
GACCTTCAGGAACATTGCGCGCTCTAGGACTAACTTATATTTTGCATTGACTGCCTCGATAGTGCAGTAGGCAGCACGTCAGTCTCATAATCAAACAATATATATATATATACACACACACACACATATATATATATATATATGTACATACACACACACACATCATCATCATCATCTTCATCATCATTTAATGCCCATTTTCCATGCTGGCATGGGTTGGATGGTTTGACAAAAGCTGGTAAGGCCGAGGGCCGCGCCAGGCTCCATTTCCTGTTCTAACATGGTTTCTTTTAGTGGATGCCTTTCCTAACGCCAACCACTTTGCAGTGTACTAGGTGCTTTTAATGTGGCACCAGCATCAGTGCTCTTTGTGTGCCACCAGCAACAGTACTTTTAACATGGCACCAGCACCAATGCTTTTTACGTGGCACCAGCACTAGTATCAATTCTGCTGTGCTAGACGGGTCTACTTGAGTACAGCAAGGTGGTGGTCTGTTTACATCCCTGTAACTTAGCAGTTTGGCAAAATAGACCAATAGAATAAGTGCCATGCTCAGTTGCCATACAGCTGGTCTGATCCCGAGACTATGTGATGGCAAAGCAAGCTTTTTAACCACACAGCAACTCCTACACCAATATATTTGTGTGTGTGTGTGTGTATATGTATGTGTATACATATACACACACTCATATATATAGCTAGACAGGTGATAGCTCCACCCAGCTGACATTCCCTACATTACATAAAGACTATAGATTCAGTCACTGCATGCTGCTGATCCAGTTGGTGATGTGACTCAGCATATTTCTAATTAACTCTATCTCAACTTCCATTCTCCAATGCTATGTACTTTTCACTAATCTCCTCACTTCCTGTAATAGCAACCCATCAAGGGAGCCCCTGTATGGTTACTTAACATGCTAGAAATAACAGCTCTGTATTACTCAGATCACGGCTTACCATCTTAAGAGGGAAGGTTATGTAAGGTAATGTAGTCTTACTTAGCCTAAACAATCACAGGATGGTCACCACCGGAATCCCCTTTGATCATAAATCTACTCAATCAGGTTTAGCCTGGAGTTAATTGAACATCAGTAATGGAATAGACTGTTTGTGATATAATCCTTAGACAATGGTGGCGACTTAACTTCACAGCTAATGCATTTGAAAACATGATGAAATTTTATGATTATATTATCACATCATTGTCATCATCATCACTGTCATCCTCATTCTTGTCATCTTTATCATCATCATCCTCATTTTTGTCATCATCTTTACCATCGTTATCATCTTTATTATCATCATTTTCATCCTCATGTTTGTTTTACCATCCTGGCTCGGCTTGGATGCTTATGACACTGTAAATCAGTTCTTATTTGGAGTTATTGTTCTTTTAGATCGGTCAGACAACCACATCTCACTCAAATGTTCCAATTTTTGATATAGCGAGGTGCAGATATGGCTGTGTGGTTAAGAAGGTTGTTTTGCCACTATGTGGTTTCCAGTTCAGTCCCACTGCATGGCATTTTGGACAAGCATCTTTTACTATAACCTCATGCTGACTAATACTAAGTGAATTTGGTAAATGGAAACCATTTGGAAGTCATCATGTGTGTGTGTGTGTTTGTTTGTTCCTTCACCATTGCTTGAAAACCAATGTTAGTCTGTTTATGTTCTTTAACCGAGCAGTTTGGCAGAAAGTGACTGAAACTAACCCGACACTGTTGGAAGTTAAGTATAGAGAAGGCATCGGCCTGAGCTACATGTCCTTCGCCTCTATTGGCCAGCTGAAGCTTAGGTAGTGTCACGTGACAGTTTGCTGGTGCTGGCTGCTGGAGCCTACCAGCGAGTATTCAAAGGGAAATTTGGCAGGATGGTCATTCGCCTGCTGACATTTGTTGACACTGCATCAAAGAAACCAAAGAAAAAAGGAGAAAAAGTAAAAACGCACTCAACACCAGAGCTGAAGACACCTCCGAAAGGTGGTGGAGGGGGCGGAGGAGGTGCCACATTGAAAACGGTAGAGGAGTTGGGACCGAAACTGGACGTGGTTCCTCCTGATGATGTCATTAACCACTGGATTCTATAAAGGAGCTGTTGAAGTAGCAAACCACGAAACATGGTTGGAATTCTTCGAATATGAGACATAAAAAATAAGTGCTAGGGTTGATTTATTTGTCTAAACTCTTCAAGATGGTACTCCAGCATGACCACAGTCCAACAACTGAAACAAGTAAAAGATGAAAGAAAGCTTCCACGTCTTGATGCTTCTCCTGTCATCACCCACTTTACAGAGTGCACTGGGTGCATTTTATCAGGGCACCAGCACTAGAAAAGTTACCATGTCCTAAGCAAGACTTAACAGTTCTCTCAACTCTACCTTGTTTCTGCTCATTCAATAATCACTTTGCATAATAAACTATAAATAGCCAATGTATCTACTGGAAATATATTTATTTACCCTTCAGCGTTCAGATTACTCTGTCAAATGTAATACTTATTTATTCACATTGTTTTAAATTAATCATGCATTACTTTGTACCTTCAAGATTTTGAAGGTGTGGTTGCCTATTTTTAAAATAACATTGTAGGGTAGGTGTGATAGGCTAGATCTGGCCAGTTTTAACATAAAACAGGTAAAATATTTGAGCCTAATATGGCTGGTTTAAATGTAAAAGGGTTTAATCATTATTTCATGATACTTTTGTAGGTAGCTGAGCACATTTTCATTTATGATCGTACCAAAGAATAAATTGTTAAATTAATGGATTCCATACTCTAGAGTGAATGTATCCTAATAAACTTTTTTTCAATTTAATGATTTAAAAATTCCTCATTCATGAAAGCAAATGAATTTTTATCATTATCATTTAATGTCTACTTTTCCATATTTGCATGGGTCTGATGGAATTTGTTGAGGCAGATTTTCTACAGTTGGATGTTCTTCCTGTCACCACCCTCCACTTGTTTCCAAGCAAGGTATATATTTCCCATGGCCAGATAAGGTTTTTGCAGAAGACTGTAAACAAACAACATCACTTGTATGAGAGTTTTGCTCGTTCATGATCATTGTGTGACATCAGGACAAGAGTACACACACACACACACACACACACACACACACACA
>NC_068983.1:36427272-36429943 GCF_001194135.2 Octopus bimaculoides | reverse complement strand
ACACACACACACACACACACAAATGATGGGCTTCTTTCAGTTTCCATCTACCAAATCCACACAAAAGCTTTGTTTGGCCAGGGCTTTTAATAAAACACAATTGCACAAGGTGCCACACAATGGGACTGAACCTAAAACTTCTTAACCACTCAGTCACACCTGTACCTATTTAACCTGTTTGCAATTATTATTTTTTTTCTTCTTTCCATTGTCTTAGAAACAGAAAAGCGATAGACATAACAACATAACCCCCTATTTAACACTGCTCCCTAATCCATGGGTTCATTTACTGGAGTTCACTCTGCTCAAAGCATTCAGACCAGTCCTCTTCTACTTACATATTTTTTTCCTACAAACATTCATTCTGAGAATCAGCCATATTAATTTCACCATTCTGGGTGGGCTACAAATGTTATTAGTACAAATCCTCTCCTTTCACTTGATTCGAGAGACTTAAAACTTAAAGGCTTCCTGCAATTACTACCATAAGGTATCACTGTGCAAGAGTTTATTAATAGGTTTCTCCTCTATAACCACCACCACCACCACCACCACTAGATATATGCTTGTTTGCTTTCTGCTGGGTTTTACTCTCCAGCTTTACAAAAAAATAAAGTTTTACTAATGAAATCTTGTCTTTCGATGAATCTAATATTATTTTATATTTTAAAAAAATTATACAAACATTTGGGTGTTACCCAAGAACACTGGAAGAGGTTTGGTGGACAATGCTATCGATTACCTTCCCTTGCTCTCTTGTCAGGAGAGCTGTTGGGGTTATGTAAACGCCCTTTGTTTATTTGTCTCCCCTTTCTTACCTTATATACCTTCTGGCATCCTGGTGTTACCCTATTATGAAACCAAGAAGTGTAAGCAGTTGTTTAAAATAGAACAGTAAATCCGAAAAAATGTTTTCTAGAAAAGAAACATTATCATCATCATCTGTTTTCCATACTGGCATGGGTTGGACAATTTGACAGGAGCTGGAAAGACCGGGAGCTGTACCAGGATCCAATTGTCTGCTATGGCATGGTTTCTACACCTTGATGTCCTTGTTAACCCATATATCATTATCATCATCCAGTGTTTTAAATCTGAGTTTTGTTCCCGTTAACAGAGCGTGGCTGGATCTACCTCAGTGCCATGGCAACCAAGGTAGGCAGGTGCAGCCCACCCCAACCTTTATGCTGGCTGGTGCCCATTCTCTTTTGCTATCATGAGGCTTTTTTTCAAGCTGGATTTTCTAGGAGGAGCATGCCCTTGCTTACCCCCAACCTCAGTTTCTAGACATAAGTGGTCTCTAGACCAAGGCCTCTACCATGATTTTTAAGAAATGTGGTGGAAAACTAGCTCAGGAAGGCAGGGATGCTACTCCCTGAGACCCCTTGTGGGGAGCCCCTCCCCCCCATATATGTCCATAAAAAAAATGAAGTCTTAAAATTAAATTGTATTTAGATTAAACATTATGGTGATCAGAAACAAACTTTTTACCCCCACAGCCACACCTGCACTTACAATAAATAAATTATTATTATTAATAGTAATAATAATAATCCTTATGGGCACAAGGCCTGAAATTTGTGGGGAGGGGGGCCAGTTGATTAGATCGACCACATTATGCAACTTGTACTTAATTTAATGACCCCGAACGGATGACCTTGGTGGAATTTGAACTCAGAATGTAGCAGTAGATGAAATACCTCTAAGCATTTTGCCTTTGCCCGGCGTGCTAACAATTCTGTCAGCTCACTGCATTAATAATGATAATAATAATAATAATGATTTCAAATTTTGGCACAAGACCAGTAGTTTTGGGGGGAGTAAGTCAGCATTACTTAGAACTGCATGCATATTGCATAAAGTACTGTCTGTCTGTCAGGTCTTTGTTGAGACTTCACAAATAGTACAAACCCCCGGTAGACACAATATCCTCAATCGACAACCTCATGATATTGTATACTGTTCGACGTCTATAATAATAATAATAACTAATAATAATGGTTTCAAATTTTGGCACAGGGCCAGCAGTTTTTGAGAGGAGGGGTAATTCAGTTACTTTGACCCCAGTACTTGATCCCAAATTTGAGCTCAGAACACAAAGATTGATGAGATGTTGCTAAGCATTTTGTCCAGCATGCTAAAAGGTTCTGTCAGCTCACCATCTTAATAATAATAATTATAATAATAATAATTAGATTATGAACTATTTCAATGTGGGAGGGGAATCTATCTCTATGTGGGAGACAAACAAAATAAATACTAAATTTATTTCAAGGAGTATCTAATTCATTCCTGTTTTAACAATCTGAAATAGAGAAGAAAAAAAATCTGTTTTTATTTAAACTTAGCTTTGATAAACTTATAAACATCGGAATCTGTAATGAAATTTGAGCAATTTCCTGCTTTGAAAATTTTTTTTTTTTTTCCCTATTTAACCTGTCTGTATAAAATCAGGTAAAGGCGTGTAACCTAATGGTTGGGGTATTTCATTCATTATTATAAGATTGTGATTTCAATTCCCAGACCAGGCAGTGCATTGTGATCTTCATTTTATAACATGAAAATATAAAAAACAAAATTAGGCATGGCTATGTGGTAAGACGCTTGCTTCCCAACTACATGATTCCAGGTTCAGTCCCACTGCATGGCACTTTAGGCAAATGTTTTCTAC
>NC_068983.1:36419544-36427124 GCF_001194135.2 Octopus bimaculoides | reverse complement strand
AACAGCTGGTGCTGGTGTATTTATGTATAAGTACCAGGCTTGCAAATAAGTACTGGGGTCAAATTGTTTGTAAAAACACCCCAAGAGGTGGTGCTCCAGCATGGCTGCTGTCAAATGACCGAAACAAGTAAAAGAATATGCTGGCTTCAAATTTTGACTCAAGGCCAATGATTTTGCAGTGGAGGTGGGGATGGTGGCTAAGTCAATCATATTGACCCCAGTGTTCAACTGGTACTTATTTTATTGAGCCCCCACCACCACCACCACCACCACCACCAAAAGAATTAAAGGTATAGTTGACCTTGATGGATTTTGAACTCAGAATGTGAAAATGGATGAAATGCCAAGAAGCATTTTGCTCAGTGCACAAAACACTTCTGCCTGTTGCCACCTTATAACAGACGTACAGTAATCCCTTGACTATCGCGTGTGTTAAGTTCAGAAACCTCCCACAATAGATGAAAATCCATGAAGTAGAAACAGTGCTGTACTCATCATCATCATATGTCCGTTGTCCATGCTGGCATGGGTTGTACGGTTTGACTGGGCTGGCACACTGGAAGGATGTGCAAGGTTCCAGACTGATTTGGCATGGTTTTCTACAGCTGGATGCCCTTCCTAAAGCCAACCACTCCAAGAGTGTAACGGGTGCTTTTATGTGCCACTGGCACAAGTGCCATTTGCGTGTCACTGGTATCTGTCATAACTGCGATTTTGCTTGGCTTGTTGGGTCTTCTTCTCAAGCACAACATAACACCAAAGGTCTTGGTCATTGCCTCTTCAAGGCCCAATACTCATAAGGAACTTGGCCACTTTGCCTCAATGAGGCCCAATGCTCAAAAGGAACTCAGCCACCTCGCATCCATCAGGTCCAACACTTGAAAGGAACTCAGCCACTTTGCCTCCGTCACGCTCAACGCTTCAAAAGAACTCAGCCACTTTGCCTCTGTCAGGCTCAATGTTCAAAAGGAACTCAACCACCTCACCTCCGTCAGACCCAACACTTGAAAGGAACTCAGCCACCTCACCTCCGTCACGCCCAACGCTTCAAAAGAACTCAGCCACTTTGCCTCTGTCAGGCTCAATGCTCAAAAGGAACTCAGCCACTTTGCCTTCATCAGGCCCAACATTTTTTATATTATTTTTATAATTTGTATATATTTTATATTAGAAATGCAAAACAACGCCACAGAGGAATCGATGTAAGCTTAAATAATAAACCACAATAGGTGATACATGATATGGTGAGGGATTACTGTATATGAAATGTTATTACTTTTCTATAATTTTCAAAAGCTGTCATAAATGCAGGTATGGCTCACTTCATGCTGCACCTGTCCATTCAGTTGTAAATGAGAGGGAGTGATACAATCTCAGTCACTTATGTACTCCATAGAAACTGGGTAAAGCTTCAGCCTTATGTGTCCTGGGGCTCGTGTCAGACTTAAGTATAAAAATCAAACAAATTGACCCCTCCCTACCATACTTGTTTTTTAAGTATTGGGGTACTTTTTCTTTTGTTCCCTTTTGCTGAGCTACTAAATTATGATGGACATAAACAACCCAACACTGGTGGTCAAGCAGTGGTGCAGTATGGAACTCAGATATGCATGGCTCACACACACTTACGCACATGCTTGCATACACACTCACAAGTACACACACGCATGCACATAATGGACTTCCTCACTCACAGATTCTGTCTGCCACATTTGCTCACAGGGCATTTGTTGCCCTGATGCTATGGTGGAAAACATTTGTCCAAGGCCCAACATGCCTTACAATGGGATTGAACCCATGATTGCAAAACTAGCTTCTTAATCATGCAACCATACCTACATTTATGAAAAGTTTTGAAAACTATACAAAAATGACATTTACTATATATGTTATTTTTTTACTTCCATGTTATCATAAAAAGGGTTAATGCTGTTGGTGTTTCACCCAAGTTAGTCTTGATTAAACCTCAAATACACTCCAGCCATGACCATCCCATCTTTTTGTCTATCTAGGACTATATTGTCCAATGTGTACATTATTTTTTTTTATAAGAGAGCATGATGCAATAATTTAAGATTTAGTTGCTATTTCAAGTGGATCAAGCAACAACAGAGAATTTTTTGAAGATGCGGATTATAACAAAATTATGTGCATAACACAGAAGCTGATTGTACTTTAACATCAGCCAGCCAAAGAAGATTATTATCGTCAATTATCACTAGAATTTGCCTACTAACAGACATGCCACGTAACCAATCCATTGGTAGTGTCTTAATTTGAGCAGTCACAACATTGTAATTTAATACAAGGCTTGTGACCCTAGATTTAACAGCAGAAAACAGTTATTTAAATCTATCCCAGTTCTACATTGGTACTTTATTGTAACAACCCCAGAGAGATGAAAGTTGAAGTTGACCTTGGCAAGGTTTGAACTCAGGATATAAAGTGCTGTAACTAAATACCGCAGTAATAATTCTTTAAAAATGTTGATACAAGACCAGCATTTTTGAGGGGAGAGGTAAGTTAATTACATCAACCCCACCCCCGATGCTCAGCTGGTATTTATTTTATCAACCCCAAAAGGATGAAAGGTAAAGTCAACCTCAGTGGAATTTGAACTCAGAACATAATGTAATAAGAAGAAATGTTACTGCCCATTTTCTCCCGCTAACAATCCTGTCGGCTCACCACATTAATAATAATGGCATCAAATTTTGGCACAAAGACAGCAATTTCAGGGATGTGGAGTAAGTCAATTACATCAACCACAGTGTTCAACTGGTTCTTAATTCATTGGCCCTGAAAGGATGAATGGTCAACCTCAGCGGAATTTGAACTCACAACGTAAAAATGGATGAAATGCCGCTAAGCATTTTGCCTGGTGTGCTAATGAATCAGCCAGCTTGCCGCCATAATAATAATAATAATAATAATAATAATAATAGTTTCAAATTTTACCACAAGGGCAGCTATTTGGGGGAGGGGATGAGTCGACTACATTGACCCCAGTGTTCAACTGGTACTTATTTAATCAACCCTGAAAGGATGAAAGGCAAAGTTGACCTCAGTGAAATTTGAACTCAGAACATGGCGGTAGACAAAATATCACTCAGCATTTCACCCAGCGTGCTAACGATTCTACCAGCTCACCACCTTAAATAATAATAATAATGATGGTAATAATAATAATAATGATTGATTTATCAACTACTGCAGAAGTTCATTGGTGACTGCTGTGTTGAGAAGTAATTTGATTAGAAAATAAAGTATGGCACTTTGTGTTTTAAGTTGAGGGTTTGCCATGCAATAAAATAGCTCTAACTTCAATGGTTGAATATATGATGATATGTGTGTGAGATTACTGAAATTCTCATGTTTTCTGGCTGTTATGCATTAATAGCTATGTAGACAACTTAATATGCAAGTCTGGATTGAAGAGCAAGAAAGAAAGTATATTGAAATAGAGGGTATTCTTTTTTTTTCCTTCCTGCCGACCAATACATCTGTAACTATACATGCCTTACCGCTGTTCTTAAACTAATTGATGGTTCTCCAGTTGGTTTCAGTAAATATGTAATTACAACATAAAACTAAGAAATGAAGATAAACAAGACAAACTAAACTTATAAAATGCAGTTAGTTGTTTGTTTGTGTGTGGCGGGGCTTTGCTGTTCGTGCCATTGGTATGTGCATAGTTGTTTAAAAGAGAAAAAAAGTGTTCACCTAAGCTCTCTACTCAATGTCTGATTGCTCGATCCTGTAACCTGATTCTATTGTTGCTTAACAAGTTTGCCGTCCTCTCGTCAATGGTATCTTGCTATTAGACTTCCACTGTCTACACACAAACACACACACACACTAGTGATGTAGTGAAACCACAAGCAGACTATCGGAAAACATAAGCTTCAAATGCGATAAATACACTGGAATGTTCCATGAACACACCAGAAATAGAACCCCTTGAATGCCTGGATGGTTCACTCGAAGTAGTTGATAGCTTTTGCTACCTGAAAGATGTCATCAGCAAGGGAAGTAGTTGCTCTGAAAGTATAGTACTCAGAGTAAAAACGGGCTGGAAAAAGTTCAGGGAGCTACTACCACTGATGGCAACAAGGTCTTTTTCCACAGAGTGAAAGGTAGATTATATGATGCTTGAGTTGGGACTGCAATGCTGCATGGTAGTGAGACATAATGTCCTCTTTTCCATGTTTCCATGTGACAGACAGAAATTGTTGAGAGAGATTTTCTACAGTTGGATGCTCTTCCTGTCACCAACCTTGACCCTTTTTTCCCTATAGACAGTTGTGTTTTCCATGGAAAACAGGGACTGGACAACAATATTTGTGTGTTGATGATGCTCGTTCATAACCATCACGTGATACCAAGACAAGGCTATACACACACACATACAAAAACACAGATACATACATGATTATCTCAGTTTCCATAGTATTTAAAGAGGATGAGTGTAGCCAGTAATGAAGTAAAACAAATTAATAATGTACATAAAGTAATGGCGGTGGGGTGGGGTAGAAAACGTAGGGATCTACTGCTATACGTGACTGCTAAACTTGTTAGTGCTAGAAATAGTAGTGAAATCTCCTTGAAATCATCCCTTACTGTATTAAAAAAGAAGGACATATGATCATGGATGCACAGTATTTCAGAAAAGAGATGATCGTGATTGTAATATATTTCATTGTAAGACTAAATTGGCCCTAAACAACGACAACTGGAAAGTTATATTATCACACACACACAAACACACACACATGTAACTGTGCCCCACCAAGCACACACCCCCTCCCCCATCATCTCATCTTCCTAATGTTCATCCCTCCATCACTCTTCTAACTAAGGTACTATTCAGCTGGTGCAATCATTTGAGATCAGAATCAGCTCGTCATACTTCATCCTGCCACCTTTGGTATTACCGGTACCCTCACTCATCATCTCTGTCCATATTACTTTCCACGATTCACCCCACTTTCTGTGCCTTTCAGTAATCTCTGCCTTCTCTCTGAGCTACGTCTTAGGTCCACCATGCCTCATCCTTAACACCTCTCTCATCTGCCATCATTCTCAACACCTCATATCCACTATTGACACCTCCTCTCTCTGCCTTTGTTACTCCATTCACTATAGCCAGTCTCCTGTACCTTTGACTCACATCTCTTCCACAGTTCATCATTCTCCCAATCCTCCACTGTCACCTACTGCACATCCCCTACTCTGAATTATAGGCAAATATATAATACTGCTGCTCCCCACATCTCCTGTGCTGATGGTTGTCATTTCTATTTCTCTCATCTCTCCTCTATACTGACATCTACCACCAACCACATCTTCACCCTTTTTCATCTCTCACTACATCCATACTTAACCTAATTCCTACCTATCTGTCACTTTCCTCCCACACGATTTGACTGATGACTGGTGAACCAGATGGCTACACCAGGTTCCAATCTGATTTGGCAGAGTTTCTACAGCTGGATGCCCTTCCTAACGCCAACCACTCCGAGAGTGTAGTGGGTGCTTTTACGTGCTACCGGCACGAGGGCCAGTCACATGGTACTGGCAACGGCCACGCTCAAAAAGGTGTTTTTTACGTGCCACCTGCACAGGAACCAGTCCAGCAGCACTGGCAACTTACTTATTTCAGTCTTTGTAAGCTGGGTACTTATTCTATAGGTCTTTTCTGCCAAACTGCTAAGTTATGGGGGACATAAACGATCCAACATAGGTTGTCAGATGGTGGTGGCGGGGACAAACACAGTCATACAAATGCATACATATATACAATGGGCTTCTTTCAGTTTCTGTATACCAAATCCACTCACAAGGCTTCAGTCAGCCTGAGGTTATAGTAGAAGTCACTTGCCCAAGGTGCCACACAGTGGGACTGAACCCACGATTATGCGGTTGGGAAGCAAGCTTCTTACCACACAGTTACTCTTGCGCCTATATATATCTATTTATCTATTTGTGGATGCTAGTTCCATGTCAGAACCACTTGTGCCAGTGGTGCATAAAAGCACCCTGTACACTCTGTAAAGTGGTTGGTATTAGGAAGGGCATCTAGTTGTAGAAACCATGCCAAAATCGATGTGGAGCCCTGGAAACTCTTCAGCTGGCCAGTTCTTTTCAAACTATCCAACCCATGTCAGCATGGAGAATGGACGTTAGATGATCATGACATAAATTCTAAAAATAAAAACTTTAGATTTGTTGCTTGACATTGAATTTCTTATCACTAGAATCAATGAAGCATGACTCCGTACCATACATATTTGCTCAAGTGGAACAGTTTGGTTCTTTTTATAACCAATATTACAATGACTAAACAATAACTATCAGAACAATAGGTTTTCTTGAATACACAGCCAATTGTTGTTGCTGCTGTTGTTGTTGCTGTTGAACTGTATGTGTCAGTAATGACTCAGCAGAACTGAGATAAAAAGTGTTTTTGGTATGACTTTTTTATCCAATTGTCAAGTTATAATCATCATCATTCTCATTGTTTTAATGTGCACTTTTCTATGCTGGCATGGATCAGGCACTTTATTAAGTGGATTTTCTGTGGCCAGATGCCCTTCCTGTTGCCAACCTTTACCTGTTTTCAGACATGTTTGCACAGAACATTGGAAATGAATGTCAATCATTTACAACATTTGTGTGGTGTTAAGACAAGGAAACACAAAAATACACACACAAACATTTACACATACATGCATGCATGTGCACACACACAGAGTTTATAAATCTACTGTATAGGTTACATATATCATATCTTGATACTATGAGGACTAGATCCCCATTGACAGGCCTCTACTATTATATATTAGAGGCCCTGTCAATCTTATTTTTGTATGTCAATCTTATTTTTAAATTTACTCAGTTTTTATCCCAATTTTTTAATTTGTATTTATTTCTCTTATCTTATTTTTTTTTATTTTCATTATTTATTTTTTTGTATAAATTAATGAGGGGTGGATAGAGCTCCTCTGTTTACCCAAGCCATGGTAAAGGCAGTCTATCTAGAAGAAAGTAACTCTGAATTTAAATACTTCACTGCTGTCTTATAGTTAAACTTTGGTTGGGCAAAGACTGGGAGAAGGATACTCTGATATAAAACCTGCGACTGCAAATGCACCTAATGACGTTGACTTGCTCTTCTTTTTGGATCATGCTTTGTAGTTTAGAGAGTGGGAATGGTTGTTGTGCAAAACTTTTCCTCACTTTAAAAAGTGTCAAGCAGAGGTATTGCTGGATAGACAAAAGAAATGAACATCTTGTATGTACATGGCTGGTGGAAGCTTAAAAAGGCACATCTAAACAATGAAAGTTCATATTGATAATGAAGTAAATGGCAAAAAGGACTCTAGAACATTTTGTTCTGTGGTCTGGCCCAGCAGGTGTCCCAGGGCAGCACAGCCTGGACTAGGTTACCAAGCCTACCAAAAGCACTACTAGTCCTGCTGATTCTGTATGACATTTCATCATCAAGACCAGCAGTGCTCAAGGTACTTCCTAAATAAATACGTATCTATATATATATATATATATATATATATATATAT
>NC_068983.1:36413710-36414600 GCF_001194135.2 Octopus bimaculoides | reverse complement strand
GGCACATAAAAGACACCATTTCGAGCGTGGCCGTTTTCGTGCGGGTGACACGTAAAAGCACCCACTACACTCTCTGAGTGGTTGGCGTTAGGAAGGGCATCCAGCTGTAGAAACTCTGCCAAATCAGACTGGAGCCTGGTGTTGCCATCCGGTTTCACCAGTCCTCAGTCAAATCGTCCAACCCATGCTAGCATGGAAAGCGGACGTTAAACGATGATGATGATGATGATATATATATATATATATATATATGTATATATATGTACATATGTGTATATATATATATACATATGTTTATATATGTACATATATTTAACGTTGCTTGTTTTCACTTTTTCGAGATCAGTAAATAATTTCACTGGAAAAAGACATAAGTATATGCAAAGGGAAATCTTTCGCATCGAAGGTCAGCGATTGTCGTACGCTGAGGACAGGTAAATACCTAGAAACTCGAGTCCGTGCGTATCGCAGATCAAGATGGGAAGGATGACTTCCCTTTGCAAATATAGACAGGATGCAGATGTGTGTCAAAAGCCAGCTGGAGGAGATGTTCCCCTGGGGCTAAAAGCAACAGTAACATCTACCCTTAGGGTTCAGCCACATTTAAGTGGCAGATATTCTTCACCTTGTCGTGCAGTTACTGTTAATACCTCGTTCAGAGATTTAACGTTGCTTATATATATATATATATATATCTGTGTGTGTGTGTGTGTGTGTAGAAAAAGGCACATACAGACTGAGGAAGTCAGAAAGACCATGGTGGTGCTCCAGCATGACCACAGTTAAAAATTCAAGGTGGTGCCCTGAACATGGCCGCAGACTGAAACAAGTAAAAGATAAAAGATAACATTGAACTATTTTCTCCCCTCCCCACCCTTATACTTGTTTCC
>NC_068983.1:36406797-36412706 GCF_001194135.2 Octopus bimaculoides | reverse complement strand
ATATATATATATATATATATATATAAATCTACAACGGGCTTCTTTCAGTTTCTGTCTGCCAAATCCACTCATAAGGCTTAAGTTGACCCAAGGATATAGTAGAAGACACTTGCCCAAGGTACTACGCAGTGGGACTGAACCCAGAACCATGTGGTTGGTAAACAAGATACTTACCACACAGCCACTACTTATATTTTCTATATTCATTTAGTTATATTGTCTATTTTCTCTTAAAATTAGGGTACTAAGCCATTGACTATAAAACTTCTTTAAAAGAATGCATTACTTTTGTTAGCCAGATGTGTGCATGTGTATGTTTGCCTCTGTGTGTGTATGTGCGTGTGTGTGTATTTAAAAGTTTTTGCAAAAAATACTCAATACTTTCATATTTAAAGAAAGACTTTTGAAGTTATTAAATATTTTTAAAAACGTTTTTGTCAAAACAGAATGACATGAGCTTTTTAGAAATAAGTTTCTGTATTGTGTGTCAGTGCTTTTATTGTTCAACTTTTCAAATGTATTCTGGGTTAATCTGTTTTAAAGGAAGTTTTTTTAGTAATGGTGTTGACTATTTCTGATGTAGTTTTGCATTTAGAATTCATATAAAGTATTCTTCTTTTGCCTTTTTGTTACTAATAATTTTATTTTATTTTCATAAAAAAAAGGAAATATTTTTAATTTTCCATTTGCACAAATGTCTAGATGTACACTGCTTGGAGCATTTATTCTAAGAGCTGAATCTTTAATTTGCTGTTTGTGCACTGTCATTCAGCTGGCTAGTTTTGATCCTGTTTCTCCAATGTAATTCTCTTTGATCTTGTTTCTCCAATGTAAATTATCATTACATTGTGAACATGTGATATGGCAGATAAGTTTTTGTTTTGCAATTCATGTTTGCATTTACCTTCAATTCCTTTCCATCCTTGACCCTTTTAGTTGTTCCTTATTCAATCATTTCACACATCCCACAATGAGGGTCTCCACGGTTTGTTACTCGTGTTATTTTTTGTTAGTCTTTTGACATTTGATGGTTGTCTTTGGCTGTTGATAATTTTTAATTCTTTAATTATTTGTTGGAGATTTGATGATTGATGTAAAATTGGGAGGTAAGATGTTACAATTTCTAGGATTTATGGGTGACTGCAAATGGAATATTTATATTTGTTTTTATTTTCCCCCTCGTTGTGAGTGTTTCTCCATAAAGCAAAAATGTAGATTTCTTTTGCTTTGGTTTTGATATGGAAGTAACACAATTTGATCTAACAATTGTTTCTCTCACCTATTTGTGTCTGTAACTATTGAGCATATACCGGATGTGGAATGGATGACAAGATCAAAAATGTGTGTCAAGAATTGGCTATAACTGTCTCATTTCCTTTAATAGTTATCAGAATATCCAGAAAAGGAAGTTCCCTTTATTAATTTCTTTAGTGAACTGGATCAATTCATGAATGTTATTTATTAATTTATGCAATCTTGTAAGGTCCTCCTTACATTTGTTCCAAAATATGAAGCAGTATTCCAAGAACCTTTTTTCTACTAAATAGGATCAGAAATGCTGATCAAAAATAATTCCATGCAAGGTATAGATTTTTACTTCCAAAATTCTCATTACTAGTGTCACAAACATTGGTGTAACTTTTGTTCCCATTGCTGTGCCTTGTATATATATATATGAATAGATGGATGGCTAGATAGATATGTATATATAGACATATTTAGACAGCTATATACATCTATATATAGACATATATATATATGAAACACTCACACATAGGTAGATAGATAGATAGATAGATTATCATCATTAAATGCCCTCCTTCTATGCTGGCAAGGATTGTTTGACAGTAGCTGACAAGTTAGAAGACTATGCCAACCTCCACTCTCTGTTTTGGCATGGTCTCTACAGCTGAATGCTCTTCCTAATGCCAACCACTTTACATGGTGTACTGGGTGCTTTCTATGTGGCACCAGCAGCAGTGATATTACCAAGTAACTTGCAAGTCAAAATTTCTCATCTGAGATGAGAGTAGTGTTGAGAGCAGTAGTGTTGAGAGCAGTAGTGTTGAGAGCAGTAGTGTTTACCGTATGATTAGAGGTTTGATTATGAATAAAAGGATAGAATAGATGTCTTGTAGTAGAGGAGGAGATACATGGCTACCTCACTTGGAAACAGGAGAGAGATAAGATATATAAATATATATATATATATATATATATATATATATATATATATATATATATACATATATACACTCACACACACATACACACACATGCATATATATATGTATATATATATCCTTGTAAGAAGTTTTCTTCCAAACCACATGGTTCCAGGTTCAGTCCCCCCTTGGGCATATGTCTTCTGCTATAGCCTTGAGCTTACCAAGTACTTGTGAGTGAATTTTGTTGACAGAAACTGAAAGTAGTCTTTCATATTATATATATGTATGTATGGGTGCGTGTGTGTGTATATATATATATATATATATATATATTATAGTTATCTGTATGCATGTCTTTGTGTCTGTGTGTACCCTGTCACTGCTTGACAATCGGTGTTGGTGTGTTTACATCCCCATAACTTAGCAGTTCAGCAAAAGTCACCGATAGAATAAATACCAGGCTTTAAAAAATATGTACTGGGATTCATGCAGCTAAAATTCTTCAAGGCAACGCCCCCTCCCCCCACATGGCTACAATTTAGTGACTAAAAGGAGTAAAAAGATATTTAAAAAAAGCAAAAAAAGATATATTCATATTCACACACACATGTATGTATATAAAATAAAATGAGATAAGTTGGATTATAATTGCAAGTACAGGTATATTAAATACCGTACAAAGTATATTCGTTTATTGAAATCATTTTCGCTTCATGAGGCAGGAAACATAGGCATAGTAGCAGCTGCAGCCAACTCTGAATGATAAAAGGAAACAATATAAAGATTTGCAAGTTTCCTGATATAAACTTGTATGTTGAACTACATTTGCCATATCTTGGGAGGGTCATTGTGCCAATAATAAACACATTCACTGGTACTATTTCACTTCTTTATTACTTGTTTGTCAATTGGTTATCTATTTCACCAATGAACTAATCGTTTGATTAATCATTTGGTTAGTCAGTCAATCAACTGGGTTTGTGAAAGTCTTCTCGTTGCCAGTCAATGACATGCTCTTTCTATTGCAGGTCAGTTTCAGGTCTGTCTCTGTAAATGATATACCATTAAGAAAATGATAGTCTGATTTATTTTTGTTTTTGGTTCTGAAGTCAAGAGGACAGCTGTGGACAGGTGTTTCTGCCTTAGACAGCACAGCAATTGTTCTGTCTTCATTCCAGCAGTCATAAGACTTAGACATTTTTATATATATTTGTACTTGCGTTTGTGGAGGGGAGGTTATTAAATGTTTCTTTACTGTTTTACAGTTGTATTTCAATTGATTTTGTTATAGCAGTTTGTGTTTACAGATTTGTGTATATTTATGACTATTATGTGAACAATGAGTGAAATTTTAAAATAAAAATGCTACAAATTTCTTTGAATCCTTTGTAACTTTTTACATTTTACCTATTCTGCCTCATATTACTTTCTTTTACCATTCTCCCTCCCACTCTCCCTCTCTATTTTGACAAACTGCCTGCCAACATGTCTGTCTGTCTACAGACAAGCTGCTGATATTACAGCAAGCCTTTCACCTCTCTACTTTTTCACTACTCAGTTATAAAGATAATAGTAGTGGTGATGAGGTGTTTGTTGTAGGTACTCATTCATTTAAAGCACTCTTATAAAATGGGTACATGCAAGATCTATGTGGTTAAGTAGCTTGTTTTGCAATCAGACAGTTCCATGTTCAATCCCGCTGAACAGTACCTGGTGCAAGTCTCTTGTACCATAACCTCAGTTCAACAAAAGCCTTGTTTGTGAAATCAAGTGGAAACTGTTAAGAAGCCTTTCAAATCAACTGTGCCTCTAATTCAAAGAGCCAGTAGTTCCACACAGTGTGTGGCATAGGATTATATTGTTTGTGAAATAGTCAAAGACATCACATTTCAGAGAGCTAATTGTTCTGTTGACTGAATAAGAAGTCATATCTTTGAGTCTGTTAGAAGATTCATTTTGTTTTAGGGTTTTGTTTTTGATGGAGTTCTAGCATTGTGTGTGTGTGTGTGTGTGTGTGTGTGTGTGTGTTATTTGTGGATTAACAAAGCTACCAATAATTTCATGTAGAAAATTCCAAAATTTTTCAAATGATCCTCTTAAGGATGTTGATAATCAGCCTCCATGTTAGATGAGACTAAAAAATATACTTACCTACCAAATGTGGTGTTGCTCCTCATTCTTGCTGTTTGAAACTTTCATGTGTGTGTATACACATGTATGTATATAGAACCTTAGATGAACACCACCATATGGTTGATCAATGTACTAGGAAAGCAGACAAATCCACAGAAGTTCACTGTGTCCAAATACCTGGACACTAACATGAAACAATAAATAGTCTTCAGTAATGATAATTACTAAATGTACGTATACACAATACATACATACATATTGTTATTAAGAATACAATTATTAAGAAGAACCATATAAAAATCTTTGTGAAATTCAGCTACCCAGGTTTTTTTTGGCCAGTATATTAAGCTTATTTCATCATTTCTTTTTAAAGCTGGCAATACCAACAAGGTGGTTTAGTAACTGCATTTGATGTAAGTAACATTTAAACAAGCATGCATGGTTTGAAAAAGATGGAGTATTCGAGAGGTGGTAATTACTGAACAGAAAACATAAACAGGTCTCTGATGCAACATAAAAATTTTGTAAACCATCACTGAAATTGGTTACGGCCTGCCTGCTGGTCTATCTTTAATTCTTGTTAAAATATACTTTGTAAAATCCTGACATAATATTTTGCTTTTGGTATTTATACAATCCCTGGAAGTTTTTAGGTTCTTGAAAAGACAGTTTTTCAAATGAACATATGGAACATATATTTCATCGATTACACAGAGAAAGCATATCTTCCAGTTGATGTCAGCATTGTTATGCTTCAAGATTGATACCATGGGGGTTATTTGTGTCTCTTGGTGCTTAAAGGAAGAAAATTGATTGATGTCTGTAAATTTTCCTTCCACATTTCCTATGTAGCATTTTGTCTCTGTCCAGCTGATGTATATATACATACATACATATAAATATATGTGTGTGTGTATGTGTGTGTGTGTCTACATCAGCTGGGTGGAAACAAATGGTATATATGTATGTGTGTGAGTGTGTGGAAGGCAAAATTGGGTTAATAGAAGAAATATCTCTGCATCCATAATACAGAGTACTTCCTTGAGTTGTGATAACTCAGTTAATAATCAAATAAACGCACATGCAAACACACACACACTTGCAAATACACACACGCACTTTGGGATCAATGTAATCAACAATCCCCATCCCCACTAAATTTTTGGGCATCGATGAAGATCAACTAACCAGTCTATTTCGGAGAACTTTCAGGCCTGGACTTAAAGATAACTTCCGGAAATCCCTTACCTGGCAGTTCTACCGAGGGGTGCTACCTGTTTGGGATAAACTTTACAGGTATGGAAGTGCCGTCAGGCAGGCCGGCTTGAGGTGTGCCCAGAATGATGAAACCGTTCTGCACGCCCTAGTCCAGTGCCCGAGTATTGCTGACCTGTGGGTTTGTCAAACACCTGCTGTCACGTGTGGGACAGATCCAGCTGTCAGCTGAATTCATTGTGAGGATTGCCCCACCGCCCGCTTTTGGCCGGGAACAGCAGACAATTTTTATTTGTCTAGTGGCTGTAGCGAAAGAGGCAGTATGGTGGATCCATTTGAAAGAGCTAAAAACAGATACTTTCCTCTTTGACCAAGCTCTCATCAACTTTTCTA
>NC_068983.1:36405467-36406218 GCF_001194135.2 Octopus bimaculoides | reverse complement strand
TTGGAAGCCTAGTACTTATTCTATCGGTCTCTTTTGCCGAACCACTAAGTTACGGGGACGTAAACACACCAGCATCGGTTGTCAAGCGATGTTGGGGGGACAAACACAGACACAAACATATACACACACATACATATATACATATATATGACGGGCTTCTTTTCAGTTTCCGTCTACCAAATCCACTCACAAGGCTTTGGTCGGCCCGGGGCTATAGTAGAAGACACTTGCCCAAGGTGCCACGCAGTGGGAATGAACCCGGAACCATGTGGTTGGGAAGCAAGCTACTTACCACACAGCCACTCCTGCTCCAATTGTTGCTCTATGCTGTTGCTTGTCTTTTAATTTTAGTGTATGTGAGCCTTTGCGGCTAATAAAAGAAATTATTATTATCATTATTATTATTATTATTATTATTATTATTATTATTCCCATCATCACTCCAAACCAAGTAATAGTTTTTAAGTTCTAACTCTCTTTCTATATTTATGGTTATGTAAATAACTCATAACCTATGTAACTAAATAGCTTTTAACAACTTTTTTCTTTCCACGTAGCTATTTAGCAGAAGCAAAATAATGTACTGAAGAAATATGGTTGTTGCTTGATACCTCTCTTATTATTGTAATTGTTGTTGTTGTTGTTAAGGTGCAATTTCCAATAATATCTTAAAGGAAACTAATATGTGTTTGAAGGAGGAACAGTGGTGGGGAGAATAAGTTTACTGTGGTGACTATGTGAAATGGTTACT
>NC_068983.1:36400495-36405457 GCF_001194135.2 Octopus bimaculoides | reverse complement strand
TCTCTCTCTCTCTCTCTCTCTCTCTCTCTCTCTCTCTCTGTCACTCTCTCTCTTTCTCATGCACTTTCCCCTCTGCCTGACTGAAGTTGTCTGAGATTTCCTTGGATTACTAGTTTCTCCAATTGACTAACCAACTCTAGTACTGAAAGTAAGCACATCAGTCCTGTTAGGAACTGCAACAGTTCAGTTCAGTACAGACGTGTAGTGAAGAGTGAAGCCTACAGAGAGTGAGTGAGAGAGAGAGAGAGAGAGAGAGTGATAAAGAAAGAGTGAAAGCGGAGGTGGGCAGGCATGTGTGTCTGTACCTGTGTATGTATATGATATATGATGTGTATGTACGTGTGTGTGTGTTTGTGATAGACAGCGAGAGAGGGGAACAGATGGATTGTGCCAACACCCTGTCCGGCTGTCCTATTGTATACTGCTGCTTGCTGCCAACATTAGCATGGCACAAGGACAACACAAGTGGAATATATTACCTGTACACAAGTGTCTCCCTCCTCTCGCAAGCATCTTTCCTAACTTTCTAAACAGGCCGTACACATGGAGTTTTTATTATTTCTCTTCTTCAAAACAAGAAATAGAAAGATTTCAAAATCTTCTAAGTTGCGATAGATTACCTTCCTTTCTAGACACTTCCCTGCCCAACACTCTTTCCTGATCTTTTTCTAAGACTTTTTGCAACACACACACACACACACACACGTGTGATGTTTTTCAATAATTATCTCCTTTATTCATGGAATTATTGAAATACTTAAGATTAACAATTAATTTCATGTGGCTAATTAATTTTTGCTGACGTAGGTATTTTAATTTTATCTGACTTTCCTAAAATTTTATTTTCTACTATTATTAAGACCTTATAATTAGGGTTAATTACAGTTTAAAACTTTTTTAATTTGCCAAACAATTTAACTTATACTCTTAATATACTTTTTTTTATATTCAACTTTTCACTTGAACGTGTGTTTGTGTATATATATATATATATATATATATATATATATATATATATATATATATATATATATATATATAATTTGTGTGTTAAATAATTGCAAAATTTCTTATTTAATTTAAAGACCATTAAGAAAGTTGTTGCATTCATTTTTTTTTTTTTTCCGGTTAATTACTTTTAATTAAATATGTTGCAATTTTAGAATTATATTATTGCTTCCATTTTCTTATAAGACAACAACAAAAAAATGTTATCCTTCCTTGACAAGCTCCTTCCTGAAATTCTGTCAAGTCCCCAAAGTGACCTTTTGCTTATTTTGGGCTTTCAATTTGACAGTTATTGATTGTCTTTATATATATATATATATATATATACCAAATCACACATGCATACATACATGGATACATCTAGCTCTCCCTCTTTCATATATATATGTATGTATATACACAAATACAGAATTGAATTAATTTTATCTTAATCTTACACTTCAAGTATATAATAGATCATTATTTACAGCTAAGTTATATACTCATTCAAATATATAACTTCTTAAACTTTCTTCTGCAGTCTAAAAATCAGTCCAGTGTAGTTTCATAACTTATAAATATAGATGAAATACCGTAAATTTTTTTTTTCTTTAGATCTATATAAAAAATCTTGTCTTTCGAACAAGTTTATACCTCAGTCTTTTAAACTTGTGAGCCAATAAGCACACTGCAAATAGAAACTAGCAACTTGTACAAGTTGTTACACCGAAATAATTTTATTTGTAATATACACATGCATGTACAACACCAAACAAGAATTCTTTTGCCTTCATCGGAAAACTTTTTTAAATCATGCACAAGCAAAAAATTCTTTGTAAAGAATCCTATTTTTTTGGAAAATACTTGGTTTTGTAACATGGCACAATGAATGGAAATAATACAAATACAAACAATTTTGTCCAACGTCGGACAGTTCGTTCAAATCAATCAACTCTTAATAGACGGTCTTGGCCGATTGCTCCTTTCAAGGTAAGATACTTAACTGATGTGGCAGACTTTTCTTTATTCTGTGTTTTTAGTTTCTGCATGGTAATAGATTCATTGTAGCCTTTAAAAGTATACATTTTCTGTTACATTCAATTTTATCTTATTACCCTGAGGTGTCAGTACTTTTGACGAGTTGTAGCACACCTGGACACTATATTCTCATTATTGTTATTATTTTTAATTATAATTATATATGTTTATTATAAAATATGATACATCTATAACATTTTTTATTACTTTTTTATTTATTTATTTATTTTTTTCTGTTAATCCATATAGAAAATATTAAATATTTAGAAGAATATTCAAAGCACTATTCTACCAAATTTAGTGAGTGGATTTGAAAAAGAAATAAACTATTTCTTCATCAATAATTCTAAGATCTATAAATGTTTACCTGTATTTTAGTTGATTGTTTAGTATTACCTCATATTTAGAAAAGGAAAAAGTTACGAAAAATGAAGAAATTTCAAGTGTCTTTTACCAAATATGTGTGTGTTTTTATTAACCTTGATTTCATGTTAGTGCCCAAGAATTTGGGCACACTGATTTTCAGTTGACTTCTGTAGGAGTTGGAGAGCAAACACACGTGCACACACACACACACACACACACACACACACACACACACACACACAGTTTTCTACAATATTTTCTGAGAGTGCTTTTTGATACTGTCTTACATGGACAAAAATGTAGCATCATTCGCCATCATCAAACATCCACTTTTTCATGCTTGCAGGGGTCAGACAGAGTTTATTCAGGCACATTTTCTGTGGCTGGATGCCTTAACTGCAAGGGAAATATTTTCCTATGTCCATATATGTTTTTACAGAATGTTGGAAATAAAAGACAATCATTTACAACAATCACATACTGTCGAAAGAAGGAGACACAAACTTTCTACCACGCACATGCGCGCACACACGCACACAAATTAAACTGTTAATCCGATTCAGGATTGGTTCTAGGTGCACCATAGGTGTACTTTTTTTTTATACCTGTTTCACACCTAGAACCAGCCTTGAGTTGGATCTACAGTTTAAATTGAATTTGGTACTTACATATCTACAGTATCCTGCCAACACACTGTGAACCTTATGCTATTGAACCTAGCCATTTTTGGCATCCTACATGTTGATGTGCCTAGATTCTAATGAATATTCTAACTAATCTACATACATACACACACATATATCTATATTACATTAAAAATGAACTTCAATCTTGCTTGCTTTCAATGTTACATAGTTAAACTGGTGCATAATGGGAAAATACTTAGAAAGTAAAGTGCCCCTGAAATGTGAATACAAATGGAATAAAACAAGTTTCGCATAAATCAGGTTATTGAGATATTTGGGGTTTTGGGGGTAAAAATACCCAAAATGGTGCATAGTGGGAAAATACTCCGAAAATAGCTTAACCCTGAAAGGGAAGAAACTCTAACTTTTCCATTAGACACATTATGATGGGCAAAATATTTTTAAGCGAAAATGACTTTGAAAATACAGTAAATATTTCATAAAAGACTTGTTCGTAACCTCGGTGTGAAATAGTTTTCCATAGGTTTCTTTCGAGTGCATTCAACATATGTTGCCGCCAAAGATTTGGCTGCTATTACTAGCTAGCACGCCCTGCTACCTCGTAACAGCTATTTGTGATAAGGAACCTGAAATACCTGTTACGTGGTAGCAGGACGTGCAAGAAATAGCAGCCAAATCTTCCTTTTCTGGGGAAAAGAGCCGTTTACGCCTGATTTTGATGTCACATTCATTGAAAGCATGCAAAATAACCCGGAAAAGAGAAAAAAACACGAAACAAAACTCCATTGCTGAGAAACTCAGACTTTCCCCAGTAGCTTGAATTATTGGTAACCCAACAGATCATGGGTAGTCTAGTATATATATATATATATATATATGTATTTATACATACACGCCCAGATACATACTTACTGTTTCTTAAGACAATACAGTTAAGAAATGTGTTTCTAACTTATCACCATGCCTCTTTCATATATCTTGGAACGGTTAAGTTTCAATCCTCTCAGATATTGAACCAGATATTCTACTAAAACATGTTTACATATGGAGACTTCAGTGTACAACTACTTTACGCCAATTAATGACATACTTTAACATGTTTTGTATATTTAGCTTGTGTTGTATGTATATGCGTGTTTATGTTAGTGTATACATACGTCTTTGATTGAATATTTAGATGTTTGTTTTTTGTTTTGTTTTTTTAAATTTTCTTTCCCTCCCTCCCTTCCACCCCATTTCAATCTACATAAAGAAGGATTTGTAGGTAACCTGAATTTTTCAAAATCCAATACAAAAGATCATTTCAGTTTAGGTAATTAATGTCTTTGTCTTCTGTATCTCTTTCTCTCCCTCCCACTCTCTTCTTCCTCTGTTTCTCTTCCTCCTTTTTCCCTCTCCTTTTCTTCTTCCTTTTTCTTGTTGTCTCTCTCTCTCTCTCACACACACACACATGCAATCACTTACATCATGCACACATTTTCACAATCTGTTACAGATACATGCACACACAATCACTTACAAACACACACGCACAGACAAACACACACACACACAGAGTCATGTTACTCACATTACTGACCTATTATCTCTTTTCCTTTCTTGACAATTTTTGAGATATAAAATATAAATTTATTAAACTCTCATGTAAAACAATCACCTTGATCATTTTCTTCCTGTAACCTATTCCCCACCACCAATCATCAACATTATCACCATCATCATCATCATCATCAACAACAACAACAGTATCAGTTTATATATATCATCATGCAATGTTTATTTTAGGAGACCTCTCAGTTATGTTTCAAATTATATTTATCAGCCCTTCAGCCCTACCCTGTCTGTCTTTACAGCTGTTGCCTACCTTCCCTCCTATCACCCATTCCCTCATCTCTCACTCACCTATATACTCTTGTACCCCCCC
>NC_068983.1:36396927-36400485 GCF_001194135.2 Octopus bimaculoides | reverse complement strand
CCACACCACCTCCACTACCCCACCCACACTCCCAATTCTTCTGTCTCCATTCACTTCAGCTTACCTCATACCTTGAGAAGCTACCCTGATACCTCATCACTAGTATTTTATCTCTATCGAGCTCCACTCGATCATGCTCACTCCCTTTTCTTAACCCTTTAGCAATAAAACTGGCCAAATCCAGCCCAAATATTCTACATGTTTTTTGTTGAAACCAGCCAGATCCAGTCTGTCCTACCTACCCTTCAATGTCATTCTAAAAATCATTTTAAAAATATACAATCCCATCATCAAAATTTCAAAGTTAAAGATAATGCATGATTAATTCAAAACCAGGAGAATAAAAAAAAGCCTTACATTTGACAAAATATTCTGAATTCTAAAGGGTTAAATTGATTTGCCTTGTAGCCCTTCTTTTGCAAGAAACCTTTTCTGCTCTGTCCCCTTCTTTCATACTTTAACCCCTTATATCCTAGCATAACCCCTTCCCCTCTAAATGCATGCACACATGTATATTATGACTCATACACTCTTCACTTTCCTGACTTTTGTATAATTCTATATACTGTACATGCACCTTTGATGAGTTGTAGTGCACCTAAGCACTACACACAATGATTTCATTATTATTATTATGGTTCAGTAGTTTTATTTTTATAACGTGCTTTCACTTCACTACCGAGCACAGCTCTGTGTGCCTTGGGTATGTGCTGTGGTTTGCTGTGGTACTCTTATGGTTACTGTATTGAAAGTGTTTTGCGTAGGATGTGTGCAGTACCCAGTAGTGAAATTTTCTGTATGTTATATATATTTGTAAGTCCTGGTGTTTTTGTTATGTATTTGTCTGAATATTTTTTTATTATACCTAAGGCACCTACTATGATAGGAATTGTTTCTGTTTTTAGATTCCACATTCGAGTTATCTCTATTTCCAGGTCTTTGTATTTTGAAAGTTTTTCCATTTCTTTTAGAGAAATGTTGTCATCTGCTGGTATTGATACATCAATTAGAAAGCATTTTTTTCTTCATGATCTTTGACAACTATATCTGATCTATTTGCCTTAATTTCTCTATCTGTGTGTATTGGCATATCCCAGAGTATGGTTGCTTTCTCGTTTATTATTATTATTATTATTATTATTATTATTATAAACCCTCATTCCGCACTTCAGAGTTCATAATCTTGCAAAGTGCCCAACAGCCTCACTAGTGCTGGTGTCATGAACAATAAACACCCAGTTCTTGCATTAAGAAGAGCATCCAGTCATAGAAACCATGACAAAGTAAATACTGGGGCATGTTGCAGTCCTTGAACCCATTAGATCCTGTATAGGGCTCAGGTGCACTACAGCTCATCAAAGGCACACATACAGTACATAGAATTATGTACAAAAAGTGAATGAGTCATGATATACATGTGCGTATGGAGGCGGATATGCTAGGAGATAAGAGATTAAAGTATGAGAGAAGGGGACAAAACAGAAAAAGAATGGCTACAAGGCAAATCAGTTTAACCCTTTAGAATTCAGATTCAGCTCATGCCTACACAGAACATAGACATTTAACGATGATGATTATCTATTTGTTTGGTTTATATTTGAATGTCTGAAGAAAGTCGTTAAGATTATAATTTACCAGACACTTGAAAACTTCATTGTTAGAATGAATATTTATAATATTCATGTTTGAATTACTTCTGTCTCCACTCACCAGTTGACTTTTTCCTGGATATTTACACGGATCAAAGAATATGTACATGCTCTCTTTCTCTTTCTTCTCTTTTACTTGTTTCAATCATTTGACTGCGGCTATGCTGGAGCACCGCCTTTAGTCGAGCAAATCGACCCCAGGACTTATTCTTTGTAAGCCTAGTACTTATTCTATCGATCTCTTTTGCCGATCTCTATGTATTGAATCTACAAACATGGGATTAATATTTCAGATTATCAAGGCAGTGAGTTGGCAGAATTCTTAGTATGCCGAGCAAAATGCTAAGTGGCATTTCATCCATCTTTACGTTCTGAGTTCAAATTCCGCCGAGGTTGACTTTGTCTTTCATCCTTTCAGGGTCAATTAGATAAGTACCAGTTGAGCGCTTGATATTGATATTGCTGTCCAAAGTGCCTCACAGCAGGACTGAACTCAAAACTACATGGTTGCAAAGCAAGCTTCTTAACCACCCAGCCATGCCTACACCTATAGAATGCTAAGAGATGTAACTGTAGTGCTTTGTCTGTTGCTCTGCCGATTCTGCTTAAGATGCCAATTATTGAAGCCAGTGCTGTGATTGCATTGCTAATTGGTAACTATCTGGTTGGGTGACTTGTTGGCTGGTTGGTCCTCACTGACTGACCCCTCCATCACCACCACTATATCTGGTTCTTTTGTAATTCTCTTACAACAAGCAAAGGTGTGTATGTGAATTGTTAGGTGATATTTATCGTTGTTGCTAGGAAACACACAACCTGCTTTATCCAAATTGATTTAGATTTTTCTGTGTATTTATAATTGGTCAGAGCCTCTCATTTTACATATTTATATTTGGTGGGAGTCATATTTTATATATCATAGCTTATTAATGAAGTCTCAGTGGTTAGGGGATTCATCTCACAATCGTAAGGTCATGAGTTCAATTCCTGGCAGCACATTGTGTCCTTGGGCAAGATACTTTATTGTATATTGCTCCAGTCCACTCAGCTGGCAAATATGAGTAGTACCTGTAATTCAAAGGGAATGGCCTTGTCACATTCTGTGTCATGCTGAATCTCCTTAAGAACTACATTAAGGGTACGTATGTCTGTGGAGTGCTCAGTCACTTGCTCATTAATTTTACGAGCAGACTGATCCATTGATTGGATCAACTGGATTATTTTCATATCGAAGAACAATAAGTTGAAAAAAGTTGCTTTTTATATTCCACAACCAGGAGGGTTGCCAGGTGTGTGAATAAGAATACAAGTTACGGAATGGAGTAAGAAAGATCTGGGCTACATATGTTTCATAGCAAGTGGAACCTCAAAAGTGATAAAATCCAAGAGAGGTGTATACGACCAGCTACTCTTCAGGTCAAGGATATCTTGATTAGATTAAAGGTTAAATTGTCGCAAGGGGGTTACATTGCAACAAGATATCCTTGGCCTGAAGAGTTCCCAGTGGTATACCTCTCACTTGGATTTGACTACTTTTGAGGTTCCGCTTGCTATGAAACATATGTAGCCCTGATCTTTCCTTCTCCATTCCATAACTCTTGTGTATACTCACACACACACACATATGTGTATATATATATATATATATATATATATATACTAGCAGAAATACCCGGCTTTGCCGGGGTTAAAGAGAATAATGAAATCTAAAAACGCCGTCTAGACTATGCAACCCTCAACTGTTAGTAGCTACGATACCATATTTCTATATTAATAACTCTCCAATCCATGCCAGCATGGAACATAGACATTAAGTGGAATGCCAGTCTCTCATCTAGGAGGGCCTTGAAATCAATGTTACCAACTGGGGGCTATGTGTGTCGTAGTGATAATAAAAAGACCAAAAGGA
>NC_068983.1:36393092-36395825 GCF_001194135.2 Octopus bimaculoides | reverse complement strand
CATATGTAGCCCTGATCTTTCCTTCTCCATTCCATAACTCTTGTGTATACTCACACACACACACATATGTGTATATATATATATATATATATATATATATAGCTGTTTTTACTGCACTGTATACACTGCTGTTTGTCCTGTCATACATTCAAACTTATTGTTATTTTCTTGTAAGCTGCTGCTTGTTTTCTGTAGAAATCCATGCTTTCTTATCAATATCTGTAGCACTTGATTAATAACCTCCTCCCTCTCTCACTACTACTACTACTACTACTGTCATCACTACCATCACCTCTATCACTGAACTACAGTGATCACAACTACAACTTCTACCATTACTACAACCACCACCACGCCACCACCATCACGCTTACCACCACCACCACCATCACGCTACCACCATCACCATCACGCTACCACCACCACCATGCTACCACCACCGCCATCACACTACCATCACCATCACGCTACCACCACCACCATCATGCTACCACCCCTACCATTACAACTCAACATCAAAACTTGCACCACTACTACTAACACCATCACTCTTACAAATACTACCATCAACATCACTATTAATACTACTACTACTATGCTGCCCCAACCATCACCACCACCACCACCACCACCATTGCTGTGGTTGCTACAGGTGCTACAATTGCTATTGTTTGCGTGTACAGTCGTTATTTCCACTAAATTACGTAACCTAGGCAACTAGTGACATTTCTACCTATAAGTCTTTATAGAAAAAAGAAAATCTCTTAAAGTGGAGAGTTTCAATAAATCCCACCACTACTACCTCCACAACCATCTTCATCTCTACCACAGCTACTACCATCATTACCACCACTGTCACTATCACAACCATCACCATCACCACCACCACAACCACCACCATCACCACTACCACAACTACAACCATCACCACCACCTGCACTACCACTACTATACTACTACTACTACCATCATCACTACCACCATTACAGTCACTCTCATCACCTCCAACTCATCATTACCGCTGGTATAATTTGAACTCAGAATCTAGAAGGATGAAACTAAATACCATAAAAGGTAGATTACTCTGATAATCATTTACCTTTTCTACCAACTTGCCACCTTCTATCTAATATTAATTTCTTATGGTGAACTAGAAGAATTGGTAGAACAACAGTAGTATTTAGTTGCAGCCTTTAACAATATGAGTTCAAATCTCACTGGAGTTTGACTAAGATTTTCATTGTAAGGAGAACAGTAAAATAAAGATCCAGTCAAGTAATGGAGTTAATGTAATCAAGTGCACCTCTGCCGCCCCTTAAATTTGTGGCTTTATGCCATTATGATCATAATCCTCTACTGCAAGAAACCTGTCTCACTTCTCTTCTTTCATACCTTAATCTCTCGTGACCTAACAAAGCTGCCCCCCTCTCTATTGTGACCCCACTCACTCAAAGAGAATCTTAGTCTTGTTAGTGACATGGTAACCTCAGTAGAGCTGATGTCACACAAAAAAATGCACCTAGTGCACTCTGTAAAGTGATTGGTACTAAGAAGGGTATCCAGCCATAAGAACCATATGAAAGCAGACAGCATGATGCAGTTCTTGGACCCAATGGGTCTGCCAACTTGGAAGTTGAGCATTAAATGATGATGACGATGGTGGTAGTGGTGATGATCTGCTTTTTCCATGCTAGCATGGGTTGGACAAGTGCTGAAAACTTGCTTTACCTCTAAGGAGACTATAGATCCACAATCCACGAACGGAAAGTCTGATGCTCTACTGACTGAGTGTGTGTCTTTGTGTGTGATGGACTCTCTTGTTGTAAGCGATAGATGAGGGATCTGCAATTTCATGTTGAAAAACTCTTATTGGTGATTTGTCTATAGTGATCAAATGTTTGTGCTGTACATCAGCTCATTCTCTCCATCAAATTGTAATTACCTGTGCAGGTGTATGGTGTGTCACACGTCAGAATTCACATTGATGGCAGAGTTCTGTGAAATAAAATGTTTTACTCAAAAACACAATGCATTGCCATTTATAGGAATCGAAACAATAATCTTGTGATCACAAATGTAATATCCTAACTAGTAGGCCATGCGCCTTCACAGAACTATGTGTGCAAGTTAAGAGTGTAAGAAATTAATATCACTTTCTTGCATAGGACAAGGTTTCTAGAACAAAGGGACATCTAGTTGAATATATGAGCAAGCAAATAAGCCTTTATGTACTTGCTTAACCTGTTAGGAATAGCAGCCAAACCTCCCTGAATCACAGCCTACTGACTTGTGTATGCACAAGTCAATGAGAAAACCACCTTGAAGTTGCTTGACCTGCTAAACAAATCAGCCAAGTTTTCTTCAAAGAAAATTATACCCTACCATCTTGAAAACAGGATGACACATTAAATAATGTTGCCTTAAATTAGACAATGACTGAATAAATGATGGAATGATCACAGTTGGAGCACCTTCTATAGTTCTTCTCTATCGGTTTAACCTAGGGTTAAATAGTAACAGCAGCAACAAATATATTATCAACTCCTTTTCCCCTAAAGGAATGGATGAGAAGCAAAGTTTAGACTGGTGGGTGTGAATTAGAATCCTGGATGTCAAATGATTAAATAAAAAAAACTTTATAAGGTGATTAAGACCCTCGTCTATTTCTATCACTTCCTTAAACTCCTCTCTCTCTCTCTCTCTCTCTCTCTCTCTCATTCTCTCTCTCTCTCT
>NC_068983.1:36390955-36392289 GCF_001194135.2 Octopus bimaculoides | reverse complement strand
CCTAATTCTGCTTATACTAACACACTGCTTCACACTGACATTTTGTTATTTACCTTTGACAGGCAATCTACTAGCGCAAATCAGTCAACATGTCTAAATAATGTATATAGCTTCGGCTTTATTAAGTTCATTCAGAGTTGCTTCCCTTAGGTACATCTCACTGACATTGATGTCTGGGATTCCTAATAGATGGTGATACTGAATGAACCAGGTGTTTTCACATCTTTTTACCATAAAAGATATTTTTTATCCATGGTAACTGCAGTGTATTTGCCTTTTAGCAGTTGAAATATGTGACAAACATATTTGAACTTACCTAATTCTGCTTATACTAACACACTGCTTCACACTGACATTTTGTTATTTACCTTTGACAGGCAATCTACTAGCGCAAATCAGTCAACATGTCTAAATAATGTATATAGCTTCGGCTTTATTAAGTTCATTCAGAGTTGCTTCCCTTAGGTACATCTCATTGACAAGAGTCAAAAAACTTGAAACATCGATGTCTGGAATTCCTAGTAGATGGCGACACTGCACGAACTGGGTGTTTGCACACCTTTTTACCATAAGAGGGACCTTTTCACTACAGTAACTGCTGTGTATTTGCCTTTTAACAGTTGAAATATGTGACAAACATATTTCAACTTACCTTATTCTGTTACCTACAGCATCCCCAGGCCCAGAGCCAATCAGAGATATACCAGGAGTGGTATATCTCTTTGTATATCCCAAGTTTGTAGATATATCAGATCAGCCAGTACGTCTTTCAAATATTGCTTCCGCAACAACCAGTCATCCTTCAGAGTCCCAGAAAGATGGTTTGTCATGTCCCTGACCCAGCATGTGTGGCACATCAAAGATCAAGGGACCCCATGTCATATCAGGTGGGAAATAATAGATCATTGAGGCCCATATATTAATGGGAATGGCCATTACAAAATCTGTATCATGAAGAGAGCCAAAATTCTTAAGGACTATACTAAACCTGGCGTGTTAAATAGTCATACAGAAGTTTTTTTCTAAATGTGTCCACTTCAAGTGCTACCTACTGGAAAATTGGATCTCTCTGTTTGCTGGTTAGGCTTTTTCAGGTCTATAGGGGTTGTTTTATCCTCTGGTTCAGGGGAGACAACACCTCCACATTAACGTTTTTATATGATGACATAAATCTCAATTACTGAGTATTTCCTCACATCTGCGACATAGAAAGTTTAGATTTTTTGTCTTTATATAGAGTTTGATGAGCTGTCCACAAGGCTTTGGCCTTGTGGATACGAAATCTTTGGTAACTCTTTGTCCAAAAATTAAAATTTTTGTTGTAATTATATATA
>NC_068983.1:36379302-36390423 GCF_001194135.2 Octopus bimaculoides | reverse complement strand
TATACATATGACGGACTTCTTTCACTTTCCGTCTACCAAATCCGCTCAAGGCTATAGTAGAAAACACTTACCCGAGATCCCACACAGTGGGACTGAACCCTGAACCATATGGTTGGGAAACAAGCTTCTTACCACACAGCCATGCCTATATGTATATATATATAATGTGTGTGTATTTGATATAGTCTTGGTAATAACCTCTTAATGTGAATTTGTAAAGCTCCTATATGGCCATAAGCTACCAATATGACTTTCAACTGCAGGATACTTTCCAAGGCTGGATAAACATGTGGAACTCTGAGGTTGTATAGGATTGATATTGGATTTATGCAACAGAAGAATAATCTTATATAATGATATATGGATGTAAAATCGGCAACATAAAACTAGTGTCTGGTGCAGAAACAATTGTTGTAATTTGCTATTAAAGCCCACTGTTTTTATCTTCATGTTGTATAGTTATGTGTGTGTGTGTAAAGAGAGAGAGATATATAATGTTCTACTCCCAACCTATTTTTAGGTTTGCACCTGAATCAAGTTATTGTGGCAAAAGCTTAAACAAATGATTGTGATAAGAAGGATTGCCTTCCAAATGAGGGTGTTTTGTATGTGAATGGATGGATGAGAATGGATTGAGATCTTGTGACACACCCAGTCGCTTAAGCCATACCCAAGGGTATAAAGACATCAAACCTGTTTAGAGTAAGCTATGATGTAGATTCAATAAATAAATAAATAAATAAATAAATAAATAAATGGTGACAAGTCTACAAATACTTTCATCTTGCTCTGACATCATGCTCCATGACCCCATGACGGACTTTTAGGCAGCTTGGAATGAGGATTGAAGCAACAAGTTTCCATTGCTATTTCCACAATTCATCAGAATGCCAAGTGTAAGTAGCAGAACACTGCTAATTAAAGTAAAATGTGAACAAGTACATGCTTAGCTACAACTCATTTATGTAATGTTACAAGGTTGACGACCTGATAATGATTATTGCAGTACCAATACAGCATGGGCCATAAGTATCATCATCATCATTTTTGTATTCATGTTTCTATGCTGGTATGATTGGATGGAATGATTTCAGGTAATATTTTACAGCCAGGTGTTCCTTCTGATATCTACCAACTTAGTTATTTCTTATAACAAGGGACTAGTACAGTTTGTTTTTTTTTGAACCCTAGAATTCATAAGCTGGTTACCTTGTTTCCATGATGTATAAGTTACCAAGATCACTACATTCCTTCTGAACAGGGTGCCAATCAATTACAGCATTCAAGCCCAGCAATTCTGAGTTGGCTGGGGTTACAGGTGCCACAGAAAAAGCACCCAGTACAAGTGGTTGGTGTTGGGAAGGGTATCCAGTTGTAGAAACCAAGCCAAAACAGACTATGGAACTTGGTGTGGCCCCTGCTTTGCCAGCTCCTGTCAAGCTATCCAACACATGCCAGCACAGAAAACAGATGTTAAATGATAGGGGACAAGTTAACTACATCAACCCCAGCATTTGACTAATATTTTATTTCATTGACTTTGAATGGATAAAAGGCAAAGTTGACCACAGTAAGATTTGAAATCAGAATATTAAGCGCTGGAAGAAATGCTGCTAACCATTTTTTTCTTATGCGGTAACTATTCTGCCAGCTTGCCACCTTATACTACTGTATACCAATTCCAAAAACTAGGATACTAGGGTTTTCTCTGTAGTCATAAATAAATAACCAGTTTTATTTTTATGTATTTAGTTTTATGGTGAAATTAAGCCCCACAGAAACCATTTTGTAGTTTGGATATTACAGATTATGTTTGCTAAGGGCTCTCTGTCATATGGCATTTGTCGTCATAGAGAAAGAAGGTGTTCTCTCTGAATGAAAGACAACCTGGCAACTAACTATATGAGACTAATCTTTCTGACCAAATCACAACCAACACTTCATTATATAAGCACAGACAGACACAGACGTGGTGTCAGACACAAGCATGGATGCGTGGTTAAAAAGTTTGCCTTTGAACTAAAATGTCTGGAGTTCAGACCCAGTGTGTGGATGCTATTGGATTTACCAATACCTTATGAGTAAAATTGGTAAATGAAAACTGAAGAAACCCATTCTCTATATGTGTGTATGTGTGTGTGTGTGTGAGTTTGTATTTCCCTGTGTCTTCTCATGTGCTCATTGATGGTAAGCAAAAGCCTCACCATTCATTCAGATGGTGTCGTTTGTTGTCAACTGTAAAAACATATCCATGGTTCTCGACGTATCTTGATACTAATTGCTGGTAGGGACAATGCGTTTTGTTTTGCAACCATAATACGCTACCAAGAATATTAAAGGTTTATAAACCTTTAATATACTTGTTTGTGTATTATAGTTGCAAAACGAAATACTGTGTCTTTGCCAGCAATTAAAATGTACATACCAGTTGTCAGGAATGTGTTTGATATGTAAATTGGTCTATCCAGTAGTGTTACGCTGCTAAACTTAGTGGGTATTTAAGCGATGTATTCATGGATGGTTAATGGGTTGGATGTGGTACTGATGAAGGAGCAATAACTCCTGAAATATGCATATACACTCATTACCTATTCTTTTTTCAATCACATTGTTTATACAGACGTATCCATATACAAAATGTAGCTTTCAGTACTGGCTCTAAATTCGAGAAAATCTGTAGAGATAATTTTTAAAATGAATATCTTGATATGTTGAGCTCTTTGTAAACAAAAGGCTCTCTTTCATAAACAATGGTGTCTTTTTTTTCTCCACTTCTCAACCTAACCATGTCTGGGGTGCTTGTTGTTCAGTACACTGGGGGATTATTACCTTACTTGGTAATAAATGAGAGTTGGTGACAGTAAGGGTATCCACTTGTAGAAACTCTACCTTAATGTAATCTCATTCAACTCATGCAAGTATGGCTGATGCTAAGAGTTGGGATGGGTGGGATGGTTATTGTGTATATGTTTGTCTGAGTATACTGCTGTAAATAGTTTGTTAGTATTTGCTCCCTAATAGGGTGGAGTAACTCTCTAATAAAAGGGGGTGTATCCCATTGTAAACTCAATCATTTGATAAATGGAGAATGATGAAATTAAGACCAAATTAAGTACTGGGAGCAATACAATTGATTAAAACCATTAAAGGTGGTGCTCCAGCATGACTGCAGTCCAGCGACAAAAATATAATGCTGCAGTAAACAGAAAAGTTGGTGATTTATTTTTGTTTAGCCCCAGGTCAGCCATAATCAAGTAGAGGTAGATTTGCAATCATGAGTATCCAGTGGTGGTGGAGCGGGGGTGGACAAGCACAGACACATAGACACACATATATATAGGTGTGTATGTATATATGCAAGCTCACCCACACACAAACACCCACACACACACACACCCACACACACATGATGGGCTTCTTTCAGTTTCTGTCTACCAAATCCACTCACAGGTCTTTGATTGGCCCAGCCCAAGGCTATAATAGATGGCACTTACCCAAGGTGCTACACAGTGGGACTGAACCTAGAACCATTCCTTATTGACATTATGACCAGTTACTCTGCATTTTTAAAGACCCCCCAAAGAATAAAAAGGAAAATATTTTATTTGTAAAACAAAAATGGGTTGGTGACAGAAAGAGCATCCAGCCATGAAATCCTAACTCAAATAGACCTCTGTGCAACCTTTGCTAATGTGGAGAAACTGACGTGGAACAAGTGAACAAATGAACTTTGTGTTAAAAATATTAGCTGTTAATTTATTCAATATATATTTGTATTCTGTTACAAGAAAAAAAAACGTGTCTTATTTAATGAGTACCTAATTATGACTCAATTACTTAGAAATGATTCATAGTTGTTATTTCCTGATGCCAGAAATGTGGTTGTACAAGTGAATCCAGATATCCCATCATTAGTCACCCAAAGTGTTAATAATAATGATAATAACAATGGTTTCAAATTTTGGCGCTAGGCCAGCAAGTTTGGGAGAGGGGCTAAGTTGATTATATCAACCCCAGTATTCAACTGGTACTTATTTTATTGACCCCGAAAGAATGAAAGGCAAAGTCAACCTCAGCAGCATTTGAACTCAAACCGCAAAGACGGACGAAATGCGACTAAGCATTTCGCCTGGCATGTTAATGATTCTGCCAGCTTGCCACCTTAATAATAATAATAATAATCCTTTCTACAATAGGTACAAGGCCCAAAATTTTGGGGGAGGGGGCTAGTCAATTACATCAACCTCAGTGCATAACTGGTACTTATTCTATTGACCCTGAAAAAATGAAAGGCAAAGTCGACCTTGGAGGAATTTGAACTCAAAATGTAAGGCAGTCAAAATGTCACTTAGTATTTTGCCTGGCATGCTTACGATTGTGCCAACTCACCACCTTGGGCAAGTGTCTTCTACTATAGCCTCGGGCCGACCAAAGCCTTGTGAGTGGATTTGGCAGATGGAAACTGAAAGAAGCCTGGGTCGTGTGTGTGTCTTTGTGTCTGCATTTGTCTCCACCACTGCTTGACAACTGGTGTTGGTGTGTTTACATCCCCATAACTTAGCAGTTCAACAAAAGAGACCAATAGAATAAGTACCGGGCTTAAAAGAAAACAAAATACTGGGATCAATCCGATTGACTAGAATTCTTCAAGAGAGTGCCCCAGCATGGCCACAGTTTTGGTAACTGAAACAATTAAAAGATAAAAGACAGAGGAAGGAAGGGAGGACAGGGAGTGGAATAACTGATTATATTGATTCATATACAGTGATTGCTACCAATCCCAACAAAGATTTGCTATTATTATTTTGAAACTGTGTTTAAAGTTTAAGTGATGTTGAACTTGGTTTAAACTTTTTATTTCCAAGAAAAATCACCCTCCTCTACACACATTCCCCCCATTTGTTATTTGCTGCCTTCCTTTAAGCTCAAGGTAGTGCTTTCTGCCTAGTTTATGAACTTCTGGATTTACTGATAAGGATGTGTGATCAATAGATTAAGTACACAAAATGTTACACTAGACTTTCAGTAAAAATACATAAATTTATGTGTGTGTATATTCATGTCTGTCCCCACCCCCCATAAGCTGGGGGTTTTTTTTAGGTTTTTTTTTCATGTACAGTATAACTTTACACTGGTTTGTTGTAGGAGTGACGGTTGTCAGTTAATTATAACTCTCAGTGGATGCAGGACAATATGTGTGCTAGTTGTTCACTTGACCTGTTCAAATCATTGATTATCACTCCTTGTTCCACCACCACCACCACTGCCATTGTCACGATTGCCATCATCACAGTCCAATCAGCAACTTTGTACTCGGTGGTGGAAATATATAAAGTTACCGATTGCAAAGTTATTTGATTTGCAGTATTTCTCACCACAGAGGTAATAACATAAAGGTGCTCTTCCAGAGGGTTTCAGCACGCGCACCCACACACACACTGAAAAACAAAAGGGATCACAAAGTAAGTCAAATTTATATAATAATCCTTTCTACTATAGGCATAAGGCCTGAAATTTTGGGAGTGGGGGATAGTTAACATTGATTCCAGTGTGTAACTGGTACTTATTTCATCATTTCTGAAAGGTAAAGTCAACCTCTAATTCATATTATGATGATGATAATAATAATAATAATAATTGTTTCAAATTTTGGCATAATACCAGCAATTTTTGTGGGCAGCGATTGGTTGATTACATTGACTGCAGTACATGACTGGTGCTTTTTTTTCTTCCACCCCCAAAGAGATAAAAGGCAATTTTGGCGATAATGGGAAAAACCAGAAATAATACCACAAAGTATTTTTCTGACATTGTGTTGATTCTGACAGCTCAATAATAATTCTTTCTATTATAGGCACAATGGCTGGAAATGTTTTTTAGGGGTGGGGTTACTCAATTATATCGACCCCAGTCTGCAACTAGTACTTATTTCATCGACCCCATCGAAAGGATGAAGGGCAAAGTTGACCTTGGCAGAATTTGAACTCAGAACGTAGCGATGGGCAAAATACCACTAAGCATTTCATCCAGTGTGCTAATGATTCTGCCAGATCACTGCCTTAATAATAATAATGATAATAATAATAATAATAATATGAAGAATGGTTTCAAATTTTGGCACAAGATAGCAATTTTAGGTGGGTGGGATTAGTTGTTTATATTAACCCTAGTTCATGACTGATGCTTTTATTTTATCAACCCCAAAATGATGAATGACAAAAGCTGGCCTCAGTAGTATCGTTAATCTTTTATTTGTGTTTGTCATTAGACTGTAGTCATGCTGGAGCACTGCCTTCAAGAATTTTTAGTCAAATTAATTGACCCTGGTGCTTATATTTTTTTTAAAGCCTAGTTGGACTCTTTTGCCAAACCACTGAGTTACAGGGTTGTTAAACAGTAGTGGAGAACACAGATACAACACACACACACACACACACACACACACACACACACATATACATGCATTGGGCTTCTTACAGTTTCCATCTACCAAATCCACTCCTAATAATAATTATAAGAATAATAGATGTCAGGAAAGAAATGGAAACAAAATTGAAAGAAGAAGATCAAAAACAGTAGATTATAATAATAGTAATAATAATGATAATAATAATGATATTAATAATGGTTTCAAGTTTTGATACAAGGGCAGCAATTTTGGAGGAGGGGAATAGTCGATTACATCAACCCCAATGTTCAACTGGTTCTTATTTTATCGACCCCAGAAGGATGAAAAGCAAAGTCGACCTCGAAAGAATTTTAACTCAGAACATAGCAACAGGTGAAATACTGCTAAGCATTATTTTGTCCAGCACGCTAATGATTTTTCTGTCTGTCTCCCCCCCCCCCACACACACACACACATACACATGCACATACACAGAGGATTGTGACAATTCTGAAATTATTTATGTTTTCAGCAGGAATTTGAATGAAAATTTCAACAAAACAATTATGTTGTTTTGTTTAAATTCAATTGTTAATAGGCACAGGCTTGGCTGTGGGGGAAAAGTTTACTTCCCAATCACATGGTTCCAGATTCAGTCCCATTACATGGCACCTTGGGCAAGTGTCTTCTATTGAAGCCTCAGGCAGACCAAAACCTTGTGAGCGGATTTAGTAAGTGGAGACTGAAAGAAGCCCATCGTGTGTGTTACTGTCTTGTTGCTTTGACATCATGTGATAGTTGTAAATGAGTGTTATGAGTGTTAATGTCCCGCTTACATCATCATCAACATCATCCAGTGCTTTAAATCCAGGTTTTGTACCTGTTAACAGGGGTGGCTGGATCTACCTCAATGCCATAACAACCAAGGTAAGCAGGTGAAGCCCACCCCAACCTTTAGGCTGGCTGATGCTCATTCTCCTTTGTTATCATGAGGCTTTTTTGGAGCATGCCCTTGCTTACCCCCAACCTCAGTTCTAGACATGAGTGGTCCCGAGACCAAGGCCTCTACCATGATTTTTAAGAAATGTTGTGGAAAACTAGCTCAGGAAGGCAGGGACACTACTCCCTGAGACCCCTTTCAGAGCACCCCTACCGGCAGTGTCCTTAATTTCCAATCTTTTGTAAAAATATGTCTGGTCATGTGGAAAATATTACCTTGCTTGGAAACAAGTGAGGGTTGGTGACAGGAAAAACATCCGACTGTAAAAAAAAAATCTGCCTCAACAAATTCTGTCCAGTATGGGAAAGAGGACATTAAATGAAGAGGATGATGATGATGGCTGATTGAAATGATTGATACATATGAATTGCAATGTGTTTGTTCATATTCTGATCGGTCCTCCATCTAATATTGTTTTTATCCAAATAAGGCAACACTTAACTACACTTCAAGAAAGACCTAGTGGAAATTAACAGATAACTGTTAGTTCAAGAATATAAGCACAAAACAACCCAAAAACTCAGGCTTTAGCAATGGGACTATATTAATAATAATATCATCATTGTTTAATGTCCACCTTCCAAGCTGGCATGGGTTGAATAGTTTGAGAGGGGCTGGCCAGGTAGGAGCCTGCACCAGACTTCAGTGTCTGTTTTGGCATGGTTTTCACAGCTGGATGCCTTTCCTAGTGCCAACCACCCTGCAGAGTGGACTGAGTGCTTTTTACATGGCACCAGGCAAGGTCAGTTTTGGGGGAAAAATTTTGGGGGAAGGGGGGGCAGTTGATTAGATCAACCCCAGTACAGAACTGGTACTTAATTTATCAACCCTGAAAAGATGAAAGGCAAAGTCAACCTCAGCAGAATTTGAACTCAGAACATAAAAACAGGCGAAATACAGCTAAGCATTTCGCCCGGCTAACTAACATTTCTGCCAGCTCGCCACCTTTAAAATGATAAATATTAATGGACAAAAATTCTACCTATATTTAGCATTCTTAATACTAACCCACCTGATAACTATTTTAAAATGATCTAAAAAGCTTCGTTCAAAATTTTTTGTTAATTTATGTTCCAAACTGTAAGGTGGTGAGTTGTCAGAATTGTTACTGCACCAGGCTTAGTGGCATTTCATCCATCTTTACATTGAGTTCAAATTCTGTCAAGGTTGACTTTGCCTTTCATCCTTTAGGGGTTGATAAAATAAGTACCAGTTGAACACTGAGGTTGATGTAGTCAACTTAACCTCTCCTCCGAAATTGCTGGCCTTGTACTAAAATTTGAAATCAGTTTATGCTCCAAGCACCAACTTGATAATGTCACAGTTATTTTGCTGAATTTTTCATTATTTTCAAAATTAATTAAAACAAAGATAGTGTATTTTAACCGAAATATGTTAACAAAAGGGTTAAAGAGGATTAGAACAAATGTGTGCAGCATTTATTCCTTTCTCAAATGGTCTACTTTAAGCAAATTTTTTTACTTTTTTTCTATTTTTTATACTATTTATGGCTTCAGTGAATAAAACTAATTTGCATATTAAAATGCATTTGGTAGATAGTTCAATTAATAAACTTTAGTGCATTAAATCTTCTGTTTCAATATCATGCTGTACTACAGAATATATCTATAGATTTTAGGCTACACTGTGTGTAATAGACCAATATAAAAATCTGAAGTCATTAGTAATATGTATGCTTATAAATGGCATCTCTGTAGGCAGAGAGGATACTCATTTACAGATGAAAAACACAAGATTGGAACTAGTTAAACTAATCCCTTGTTTTCTATCCACAAAGATATGGCATACAGAAAGAAGTTGTTTATATCTGCTTATTTGTATAATGTATTCACTAAAACCTATAGATATATTCTGTTGTACAGTGTAACACTGAAACAAAACTCTGTTCATGCACCAGTAATTTATTGCTCTGTGTGTGTCTTTGTCCCTTTGCATAAAAAAGCTATGGGCAGTTCAAATTCTCTTCTGATGAACTTATTTTTTCACAAAAATCGAATAAAACTTCTAAAATACATCATCTCTACATAAGTACTTACAGCTCCATATAATTACTAAAGCATGACCTCTATATAGCTTCTTATTTCTTTACTACCCACAAGGGGTTACATACAGAGGGTACAAACAAAGACAGACAAACGGATTAAGTCAATTATATTGACACCAGTGCGTAACTGGTACTTATTATTTAATCGACCCCGAAAGGATGAAAAGCAAAGTCCTCCTCGGCGGAATTTGAACTCAGAGCGTAAAGGCAGACAAAATACCGCTAAGCATTTAGCCCAGCGCGCTAACGTTTCTGCCAGCTCGCCGCCTTCCTCTATATAGCTGCTAACATCTCACTACTATTTAACTACTAACCCATCATCTCTAAATAGTCCTAACACATTGCTTCTATGTGGCACCCAACACATCTTAGACTTAGGCCTTCCATGAGCCTTACAACCCATAAGTCCGGAGATTAACCCAGTTTCCATGTTGTATAAATGACTGAGATTTCTACATTCCCTTCTGAACAGGACACTAATCCATCGCAGGTTTAATTTACCTGCTATTGCTGAATAGACTGGAGCTGTATGAAATGAAGTGTTTTGCTCAAAAACTCAATGCACTGCCCAGTCCAGGAGCTGAAACCTAATAATTATGATTGCGTGATGCGCTAATCTTACAGTCATGTGTGCAGCATCCTAACCACTAGGTCACTCCCAGTATATTACTTGTATGTAAATACTAATACATCACCTTTCTATAATTATTAACGCATTATCTTTGTATAATTACTAACACATCACCTCTATATAATTATTAACACATCACGTAATCTTGATTATTAACACATCATGTCTGTATAATTGCTAATTTATCATGTTTGTATAATTATTAACACATCCCTTCTACATAATTAATTTGATATCACCTTTATATAATTACTAACACATCACCTCTATATTATTACGAACACATCACCTCTATATCATTACTAACACACCCTTTCTATATAATTACTAACACATTACCTCTGTATAACAACTAAACACATCACTGCTACACAGCCAGTTGTACATCATTACTTCTATACCACAAAGGCGAGATTACTATCCCCGCATCTCTCCAGCTGTAACTACCCAACCATACATCTATAGCAACCACATTTACACATCATTAACCACCAACACTAACTAAAAATATCCTTTCCAACCAATATCTTACCTGCACAACTCTACAATTCCCATGTTTCTTTTCAGAAATATTCATTAGAACCAGGTAAGGTGATATAATTCAGCTATAATGAATTCACCTGTCCATTCTGATTAAATGACTCCTGAGGGTTTCATCTGTTGATACCTGATTTTTTTTTTTTTTTTGCCAGCTTTTTATAATATATATTGTCTTGAAACTAAGGATGGGGCAAGGCCTTTCCTGTGTCTTGTTTTCATGTAATCTACATTTCACACCTGCTACCCAGATCCTATTCAATCACTTCACTTCTTCCTGTTCTTTTTTATTTTTTTTTGTAAATGTGATTTCAAAACCCTTTATGGGTTGACTTCATTAAGCACCACCACCAACACCAACACCACCACCATCAGCAGTGAATAGCTCCAGATAAACTTTTTCTTGACATGCCTTTCTCTATCTATCTATCTATCTGATTTATCTGATTATCCCTCTCTCCTCATCTATCCTGTTTTTATGTGAATGGATTCAGTGGCCC
>NC_068983.1:36373132-36379210 GCF_001194135.2 Octopus bimaculoides | reverse complement strand
TGTCAAGCATGGGATTGAATAAGAATGAACAGTTATACATTAAGCAGGTTAAACCTGGATACCTGATTTTTAAAAGGTGATTAACTTTACTCAGTTCTTTAGTCAGTGACTTATTTCTATATTTATTCTTCATTTATTCAATTTTTATTTTAAGAGGAGAAATTAATGGGTGGGATAGGTGGAAGAAATTAATTTTCCCACCTATCACACTTCCTACATTTTTTTTTTTTTGCTTAGTTTATATATTTATATGGAAAGCTTTATTTTATAAAGCAAAGCAGAACTGGTTTCAATAAATCTATGTATTTCTTATGACTCTAAACAATTAAAGAAAGAAAAAAAGATCTTTTAAAAGAAAGTATCACAAGAATGAAATATTACAATCACAGACAGTTACCTCTTCAGGTAACTTTTTCATGCCTACCACTCCACTACCTCAACATATGACCTCTAGTGTAGCTAGTTCACACTGGGCAGCACTTTTCATCCTGTTGTAGATTATTGCTGTAGGCAATATGCGTTTTTTGTGGGGTCCAGGGGGCGGCAAACTGAAGTGTCGCCCCAGGCAGCACATACTCTAGCTACGCTAGTACATATAACTATCATTATCATCATAGCCATCATTATCAGTAACACCATCATCAGTTGTCTGTAGACTCCATTACCACATAAAAGACATTACTAGTATATGTCTGGAAGTTCTGCTCTCTGGCCCTCTACAATTACCACCCCATTGCCTCTAATGACACCACCATTACACCTTCACTCCCACCAACACCCAGTAACTTTCACTGCTACTACACCCCTGCTGCCTCTTTCTCCTACCACAACATTTTACCTCTACTGCCATTATCTCCCCCTTACCTGACTGGGGACTGGCAAGCCAGGAGGCTGCACCAGGCTCCAATCTGATCTGGCAATGTTTCTACAGCTAGATACCCTTCCTAATGCCAACCACTCCGAGAGTGTAGTGGGTGCTTTTTACGTGCCACCAGCATGAGAGCCAGTCAGGCAGCATCGGCCACATTCAGATGGTGCTTTTTATTTACTACCGGCACAGGAGCCAGTCGGGTCGGAGGGGGGGGGGGATTGACCACGTTCAGATGGTGCATTTTACATGCCACCAACACAGGGAGCCAGTCTGTCAAATACACGCACAGCACTTTGGTTAACCCAGAGCTCTAGAAGACATTTACCCAAGGTGTCATATAGAACTAAAACCAAAGCCACATAGTTGAGAAGCAAACTTCTCAACTATACAGTCATTCCAATTCCCCTTCTATTTAACTCCCTCTTTTTTTTTTACATTTGGGTTTGTAGAGACTTTGTCAGTGAGCAGTTTCAACTTGAGTTCAGACAAGTTATTCTTCACTTATAACTGACATGTTTCCTTCATTGGCTCAGATGATATGATGTTCATAACAATCAATTTAGATCAAATATTGTCTCAATCAGAGCTGACTAATAGCTAAGTAACAACAATGACAGCCATCTAGCTCAATTGTCTGGGATAGGCATAGACAACTGTTTTTCAGAAACTGGCCTCATGAGAAATGACTCATTATCTATAGGGACTGCACTACTAACTCAAGGTAATTTTTCATTGGTATGCCATTCAGCAAGTCCTGCAGGCTGCAGTTTGTATATGACTGATTGAAGAGAATCTTAGCAAAGTATGAGAGCCCTTCCTTTATTTTCTTAAACTAACAAATATTAAATTTTAATTGGGAGCAACGAACCAATTAACAGCAGTAGGCACTTGCACAGTAACACTCAGACAAATCAGATAAGTTTAATTATATTGATTTCTTTTTGTCATTGTTTTTGTAGTTGTGCGTCACAAGCTATAAATCTTAACTGTACACCAAGGGACTTCATCATCATTTGTATAAGTGGGGGCTATAAATTTTCTCCACAGCTTGCATTTCTCTTATTCTTGTCTGGCTCATTTTTCATGAATAATTAATGTCACTGAGTGGGTTCCTATTAAATCAAACTGTAATTCTATTATTGCTTTCTCAAGCTTCCATAAATGAATAACTAATACCGGCAAACCTATCTAACCCATGCATGCTACCATTGGAAAGCAGACGTTAAACCAGAAATAAAAACAAACATAAGATAATAAGATAATTTTTAAAACCTTACTTGGATCAATTATATCAAGCTTTTAGGTATCTTTTTCCACTTAAAATTAATAACTATTTCTCTCTTTTCCTCCGTCTCTCTCTTTCTCTCCTTTCCTCCCTTTCATGTGCATGTGTGCGTTTGAATATGTATGTAAATGTGTACATGTATATATGTTTGAATGTATGTGTGTATATGTGTGTATGTATGTTTATGCATTTGTATGTATGTTTATGCACAGTTTGTGGTTGAGATGTTCACTTCCCAACCACATGGTTCTGGGTTCAGTCCCACTGTGTGGCACCTTAAACAAGTGTCTTCTACTATGGTTTTGGCTTTGATAAACAAAAAAAAATTTTTTAAGTGCATCATATATGTGTACACATGCATGTATTGAGTATAGGTGCGTATGGATGTTTGTATGTATGGCCATCTGCATGTATGCCACATCCTACCAACAGAACAGGATTGCTGAGGTACAAAGAAAACACAAACTATGGCAAGTCCAGAGCCAACTCCTTGCCTTCAGTCCCAACCAACCATCAGTACCCAACCTGTGGCCAGAGCCTTCCAAGCATGCATCGGACTGATCGGCCACAGCTGGACGTACCATGCCCTGTTTTCTGTGTGATGTCCTTGGTCATTGTCTACAACAACTGACGAACTAATAATGATGTGTTTGTTTGTCCCTTTGTCTTGAATTACTAGATGACATCACCATCGTAGCAATATTGTGTTTGCAGTCTTGTGAAAAACATGTCTGGTTATGGAAAAATATTACCTTGTTTGGAAACAGATGAGGGTTGACAACAGGAATGGCATGAAGCTGTAGACTGTCTGCCTCGACAAATTTCATCTAACCCATAGAAGCAGGAGAAAAAAATAACAATGGCTATTAGCTAACTAATTAAGATTTTCATTAGCTAACTAATTAAGATTTTCATTAGCTAACTAATTAAGGAGATTTAAGAAGTGATTGTTTTAGAGACTGTTGAACATTGCATAAAAGACTTTTTAAAAGAAAGCATTAAAAGGATATCAAAGTTTGATTGATATGAACGTAACTAAGAGTATTACTAACTGTTTGTTTATTAGAATTATTGTAACTAAGACTAACTTGATGATGCCTGATAAGACATATTCCACTTTCTATTTTAAGCTCTATTTAGCAGTTCACCTGTGTGTCCACATTATCATATAATATCTTTAAATACAGTGGGGTGCAAAAATAGGTATACAGTAAGTATCACATCAATGTTATAATACTTAATTCATTAAAATTATTAGCTCATTAGATTAGCTTCATTTTGGATATTTTCAGTGTCATTAATTATAATAATACATTTATCATAACTATAATAATACTTTTATCGTACCTTTTAATTTTTTTGATAAAAATAAATGAGTATTGTACGTTTTCTGTTTTTCATAACTGTATACCTACTTTTGCACCACCCTGTATAATATCACACACACACACATATATATGAAAACAAAATTGCCTTTCATCCTTTTGAGGTTGATAAAATAGGTACCAGCGTTCAACTGATACTTATTTTATCAACCTCAAAAGGATGAAAGGCAAAGTCAACTTTGGTAGAATTTGAACTCCAAGCATAAAGTCAGAAGAAATGCTGCTTAGCATTTTTCCTGGCACAGTAACAATTCTGCCAGCTTGCTGCCCTAATATTGGTAGTAATAAAAAGGTAGCAAACTGGCAGTATTGCTAGTATGCCAGGCAAAATGTTTAGTGGTATTTCATCCATCTTTATTTTCTGAGTTGAAATCCCGCCGAACTCAACTTTGCCTTTCATCCAATGAAATAAGTACCAGTTACACATTGAGGTCAAGTAATCAACCCCATCAAAATCGCAGGCCTTGTGCCAGAATTTGAAACCAATATCAATAATAATTATAATAATCCATACTATTTTTGGCACAAAACCAGTATATTTTCTAGGAGTGAGATTAGTCAATACTATTCACCCCATTACTTAACTAGTACTAATTTATTGACCCCTAAAGAATGAAAGGCAAAGTTGACCTCAGCAGAATTGGAACTTAAATCATTAAGAACCAGCAGAATTGCACTAAACATTTTGTCCAATGTGCTAATGATTCTGCCAGCTCACTACCTTTTTAATAATAATAATAATAATAATAATAATAATAATTTTGTTCATCATCTGTAAACAAGCCTTATTCAGGGACCTTTTGAGTAGGATAGGCTACTCAACCTGAAGAAAATTCTAACTGGACCCCACCTGCAAGGTCATGTGCTATTTATCTTGATATGAGATCACCATGTCGTGCACATATGGTTGTGATGCATGTGCCTGGTGTGCCTTTATCTGACGGGTAGTCATGACGGGTAGTCATGATGGGTATATTGGGCTTCGTATATTTGTAGCCCAGTGTCATCACTTTGATGGCAAGCGCTGCTCTCTTACTCAATGATTTCTCCTTTATGGGAAGGGAAAAATGATTAGTTGATGCCATTGACACCATCACCTGACTGGTTCTTATCATCATCATCGTCATCATAACATCCACTTTTCCATGCTTGGATGGGTTGGATGGTATTTATTGTGAGAGATTCTCTACAGATAGATTCCCTTTGTGTCACCAACCCTCACCTGTTTCCAGTTAAGTTAATATATGCCCGTGACCTTACTTTTTTTCATTGAAGATTGGAATTGAAGGAAATTGCTTACATGATAAGGACACTTGTCTACAATTATTATGCATTGCCAAGGCAAGGAAACTGTAACACATGCACGCGCACACCCACATATGCATATGTACATTCCTGCATGCATGCATATCAGTGGCTTCCTTCAGCTTTTGCCTGCCTAGTCCACTCTCAGGGCTTTGGTCTATAGTTGAAGATAGTTGCCCAAAGTGCAGCCCCTTAGCTTGCCAACCCTGGTCAAACAATCCAATCCATGCCAGCATGGGCAATAGACATTAAATGATGATGATAATAAGATATATATGTATGTGTGTGTGTGTGTGTGTGTGTTTGTATGTATTTGTATATATATATATATATGTATGTATACATGTATGTATATGTGTGTATGTTTGTGTTTGTATTTCCTTGTCTTGATATCATGTTATAGTTGTAAATAAATGTCTCTGTCATACAAGCAGAGCCATTAATTTCCATTGTTCTGCAAAAGCAAGTCAGCCCCTGGAGAAATAGTACTTTTCTTAGAAATTATTGAAATGTTGGCAACAGGAAGGGCATCCAGCCTAAGAAAATCTGCCTCAGTAAACTTCATCCAACCCATGCAAGCATGGAAAAGGGAATATTAAAATGATGATGCTTAGTCAGAAGCAATGGCTGTCCTCCTGATCCTGACAGCATCCATAGGTACACGCCTTCCCTCCTCACTAAAAGATAAAAAAAAAGCAGAACTATCTATCTTCAGGCAACATTTACAGAAATAAAACTCAGTTATTCAAAGTACTCGGCACTTTGACAGTGCTCCCACTTTTTACAGTTGTATGTTGTTTCTTTTCATTTCCAACAGTCTTTTTACCTTTTTTTACTTCGTCTCTTTTCCTTCCTAGCTTTCCCTTCACCTATTCCTTTCTCTCCCTCTCTCTCTGTTCTTTTCTTTCTCTTTTCTCTCTTTCGCCCTTTCTCTTTCCTCCTCTCTTTTTCTTCCTAACATTTCTTTCTGTACATCTGTGTTCACCCTCAATAACTGTTTTTTTAGACGAGCAATGATTTTCAATGCTGCAAATCTCTCTCTCTCTCTCTCTCTCTCTCTCTCTTTCTCTCTCCCTCCCTCATTTTCACATACAGAGATAAACAAATACATATGTGCACACACATGCACACAAATTTATATAAACTCATGTGTACACATGTATCCCACACACATGCATATAGAATATATATATGTGTATATGAGCATGTGAATGAATAAATATATATATATA
>NC_068983.1:36371556-36373046 GCF_001194135.2 Octopus bimaculoides | reverse complement strand
ATATATATGTGTATATATATATATATATACATATATGTGTATATATATATATATATGTGTGTATATATATATATATATATATATATATATATATATGCTCACTTGCACATACTTCTCTCTTGACTAAGTATTGCTTATTGAAGTATAAATATAAACACAGAAAAAACATTTTAAGAAACAAGATATGTCTATGCTTTGGCAACAGCATCTAAACAATATTCATCGCTTTATATTCTCTCCATCTATTTATCCATCCATACAAAAATAGTATGTGTTGCTAGTATGAAGTGCTGGACAGTCTGTCAGGTTATTACCCTATTTCAAATGTGTTTAAGTAATTTTAGTTATTAAGGAGACCAGGGCTATCAAGTCTATACCAGGAAGGTCCAAAACTTGAACTGGGTAACCAACTTCTTTCCGTGACTCTCACAAAAAAAATGTGTTAGGAACTAACTGCATCTACCTTATCAGAGCCCCTATCCAATTTTGAATGTTGGGTGATGATCAGTCGCAAATACAAGTGGTTGAAATGGGGTTACTCTAAAGGATCACTAGGGTAATGTAACTTGGATAAAGCTCCTTTGTGAGTCTTCTGGACTCATAGGGCTGGTTTCCTGGTTTTCATGTCATATGCAATTCATGTGGATGGGACGTCAGTCTGTCGGTGGATTACTCATTTTGACCAGCTCAGTGGACTGGAGCAGCAGGAAATAAAGTGTTTTGCTCAAGAACACAACACATCACCTACTTCCAAAATCAAAATCACAATCTTACAATTGCACTGATCTGTCCAGGGGTCTATAATGCTGCTTAGACAACATGGAAAGTGAATGTTAAATGATTATTATTATTATTATTATTATTATCAAAGTGACAAGCTGGCAGAATCGTTAGGGCACCAGACGAAATGTTTAGCAGTATTTTGCCCGTCACTACGTTCTGAGTATGAATCCCACCGAGGTCAACTTTGCCTTTCATCCTTTCAGGGTCAATAAAACAAGTACCAGTTAAACACTGGGGTCAATGTAATTGACTCATCCCCTCCCCGCAAACTTTTTCTTTTCTACTCTAAGCACAAGGCCCGAAATTTCTGGGGAGGAAGCCAGTCGATTAGATCAACCTCAGTATGCAACTGGTACTTAATTTATCAACCCCGAAAGAATGAAAGACAAAGTCGACCTCGATGGAATTTGAACTCAGAATTTAAAGACAGACAAAATTCCACTAAGCATTTCACCCTGTGTGCTAATGTTTCTTATTTCTTTGCTGCCTACAAGGGGCTAGACACAGAGGGGACAAACAAGGACAGAGAAACAGATTAAGTCGATTATATCGACTCCAATGCGTAACTAGTACTTATTTAATCGACCCCGAAAGGATAAAAGGCAAAGTCGACCTCAGCAGAATTTGAACTCAGAATATAGCCGCAGACGAAATACCGCTAAGCATTTCACCCGGTGTGCTAATGTTTCTGCCAGCTCGCCCCTCCC
>NC_068983.1:36368710-36371441 GCF_001194135.2 Octopus bimaculoides | reverse complement strand
TATTTCATCTGTCTTTACGTTGAGTTCAAATTCCGTTGAGATCAACTTTGCCTTTCATCCTTTCGGGGTCAATAAATTAAGTACCAGTTGCATACTGGGGCCGATCTAATTGACTGCCCCCCCCCAATTTCCTAGAGTACAAAAGATTATTATTATTATTATTATTATTATTATCATTTATTATTCATGTTCTTATACAATGGTTGAGTTGTTGCAGATTAATCATTCAGTGTTTGTGGGAAATCAATCCTCTCAACTTCACACCTTTTATGTAAATCTATCTACATCTTTGTGCGTAAATGAATGCATAATCATTAATGCTTTAACAATAAAGTCTTTTTATTAACTTATCAACATTGATGGTCATCACCTTTTTGTACCTCTTCCTTTCCTTTCAAAAATTTAAGATGGCCACGATAATATTCTGTCACTGTTATTAACCTGTCTTGTCTTTGTATTCATTCGGTGAAGTTTTCAATGGATATTTAAACAGAACTGTTGTGATATCAGTGAATCACATTGGGTATTTATTGTTAATTAGTTATGCATTCAGTTCAGTAAGCAATTATAGCTTTTTGAACAAAATTTATTCCAGTTAATGATAATAATAATAATATCCATAACAAAAACAATCCTTTCTATTACAAGCACAAGGCCTGAAATTTTGTTGGGAGGGAGCTACTCAGAGTGTAAAATGCTGGAAAATGTCACTAAGCATTTTGTCTGGTGTACTAACAATTCTGCCAGTTCACCACCTTAATAATAACTATAATAATAATAATAATAATAAGAAGAAGAAGAAGAAGAAGAGCACTCAGAGAGCACAAACCTCTGCCAAGGCAACACCAACATCGTCTCAAAAATTAGCCAGAGATGATTTTTAAAATGAGAATATCTGAAATAAACTCGACTGTTCTCACAAAGGAGAATACTAAAAATGAACCTGACCACTCTCAAAAATGAAGTAAAAAAAACAGGACAAATAATCCAGAATCCTTGTCTATTACTGGATTGATCCCAAAATCTAATCAGTCGTGTCAATCATGAGGCCAAACATCCCTGAAAGTTTCATCCAAATCCATCCAGCAGTTCTTGAGATATCTTGTCCACGGACAAACAAACAAACACAACTGGAAACAGTACCTTCGCTCAGGCAGAGATAATAAACAAAACTCCTATCTCTGTTCCTCTATATCTTTAATGTCTCAACTGGCACAAAGCTTCCCCCACTTCAGTACTATTCCTCCCTCCCAGTTGAGGGTTTTTGACCCTGTCAGTGATGATGTTATATAGAAAGTATTGTTGCTGGTGCCATGTAAAAAAGTACCCAATACATTCTGTAAAGTAGCTGGTGTTAGAAAAGGCATCTAGCTGTAGAAATCATGCCAAAACGGACAATGGAGCTTGGTGCAGCTCCTGTGAAATCATCCAACTCATGCCAACATGGAAAAGTAATTCGGGAGAGCATTTGACTCGGGTGTTCAAGGAGATTTTGGATGGCAGGTTACTCAATTAATCCTGAAAGTCCTCCTGTATCAGGAGGACCACTTAACTATCATTTTCTTTTTTCGCTTCCTCTTTCCTTTTACTGTTTTATACTGTATATACTGTATATAATTCCCTTTTTTTTGTGTGTAATTGTATACTTTCCAATTTTATCATTTCATTATATGAAATGATTGTATAATTATAGCACCCTACAACTCTGACCCTCTTTGATTTCCGTCACCTTTTATAAACTGGGTTTTCTGTAATTGCCCATAAGCATCTTTGCTGAGCTAAAAAAGAAAAAAAAAGGTTTCTCTTCTCGGGGCAGTGATCCCTTAGTTGTCAACAAGTTGCTGATGTAATGTTCAACAATCTTCTATCCTCTAGAAATTCCTAGTATTAGTTCCCCATCTTATCAGCATTAAATTTGTTTTGTATCCTTTGAGATATCATGCAATTGAAACACTCTAGAATGGGCACCTTTTCAGGAGGGACTTCCAGCTGTTATTTATATTTAATCTTGCTTCATTTTTTTTTTCTTATGCTCTCTTACCTTTTTCCAACTCTGTTGTTATAAACTCTATGAACTTCTAAACAACGAGGGAGCCTCCACTCAGTCACTCAACCTGCTAGAAATAACAGCCTATCTGATGAGAGGAGGGAGCCACATCAACTCTGTTTCATTTCCTTTTTCATAAAAAGAGAAATGGTCGGAAGAGAGAGAGAGAGAGAGAGAAACTACAAGGTTGTCTTACTAGCAAGGCTAACTTTACACCAACTTTCACAGATGGTTGACATCTCATTAAGGCAACCATTAAAGCACACCTGAAAATAACTCCATAACAGTCTCACTCACAGGGACAATCGAGCTCTATTGAGACTCGAGTGACACTTCATTTTCCTAGGGATACTGCATCTGTCTCAAAGTGTGCTGCTGGCCAGGTGGTGGTGGTGGTGGTGGAGGTAGAAGGTGGTGAGAGACTTACATCTGTTGCATGATTGTCTTTATCAGTCTTTTCTTTTTCTCTTATCAGCCATCATTCTCTCTCCTCCTGACAATGTCTCTTGCCCTCTTTCTCTCTCTCTCTCTCTCTCACACACACACACATACAAACACACTGTCACTCATCACCTCTCCCTCCCACTCTTTTCCCCTCTCTTTGTCACTTGTCACCTCTATCTCCTTCCCTCTTTCTCTATCAATATATTTCCCTCACTTCATCGACCTCTTTCTCTCTCCCAC
>NC_068983.1:36365640-36368590 GCF_001194135.2 Octopus bimaculoides | reverse complement strand
CTCTCTCTCTCTCTCTCTCTCTCTCTCTCTCTCTCTCTCTCTCTCTCTCTCTCTCTCACATGTATCTGTCTATTTTGTTTTCTTTCAATTTTCTCCTGTTATTTATCCAAACAACAGATCTTCTCAATGATAATATTTTGCTGTTTAGATAAATAATATTATTCTTCAGCTGTATGTATGTGTGTGTGCATGTGTGTGTTAGAATACATCTCCCCCCCCCACACACACACACTTTCTTCTGGTTGATATGAGAGAAGAGAAGGGGGGGAATGAGACTAACAGCATTAACATCTGGTTCGACCCTCCACCCTCCCTCCACCCCACATAGACACTCATACAAAAATAAATTTAATACATGAGAAAGGTAAAATCTTGGGCAATCTGTGTTGCTTTCTTGAAATTACCGTTAGGAATAGACAAGTAGTAGTAATGGTGGTGGTGGTTGTTGGGGCAGTGGTGGCAGCATTGTAGTAGTAGTTGTGGTGATGGTAGTTGCTGTGGTTGTAATGGTGTGGTGATGGTAGTGGTTGTGGCTTTAGTGGTGTGGTGATGGTTGCAGTTGTAGTAGTGGTGGTGGTGGTACAGTTGTCATAGTAGTGGTGGTAGTTGTTGTGGTTGTAATGATGTTGGTTATTGTAGTAGTAGCAGTAGTAGTAGAGTAGTAAAGGTGGCGAGCTGGCAGAAACGTTGGCACACCGGGCGAAATGCTTAACGGTATTTCATCTACCATTACATTCTGAGTTCAAATTCCACCGAGGTCGACTTTGCCTTTCATCCTTTCGGGGTTGATTAAATAAGTACCAGTTACGCACTGGGGTCGATATAATAGACTTAATCTGTTTGTCTGTCCTTGTTTGTCCCCTCTGTGTGTAGCCTCTTGTGGGCAATAAAGAAATGAGTAGTAGAGATAGTACTAAAAATGTGGTGGTGGTGGTGGTGGTGGTGGTGGTGGCGTTGGAAAGAACCAGGAAACCATGGAATAAAAGAAACAAAACAAAACAAAGTGTACTCTTAACACTAAGAACCAACACTGCCACAACAACAACAACAACAACAACGCCACCATGACCACCACCTGCTGACTCTGCAATACCACAACACTGCTACATCACCTCCAACAACAATCATGTTGCTAACACTACCATCACATACCATTACGACTCCACTTGACCATAAAACTATAACATCATGAGCCAAAGCAGGAGCCTCTGATTGTGCAGCCTGCAAGAAATAGCAGCCAAATCTCCCTCCAATCAAACCTCACCAGAAAGAACAAGGAAGGATATTGGACAATGTAATCTTAGATAATCTTGAAAAAGGTTGGATGGTCATATCTGAAATGTTTTTGATCGTAGGATGACTCAGTGTAGGTTGACTCGGGGATGAACAACAATAGGCTGTCACATTTCCAACACCAACACCTCCAGCATCACTGTCACCACTTCACTGTTGTTAGTAACACACCCACACCAGCACCATTGTCATCACTTCCCTAATGGCACTAACAAAACTGTAACATCATTTGCATCATTCTAGCACCAAACAACACTGCAACACCACCAACAACAACCTATGCTATAACACTGCCACCATTAACACCAACCAATACTATAACAGTACCACCATCAACAACAACACTGTAACACCATCACCAACATTGTAACACAACTGGCAACACAGTAACACCGTCAGCTGCACTATAACAATACCAGTAGCACTACCACCACATCCATAATGCTAGAACAACCCCACAAACATTACCTGTACACAACCAGGAAAAGGAAGCTGTCACAACCATGCCACATTACTAACTCTAGCAAACCTCTTACAGGGCAAGGGGTCATAAGATTAGATACCTTTTTCTTCCCTAATAAAAACAGATGGATTAGGGACATTTGGGAGGAGGAAGAAGAAGAGGAATCGCTCTCTCTCTCTCTCTCTCTCTCTCTCTCTCTCTCTCTCTCTCTCTCTCTCTCTCTCTCTCTTCCCCATTCCTTTGTTGAATATATTTTGCCTAAAACTAAAAAAAATATAAGAAAGCAAACCCTTTTTTTTATTCAAAGGTTCAGATGTTTGTCAAGGGAAAAGTACAGACAGAAGTTATGAGTGGGGTGAGACATAACAATGTAAATATTTGTTGTGATGGGAGGTAAGGTGAACTTGTTCTGCTCCCTGCTCCCCCTTATCCCCCCTCCCCCAAGGAATTAAAATGCCTTAACTTCCTGAAGGAATTAAATACCTTAACAGGGGATACCTTTGTAGGTATGCTGATTTCTTAAGGGTCACAGCTGCATATATGTACAAACATTACTTGTATATGCTCACACGTGTGTGTCTTATGTATCACAGTTGCATATATTGCTTATTTATGTGTACATACACATGTGTGTGAGTGTGTGCATCACAGACAAACATTTGGTATGTATAAAGGGTAAAGACCCCATTCAATCATGAATGATCATAGGATAGCACTTAGCAAGTTCCTCTCCTGTTGCTCATGGTAACTGCTTCTAGCATATACGTTCACTCAAGTATTTGACTAGGACTATATTTTATCGACCTCCAAATGAATAAAAGGCAAAATTGACTTCCACAGGATTTGAACTCAGGAAGAAAAGAACTGGAAAAATATACCTCAAGGTATATTTCCAATTTCTTTAACAATGATAATCATCATAATAATCCACTCTATTAGAGCCACAAGGCCTGAAATTTTGGAAAAGGGGGCTAGTCGATTACATTGACCACAGTACTCAACTAGTACTTAATTTATCGACCCCAAAAGGATGAAAGGCAAAGTCAGAATGTACCAACAGGTAAAATACTGCTAAGCATTTCGTCCAGCATGCTAACAATTCTTTTCTACTCTAGGCACAAGCCCTGAAATTTTGGGGGAGGGGGGGCAGTCAATTAGATTGACCCCAGTATGTAACTGATATTTAATTTATCG
>NC_068983.1:36349547-36364779 GCF_001194135.2 Octopus bimaculoides | reverse complement strand
TATATATATACATGTGTATGTGTGTGTGTACACATACACACATGCGAGAGAAAGAGAGAGAGTGTGTATATATTTATGTGTGTGTGTGTGTGTGTGTATATATATATGTAGGTTGGTGTCAGTGCCCCCTGACTGGCTCTTATGCTGGTGGCACGTCTAAAGTACCCACTACACTCTTGGAGTGGTTGGCATTAAGAAGAGCATCCAGCTGTAGAAATATTGCCAGATCAGTTTGGAGCCTGGTGCAGCCTTCTAGCTTGCCAGACCTCAGTCAAACCGTCCAACCCATGCCAGCATGGAAAGCAGACGTTAAACAATGATGATGATATATAGATGGTGACTATATACATAGTGTCGTATAAACATATACATACATACTTACGTAAAAACTTTATTCTACTTCTTTTACCAGTGGTGTATATTTGAGTAAGTTTATTGTGCCATTTTTACCTATTTCTTCATTTGTGCCATTTTTACCTGTGCCATTATTACCGTTCACCACTCATAAGTATTAGATCCATGGAATTCAAAAAGGTGGCCAAAATTGTTGTTGTAAAGATGTTGGATAATCATCATTTAACGTCTGTTGTCCTGCTGGCATGGGTTGGACAGTTTGACCAGGCTGGCACACTGGAAGGCGCTACCAGACTCCAGTCTGATTTGGCATGGTTTCCTATGACTGGATGCACTTCCTAGTGCCAACCAATCCAAGAGTGTTATGGATGCTTTTATGTGTATATATAGATAGATAGATAGAGGAAGGTGCATGGGTTAATGGTTAGGGTATTTGGCTCATGATCGTAAGGTCGTAGGTTCAATTCCTAGTGGTCTGTTGTGTCCTTCAGTAAGACACTTTATTTCACATTGCTTCAGTCCACTCAGCTGGCAAAAATGAGTTGTACCTATAATTCAATGGGACCAGCCTTGCCTCATTCTATGTCATGCTGAATCTCTCTGAGAACTATATTAAAGATATATGTGTGTGTGGAGTGCTCAGCCAATTGCACATTAATTTCATGAGCAGGCTGCTCTATTGAGTGGATCAGTTGGAACCTTTGTCATTACCAATGGAGTGCCATATGAGAGACCAATAGAATAAGTACTAGATTTTAATATTTCTTGAGTAAACACTTCACGGTGGTTTTCACGGTGGTTCCCCAATACAGCCATACTCCAGTAACTAAGATAAGCAAAAGAAGGTGAGTGTGTGTGTGTGTATTAATCTCATTTAAGATTAGAATTACTTAAGTTTCAAACTATTTTGTTTACCAAAGAAATGAATAATCATTAATCACTTTGTGGATAGACTGGTGAAAAAAATATTAAAAATGAAACCAAATTTCTTCTCTCTATTGTAGCGTTATCTAATACAGTGCTTCTCAAAGTCCACATACTGGTGCCAGTCTGCGAGCCATCAACTGCTGGTACGTGGCGAGTTTCCAGAAAAGAAAGAAACATTATAAAATGCTTTTTGTAATATTGTATTATCTGTAAGGTGGCGAGCTGGCAGAAATGTTAGCATGCTGGGTGAAATGCTTAGTGGTGTTTCATCTGTCTTTACATTCCGAGTTCAGATTCTGCCGAGGTCGACTTTGCCTTTCATCCTTTCGGGATCGATAAATTAAGTGCCAGTTGCATGTTGGGATCGATCTAATCGACTGGCCCCCTCCCCACAAATTTTGGGCCTTGTGCCTTGAGTAGAAAAGAATATTGTATTATTTCTTTACAAAATAAATACACAATAAAAAAAAATCATCAACTTTTGTTATATTCATTATATATATTGTTTCCGGTATAAATTAATATTACTGAGAAATATTACCAGTTCATGGCACATTGGGGAAAAAAACCTGCCGGTATGCCACATCAGTTAGCGTGAGAAGCACTGGTCTAGTATAAATAGTTGGTTTCTTTTTATCTTTATCTCTCCTATGTCTAATTTATACATAATGTTAATTCCTCTGTCTGTATCTTTTACTTAGACTTCTCATGCTTGATATACCAGTTGCAGCCAGTTAAATCACTAAGTAAGGGCTACATTTGGCATTATCTAACTGTTAAGCAAAGCAATGAGGAATTCCTTTTGATCTATTGTATTTATTTGATATGGCAACACTTAGAGGTGGAGTTGATGTGATCATTGAAAGACTCTAGGCAACACTCAAAACGAATTACAATTACTCTTACAATCTGGACTGTAAAGTGGATGTTTGTAAAAATGTGGTGGTGGAGGGTAACACATAAGCATATATGTATATTTTTATATGTATGCTTATTTGTTTAATATTGGTATGCTTGCATGTATGTATGCTGTGTATATAATGTGTGTATGTGTTGAATTGCATATGTATATATATTAGGGTGACGAGCTGGCAGAATCGTTAGCACCCCAGGCAAAATGCTTAGCAGTATTTTGTTTGCTGTTATGTTCTGTGTTCAAATTCCACCAAGGTCAACTTTGCCTTTCATCCTTTCGGGGTTGATTAAATAGGTACCAGTTATGCACTGGGGTTGATGTCATCAACTTAATCCCTTTCTGTGTCCTTGTTTGTTTCCTCTGTGTTTAGCCCCCTGTGGGCAGTAAAGGAATAAATATATAGATATGCTTACATGTATGTATGTTATATATATATATAGTGTGTGTGTGTGTGTGTGTGCATTGACTTGTTAGTGTCAGAATACCTCGCAGTGTTTGTTCCAGCTCTCTGCATTCTATGTTCAAACCCCAGTGAGGTCAACTTTGACTTCCATCCTTTCTGAGACCAATATAGAAAAGTACAAATCCAGGATAGTGGATTGGCAAGACTATTAGACAGGATACCTGAAATAACACCACTGCCAAATTGTATTGACCCAAGTTGGTAGTAGTCATTCCTTTGGATATAAACTATGGATGTGGGGAGACTGTATACATAAAAACCATCAGTCTTCCTCAAAAAAGATATTGCCAGGACGGCTGATACACATGCAGAAGCATAGTCAACCTTTGCAGCGAAACTTGCTTAGGGGATGCAAACCCTGTTTTTCAGGAGGATGTTCAAAAGATTTTCATTAGCACACCTCCAGCCAAAAAATTAAGAGATGCAAGCACATTCTTTGCACCCTCTGTTCCCAAGCCTATGTAGCAGGGGCCCTAATTCTAACAACAGAGCAGTGCAGGGAGAATGAGAAAATACACTAAGGGCATTGAGGATTTTGCTCCAGAACTTATTTTCTCTATTGGAGTAAGACAAGGAAGTCACGTATCTTATGCATAGAGAAGTAGTGTGACAAGATTAGAGAAACAGGAGAAACCACTGGCAGAGAGGCTTCTTGGTTGGTTTAAGTTGAGACAGACACTATGGCTGGGTGAGTTTTATGCATCAATTGTCAAAACACCTGTTACTTAAATGTCACATTCCACTTAGCTGTAAATAGGTACCTTGTGTTTAGTTACCTTACTTTAACACCTCCTGTAGATATAACGAGAGAGACTGATACTTGGTACTATATTTAGATGAAGTTTTCTGTGGCACTTGTATATTCAGTGGGACATTGATCTTCTGGAAACATTAACCGCAATTGACTCTCTGGTTTATATTACAGAGCTCTCAGTTAAGTGCCAGCTTCATGAGGCCTCCTGCAGCTCAGAATTATATTTATCATTACCAGTTATCATTCAACAGAGTTGTGATGAGATAAAAATGCAATTTAATATAGATAAAAATAAAGTATCTCTTTCCTTCCCCTAATCTTGGGTGTATACTTGAGTCACTAAATCATAAACTCAGCCGTGTGACAGCTAGCTTGTTATACAATTTAAAATTAAAAAATATGGTGCTGGTGTCATGTAAAAAGTGCCCATGCCGGTGCCACATAAACAAACATCCATACTGGTGCCACGTAAGAAGCACCCATACCAGAGTGACATAAAACCGATCCATGACAGTGTCATGTAAAAAGCACCCATAATGGCACCATGTAAAAAGCACCCATGCCAGTTCCACATAGAAAGTAAAGTGGTTGGTGTTAGGAAGGGCACCTAGCCATAGAAAACATACCAAAACAGACAATTGGAGCCTGGACAGTTCTCCGACTGACCAGCTGCTATCAAACCATCCAACCCATGCCAGCATGGAAAATGGAATTTGGAGGATGTTGATGATGGTACCTCCTCTTCACTATCTTGGAGGTTTACATTTAAACAAGTGATTTCATTCTTTGGTTCATGGGGAAAATCATTGGGCTGCAGGGCATACCATGATTGTGAAGACCTTTTAGATCAATCAACAACAATGCAGTGTAAAGTCTCTTAATAAATGGCAATAGCGGCAGCCATGTGTGTGTGTGCATGTATGTGATTGTTAAGTAAAAGATGAGCTCCACCTTGATCCCAGTCACTCCTGCCCCAAGCTAAATATGCTGTAGATATGCTGAAAGAATGCTTGGTGTGAAGATTTTAATCATTTGATATTTAATAGGTGCAGCTGTTAAACAAGTTCTGCTATTGAATATTAAACTAAAAGTAAACTATAGACAAGAGACCTGGGTGTGTGTAGCAACACTGATCATTTGTTGTTGTTGTGGTGGTGGTAGTAGTAGTGGTGGTGGTGGTGATAGTTGTTGTCATTGAAAAACAGGAATGGTTTTCAAAGTGTATGTGTTTATACTGGTCATAAGTTTTAATTTTGTTTGGAAAGTGTTCAGCTGACTTAGATTAACCCCAGTGTAATTACCAGTATGTATTTTATCAACCCTGAAAGATTGCAAGGTGAACCTTACATAGATTAGAACTTGGAACCAAAAGTTACAAAAGGGTGTAATTACTGGTGAAAAACAAAACAATCACTATAAGTGTTTAGTCAGGTGTTTCATTTTGGTAATTTACAAAATTGTATAGATGAAGGCTATATGTAACAAGAAGTTTTCTGGCTCGCCAGCCCTCAGTCAAACTTTCCAACCCACGCCTGCATGGAAAGCGGACATTAAATGACGACGATGATGATGATATAGGTGCAGGTGTAGCTGTGTGGTAAGTAGCTTGCTTACCAACCACATGGTTCCAGGTTCAGTCCCACTGCATGGCACCTTGGGCAAATGTCTTCTACTATAGCCTCAAGCTTTGTGAGTGGATTTGATAGGAAAAAACTGAAAGAAGCCCATCATGTGTATGTTTGTGTTCCCCCACTACCACCACATTGCTTGACAACCGATGCTGGTGTGTTTACATCCTCATAAATTAGCAGTTTGGCAAAAGAGACTGATAGAATAAGCACTAGGCTTACAAAGAATAAGTCCTAGGGTCAATTTGCTTGACTAAAGGTGGTGCTCCAACATGACCACAGTCAAATAACTGAAACAAGTAAAAGAATAAAAGAATATATATATATAGTCAATTTGAGGAAGTTAGATCCACATTAGGGATTATATAATCCAAAAGATTCCACTAGTTAATCACTATCATATAATGCAAAAGTCTCTGCAATATGTTAGGGATTATTGTAATAATACATATTAATATTAGAAGAAAGAAAATGGAGAAAGATGAATGTATGAATAATTTATTTGTATGATATAAAGATGTTGAAATTTTTTTTTAAGGTAACAATCAAACAGGAGCACTCAGTGAGTGCAAACCTCTGCCAAGGCAACACCAAACGTCCTCTCAATGATTAACCAGGGATGATTTTTAAAATGAGAATATCTGAAATAAAATCGACTGCTGTCACAAAAAAGAATACTAAAAATGAACCCAAATGCTCTCAAACGGGAAAATAATCCAAATATATATATATTGAGTGAGAGGTGAAGGGAGAGGAGATGAAATACTAATACAGTGAAGGAGAAGTAGTGAGAGTAATAGCCATGGCTGAGAGGGAGCAAGAGAAAGTAATGACAATGAGAAAAACGAAACAAAGTGGCAAAGAGAGCACCATATGAATGAGAAAGGAAGGGGTGGTAGATGAATAACGAAGGAAGGGGTGAAAAAAATGATAAATGGTGTTTGAAGTGTGAGTATATGTGTGTGTAAAAGAGAGGTATGTTTGTGTGCATGTGTGTGTAATGTTCAGTGCTAAAAATGTGTGTATGTGTGTACCTGTACAAGCGAACTATGTGAAACTTTACATATACATGTAAAGAAAATATAAAAAATAATCCAGAATCCTTGTCCGGTACCAGATTGATCCCAAAATGTAATCATTTCATGCCAGTCACGAGGCCAAACATCCCTGAAAGTTTCATCCAAATCCATCCAGCGGTTCTTGAGATATTTTGTCCATGGACAAACAAACAAACAAACATGACTGAAAACAATACCTCTGCCTTAGTGAAGGCAGAGGTAATAAATCATAAGCTGTAAAGCTCGAAAAGAAAATGGGAGAGGTATGGCTGTGTAGTAAGAAGCTTGCTTCTCAACCACATAGTTTTAGGTTCAGTGCCATTATGGCTCCTTGGGCAAATGTATTCTCCTATAGCCTTGAGCTGGACAAAGCCTTGTGAGTGGATTTGGTAGAGAGAAACTGAAAGAATGTATGTGTGTGTGCCTTTATGTGTGTTTGTCCCCCACCACCACCACCACCACTACATGACAGCCAATGTTGGTGCAGTTATGTTCCTGTAACTTAGCAAAAGTAGAATAAGTAGCAGGCTTTCCAAAAGGATAAAAAGTACTGGGGTTGATTTGTTTGACTAGAATTCTTCAAGGTTTTGCTCCAGTATGGCCATGGTTTAACAAATGAAACAAGTAAAAGATAAAAGATATAAATCCAAGAATAGAAATTATGTTGCTAATTTGAGTGACTGGTATAGAAACGCCCTTTGGGGATCCTTAAATTAGTCTCATCGATTCATTCATTCATTCTTAAAACATATTTATTAAGGCTTGTCTGGGATTTTCTTTTTTTTTTTTTTTTTTTTTTTTTTTTGATAGCTGATACACAAAACAAAAGCTATATATTAGTGATTTTACTATAAATAAAAAAAATATTTTTTTAAAAATCAAAAAAGAAGTCTATAGAAATAATCTCATTTCTCTTTGGGGCATATAAATTCAAGCTTAAGCTTAATCCTGTTAAATCAGGTTAATCTTACACAGCCAGCTTGACAGTAGCTATTTCAGACAAAAGTAATAAGTAGATACTATAGCTGGAAATGTGTACAACCTTATGTAGTCATCATCACCATCATCCTCATCATCATCATCATCGTCATTATCAACATCATAATCATTGTCAAGATTTAGCTATAAACTGATGCTTATTATATCAATACCATGTTATTTCTTTTAACGGTGAATATATAAAAACATATATGTATTACATAATTTATGATGATGCATTCAAGTGGTTTAATTCATCCTATGTTTATTGTATTTAATAATTCTCTATCTGGAAAGAATTTTGTGCATTACAATTGAATATGCAGGATATAGTTTGATAGGTGTCACCTTTTGTTTTGTTTACTCTTTTGCAACTTGAATCCACTACTGTAATATTTCAACATATACATATATGCATGTATGTATGTATATCTATACTCACCTGAACGAACACACGAAAGTGAGAAACTTGAAGTCGCGGCAGAGTGAATTTCAAATTTTGAACAAATATATAATCTCTGTTGTGTGAATTCGGCATTCTTTTCCCATTTGTCCTTTTAAATGTACATACATACATACATAAAATACATATCTCAACTGCGTATAAATCAACACAAAATTTGGCATCCATTGGAAGCAGACAGAAATACTGACATTTCGTTTTGACTCAGTCTTTCCACAAGAATTGTTCCTTTCAACCCAAAACACTACATTATTGCATAAAATAATTACTCAGCGGAAATATGAACATTTATGAAACTAAAACTTAATTTCTGAAACTTGGATTAGATTTTTTTTGTATTTTTTCTTTTTCTAAATATCAAAATATTAAAGATGATTTGAAGATTTTTTGACATAGACACTTCAAAACCATGGATCTCAATACACTTTTCTTAAAATTTGAACAGTGGGACTCTGATGTAGAGGTTTGTGGGGTTTTATTCTTGTGGTTTTCTTTATTTATTTATTAAGTAACATCATATAAAGTTATCCTTGCTATTACTGTATTTGTTCTCTTTATCTCTCTGTCATTCCCTCCTCTCTCTCTCTCTCTCATACACACACACACACACACACACATACTTCTACATTTTTCCATTCTTTCCCACTTCAAACTTTTCCAATTCTTTTTATAAAGTTACCTACTACATATATATATAATAATAATAATAATTAATTCGTTTTATTGGCCACAAGGGCTAATATCAATTAAAAATATGTAAGGACAAAGACAGGACGAAGGTTACAAAAGGTTTTGTCCGAAAAGGTAGGAAGTTTGTCTAAACAGAGGAAGAAAACGGAGATAATAATAATAAATAAATAGATAAATATATAATTATTATTATTATTATTATTATTATTATAATTATTATTATTGATGATGATGATTATCATTATTATTATATATCATTTACAATAATATATACTCTATTTAAAGCAACTAAGCCTAAACAATCTTCTCTGTAATTTACAGCCTTCAGGTTTGTTTACAAATTAATAAATAAATATATATATTACATCATCATACGTCTGTGTTCTATGTTAGCATGGGTGGGACAGTACCACAAGAGCCAGCCAGGCATACGCCATCATATAATATTCTTATAAACATACTATATTCATACTATATATCTTCCTATATATCACTCTCTCACAATATACTACAAAGTTACTATCATTGTTCTTGCTTTTGTATCTGTTTCCCATGCTGGCATGGGTTGGATGGTTTGGCAGGATCCAAAAAGTCAGAGATCTGTACCCAGCCCGATTGTTCACTTTGGCATTGTTTCTATAAGTGGATACTCTTCCTAAAATGTGAACCATTTTATAGAATGTACTGGGTGCCATTGTTTCAAGGCACCAGTACTAGCAAGATTGTCATGCATCTTACATGTCTAAGATCTATTTTGTCAGGTGTGGCTGTGTAGTAAGAGGTTTCCTTCCGAACCGCATGGGTGAGCAAATGTCTTCTACTATAGCCTCGGGCCGACCAAAGCCTACTGAGTGGATTTTGTCGACGGGAATTTAAAGAAGCCTGTTGTATATAGTATGTGTGTCTTTATGTCTGTATTTTGTCCCCCACCACTGCTTGGCAACTGGTGTTGGTTTGTTTAGATCCTTGTAACATGGTGGTTCAGCAAAAGAGACCAATAGAATAAGAACCGACTTTTAAAAAAATTAGTACTGGGATTGATTTGTTCAACTAAAATTCTTTAATGTGGTGTTCCAGCATGGCCACAATCTAAAGACTGAAACAAATAAAAGATAAAATATAAATATCTACACATGCACGCACACACACACACACACACACACACACACACACACACACACACACAAAACAGTCACAGGTTTCTACCTGACTGACTCCTGTCAAACCATCCCACCCATGCCAGCATGGAAGGTGGACATTAAATGATAATGATATATATATATATTAAATAAAAGAATGACTTCACTGATAGTTTTAATCAGTTTAATCTATTTTTTAATTTTTTAATATGAAATTTAGTTCATAGATCTAGATTATATATATATATATATATATATATATATATAGACAGAGAGAGAGAGAGAGAGAGAGAGATTTATAGATATATAATATACAACTATAAATTTATTGTGTTATATACTATTACTTTATTGTACTTATTGTATTATACTATATTAGCACTTACTGTATTATATATGCCACACAATATAGCTTTGAAGTTTCTATATATTACAGTGTACATCATAAGACAGCATTACTGTTCAGTAGTTGTGGTTGTTTAGCTAGCAACCTTAAGTTTTTATTGAAATAATAATAAGGAAGGGTAGTTGGATGCTTTCTTGTTTTGGCCCAGGAGTTACAAAAATATTTTGAAGTCAAAATATAAACTTACTGAGTTTAGTTATTCATTGCTTTCATTACTTATTAAGACAATTTGTGATCCAAAATCTCTTGTCAATGATCATTCCTTCCACATTATTCATGTCTTAACCTTTCAAAAACAGTTGGGTATGATTCGAAGGAGATCTGGCAGCTATACCTAGTAAATCATGTGAAGACGCATGGCTTAGTGGTTAGAGCATCAGGCTCACAATCATGAGGTAGTGAGTTCAATTCTTGGACCTGGCTCTGTTATGTTCTTGAGCAAGACACTTTATTTCATGTTGCTTCAGTCCACTCAGCTGTGGAAATGAGTTGCAACATCACTGGTGCCAAGCTGTATCAGCCTTTGCCTTTCCCTTGGATAATATCAGTGGTGAGAAGAGGGGAGGTTGGTATGCATGGGCAACTGCTGGTCTTGCCTGGACTTGTGCGTTGAAAGGGAACTTTCTAGGTGCATCCATAAACAACTTTGAATTAGCTATGGCTTGTTTGGATGAGATGGTGTCTAAAGAAACGGTGTGTATTGGGTGGTAGATCAGTTGGGGAATATGCAGAACAGATGGAAGCAACAGAAACCTCAATAAAAGTGTCCTCTCATTATACTGGCAAGAACTTACCATCTTCAGATGGAGAGAGAGAGAGAAGGAGAGGAAGAAAGAATGAGAGCTACACTCACAAGAGTGTCATAGCCCTAGGTAAACCTTCATTAAGGTCAAAAGCATTTAACTTTTATTTGATAGTCCATTTTAGAATACATTATCTAATGTGTCCTTTTTATATGGTAGGGTGCCATTTGAGTGAGAACTGACTACATTTTTTTTTAAAGCAGCAACTCAAAAAAAGACCATATTGTTGGTTCATTGTTGCTGTTTAGTATCAGGTCAAGAGGGTAGGTAGCATAGTGGTTTAGTATGGTCACGAGTTTGGTGTTTAATGGTGCATCGTGTCCTTGAGCAAAATGCTTTATTTCACATTGCTCCAGTCCACTCAGCTGGCAAAAATAGGTTGTACCTGTAATTCAAAGGGCCAGCCTTGTCACATTCTGTGTCACACTGAATCTCCCTGAGAACTCCGTTAAGGTACACATGTCTGTGGAGTACACAGCCAGCCAGTTGCTCAGTTGACGAGATAAACTGGAACCCTCATCATCATAACCGATGGAGTGCCAAGGTATTTTTGCTGTTTTTGTTTTAGCATCAGGTCAGTCAGTGCTGATATGGCAGATTTATGATCAAAACTACTCTACTCATGAGCTCTACATGCTTTCTTTTGGAGATAGTAGGGTGTGGTTTTAAAGAGACTTAACTGTTATTTATAGCAAGTCAATGAACAATGTAGAACCTCCTTAATTGGTTCATACAGAAAGCATTATTATTTATGGGTGTGTTGTACATACTCAGTCAATATCTGTCAGTTTGTAATCTCTTGATATGTAAACAAAAATTGTGTTTAAAAAAAGGTACCTATTTATGTTACACCAAGCATCAAGTGTTTGACTGTTTGTGAATCTTTCCCTATGCTTACTGAACCATTTATTCATAACAATGATGTGTTCATATATTTGTTAATACTCAAATGTCAAACTTCTACCATTATATAAATTTTGTTGTTTGTCATGATTTTGTTTACATTCCATATAAGAAAATCTGTTCTTCATAAACTCCGAAGCATATAAGGGAAGATATAAGCTTAACAATCCTTGATGAGTCTTTAATGAGATACAAAACTAGTCTGCTAGATCAGCACTTTTTAGCTGATAAAAATTACTGTGGTTTATTCATGGGTTCTGTTTCCCTTGCTGAACTAAATATATGATTGTTAAATCACAGCTGTGTTTGTTTCCTTAATAGTTTGGAATGTTATTTATTAACAATGAGGAGAATATCTGACCAGGCAAATATAGACAACTATAGATGAAGAACAAGGTTCAATAATGAACTCTATCTACTAGTACCTATTTATAACTAAATAGGCTGGGTCAGTGAATGTTGTTTAGTAGCTTGGTCATGGACACAGAACCAGGGTGCAGCTGACAGGATAAATGTGATTAATCTTTTAGTAAGGAGGTTGATACCCAGTTATATTGGCCATGACACTTTTGTTAAAGTGCTAGATTTTTTTTCTTTCTTTCTATTTTTTCATTATTACTTTTGATTGGTAAGGCGGCAAGCTAGCAGAATCATTAGCATACTGGACAAAATGCTTTGCAGCATTTTGTCTGACTTACTTTTCATCCTATCTGGTGACTGACTTAGTACTTCCACCCATTAATAGGAATGGTTTCAACAGACGTCCTTAGAGTGCCTGCCTATCAAACTTTCATTCACATATCTTGTATTCATCATTATTGATTAATGTCCATTTTCCTTGCTGGCATGGGTTGGATGGTTTGACTGAGGTCTGGAGAGCCAGAGGTTGCACCAGGCTCCAGTTTGATCTGGCAGTTTCTACAGCTGGATGCCCTTCCTAATGCCAACCACTCTGAGAGTGTAGTGGGTGCTTTTTACGTGCCACCAGCACAGGAGCCAGTCAGGCAGACCTGGCATCAGTCACATTTGGATGGTGCTTTTTACATGCCACCAGCACAAGCCAGTCAAGGGGTACTGGCATTCGCCACGTTCAGTTGGTGCTTTTTACGTATCACCAGCATGGGAGCAAGTCAGGCAGACCTGGCATTGACCACATTTGGATGGTGCTTTTTATGTGCCACCGGCACAGGAGCCAGTTAGGGGACACCAACCCCAGCTACAATATTGGTTTTACTTGACTCAACAGGTCTTCTCAAGCATATCATATCCCCCAATGCATTGGGGGTATTCTTAACAGAATCTCACTTTAGTTGCCGGGTCTTCTCAATCACAGCATATCTCCAAAGGTCCCGGTCTCCTGTCATTGTCTCTGTGAAGCCCAATATTCGAAGGTCATGCTTCACCACCTCATTCCATGTCTTCCTGGGTCTCTCTCTTCCACAGGTTCCTAAAAAAAAAAAAATTAAAAGGCAACTAAAATGCTGTACAGTGAGATAAAATATGAAGTCATGTATTTAAAACTTTTGAAATAAATGTCATCATCATTTTACATCTTCATTACATGCTGGTGTAGAAGCACATGGCCTGGTGATCAGTATTGTCCTCACGATCACAAGATCACGGTTTTGATACCCAGACTGGGCAATGTGTTGTGTTCTTGAGCAAAACACTTTATTTTATAATGCTCCAGTCCACTCAAATGTAAAAGAATAACTTCAAGAACCATGGATCTCAATACACTTTTCTTAAAACTTGAGCAGTAGGACTCTGATGTAGAGCTCTGTGAGGTTTTACTCTTGTTGTGGTTTTTCTATATTTATTATGTAACATCATGTAACTGTATTCTTGCTATCACTGTACTTGTTCTCTTTCTCCCTCTGGTGTTTCATTCAGGGGTGAATATTGTGATGTCAGTCACTTGCCCACCATGGAATATGGGTAACTGGCCCTATGAGTCATTGAATTTGCAACAGTAATGTCCAGAGCACTTTTCTTTCTTTCCATGCTGGCATTGGTCGGATGAATTGTCATGGGCTGAGTCAGTTCTTATTGGGGAGCCACTGTTTCCCATAGACTGGTGCTGGTACATGTTATTTGGCTTGGTTTTTACAGCTGGATGCTCTCCCTTTTGCCAACCACCTCACAGAGTGTACTGAATCCATTTCCTCATGACACCAACATTAGAGAAGTTCAATAGTCGCCAGATTGAGACAGAAATAAACGGACCTGATAACACTGTGCTTTCTTTGCTCATTTTCCAACCACTTTTCAGAGTGTGCTGCGTGCATTTTTTTTTTTTTTTTTTTTTGCCTGGCAGTATCACTAAAAAAGTTTTCTCATTGAGTTTTGGAGCATTCTTAAGTCAATAATATAAAAGATGAGAGAAAACACTCTTCACAGAAGATGCAATTAAATAAACTGTCTGAAATCTTTCAATCCAGTTGGTTAGTGATGGATGAAGCTAGTAGGTGGGCCAACTTTGCCAGTAGATTCTCCTGTCAGACATATTCAAAGACTTTACTGATTTTTTTTTTCTTTAAGGCCAAGTATCATTATATCTTATCTCTCTTCTCTTCTATCTAAATGTAAATAACTCCCATTATAATATGTCTTTGCATTTATATCATATCAAAACTACCCGGATTGTATATCTTGCCAAATTGCACTTGATCTGAATATATTTTACCTTCTCTGGTTCTGTTATCAAGCCAAAACATATTTTAAGTGAGATACCTTAGCCAATCTTCATTCCTTCAGTGATAATATCATACCAAAAATAATCATAATCTTAATTATTAAGAATAATCCTTTCTTTTGTTTTGATGGTTTGTTTATATTGCTTTATAAACTTAGAGAAGCAAGCATATATTTGAACATTCTTTTACATTGTGCCAATCTCTCCTTTAATGTTACTGGTAAAATTTCTTTGTGCTGTTGATTGTATTTCAGTTGTGTCTTTCTCTTTGAATAATTACTTCTTGATTATCTTTCCACCATTCAATCTTTCCAAGCTGTTTTTCCTACACTTGACGACATCTGTTATTTATAAAATCATTTCGAGATTAAGATATTATATTTTTACGATAGTTAACGAGTTCATTTTACATAATGTGAGAAAGATGATCTGGCAAATATATTTACAGACATTTAAAGTTCACATATTTTGTCATTTTTGTTCATTTTTTTTCCCTTCTTGCTTCCTTTATATTTGAATTACTTTGTTCTTATTAGTGTATATTAACCATTTTTATTATATTTATTTTACAGGACAAAGATAAACTTGAGCAGATGTATGATATACTGAAACGTTATGTCCATAAGCTGCCATCTGTGAGCTCTGAGGACGTTGTTGACTTGCCGCCATCTCTTCTTGAGAATAGCTGGAGAGACATCGTGAGAAATGCTTCTGTAAGTGTCCATATATGGAATCACATTACTATCATTCTTTATATCAATTTCTTTTACATGGGTTTATTATTTGTTATCACTATTCAAATTTAAGGTATTTCTAATTATATTTTCTCAACCTTCAAAGTTACTTGTAGGCGCAGGCACGGTTGTGGGATTCAGAAGTTTGTTTTCAATTTTAAATTCAGTCCCTCTGCATGGCCCCTTGCATGAGTGTCTTCTTCTATAGCTACAGGTTGACCAAAGTCTTGTGATTAGATTTGATTGACAGAAACTGAAAGAAGCCCATCATGTATGTGTGTGTGTGTGTGTGTATATATATATATATATATATATATATAT
>NC_068983.1:36323012-36342709 GCF_001194135.2 Octopus bimaculoides | reverse complement strand
TATATATATATATGTGTGTGTGAGTAAAAATAAATACAAAAAAGGGGTTTTGTATGATCGTGTATAGAGGAATATATTATTTTATTTAAAAGAGTTCCAACTCTGTCTGTTTTTTATGTTTTATTTATATTCTTGTAAAATTAATGTGGGATATGGAATATATAATATAAAAATGGATGGTACAATGAAATGAAGTATTGAATGTCTTATTGAATATATGGAATATGTCTTATTGAATATATGAAATACTGAGTGTTCAATATAAAGGATTAAATATATAAAGGCAAATACGTATATATATATATATGATGGCTATCTATTCGTTAGATGAACATGACCATCACTGACAGGTGTCAGCACTATCCATGCAAGAGTTTTAAGTCAAGCGCAGTTTGCACAACCCCACAATGACTCTCACTAACAATACCAAGAAGCACAGAGTGCAATATATCTGGCTCAGTAAAACAGTAACTTTTATATATGAGTTCACCTTCTCTTAGAGACATCCTTTACTTTCTGGATGGTTACTTCATATGTATGTGGATGGTAAGATTCGGTTGTGTAAAAAATATAGAAAGACATACATATCAGAATGCTATGGATTATCATTGTTGTTGTTGTTTAGTCCCAAATCAGCCCTGACTGAGTATACCTAGGGTTATATTTTTTCATATTTACCTGAGATTGCCCCTGATTCTGATATAGTCTTCATGCTTTAAAGTGATCTAGATCAATTTAAATTGATTAAATTAAAATTTCTAGGACTGCATTACTCACTGTGTCCTTCTTTTTTAAGATAACAGAGAGAATCAGCTATTATTTTTAGCTGTTTCAGCAACCTCATGGTGGCTGCTCATCGATTAGCTGTGTCAGATAAAATCAAATTAGAAGCACATTTACTAATAAGGTCAGTCATTATAGACTTGGCAGAGCTCTGACCAGTTGATGAAGTGCCAGAGAATGCAAAGAAAAGAGATTGTTATGCTGCATGATGCTATAGAGTAGATTAATTAGTATTCAGATAATCTTGTGGAAAAAAAATCTTGTGATGGCAGAGTAAAGGTTGGGTTTTAGAGATGGGAAAATAGTGTATGTCACTTAGGGATATTGGTGAGTGAAGAGACTATCATTAATCGTTTAGCATTCAGATTAGTCTTTTAGCCAAATGTATTTATTTCTTCATATTGTTTTGAATTAATCTTGCATTATCTCATAGCTAAGATATTTTGATGATATAACTGTTTATTTCTATAATGGCATTGTAGGGTAAGCATGAAGAGCCAGATCTGGCCAGCTTGAATATAAAACAAGTAGAATATTTTGGGCCAGATATAGCAAGTTTAAATGTTAAAGGATTAAAACATGTCCTTGACAAGTTGTCAGTATTTCTTTTCTTCAGTTTTATTCTTCATTACCTCCATATTTCTCCCTTGTTCGCACAGACTGAATGAGTCTGTAATGCAAGAATATTTATTGTGGGTTTCATCTGGCACCATATCATGTGTGGGGATTCAACATTTCTGGTTCTGAATTTCCAACTTTTCCAACACATTTGATTCTACCACAACTACTTTTTGCTGTCAACTCACAATACTTCTTCACTGAAGACATTCATTTTTATTATGTAAAAAAACACAGGTGTTTTTTTTTTTTTTACATTGCGCCAGAACAGCAGCTTTTTAACCCATTACCTCCCATAATTCTATTAACTGGAATTTTTTTATGAAACTTTGATTTCTAGCATAAAACAGCCTTAGAAACACGCTGGAATGATCAAAATAACATTTTAAATAGAAATAAGCGAGATATTGGGTGAAAAATTAGCAAACCTCATTTGAATATCAGAGAAATATACCTAGTAGATATAGCAAAAAGGTTAGATATGTGTAAATATTGACAGATAATTACGAAATTTGTAATTTTTAAGTGATCTCATATGAGATCACTGGCAGGTAATGGATTAAATGGCACCACCATCATCATCATCTACTATTCCACCATACTGATGTTACTAGATCACATTTTGGGGGGAAGAATTGAGTCTATTGACTCAACCTCAGCGTATAGCTGGTACATAGTTTATCCCCTTCAGAGAGACATGTCAATGAGGGAGTCCCCATGACAGTGGTGAAGAAATTTTTTATGTTGGAAGGCTTTGTTGAAATTAACTGCCATCTCATATGGTTGCATTTCAAAAGATAATTTCATATTGTTAAACCTGGTACAGGCATGACTATGCAGTTAAGTTCACTTCCCAACTATGTGATTCCAGGTTCTGTCCCACTATGTGGCACCTTGGGCAAGTATCTTCTGTTATAATCCCTGGGTAACCAATGCTTTGTGGGTACAATAGATGGAAACTGAAAGAAGTTCATTGTGTGTGTGTGTATGCATGCATGTGTGTCTGTGTTTCCTTGTCTTGACTTTGTGCTGTAGTTGTAAAAGGGTGTAACTCCTCATACATGTAGCATCATTCATTTCCATCCATTTGCCTGTCACTTATTTTCCTATTCAAATGAATATGTGCCTATTATTAGCCTATAAATTATTCTGCATGCCTATTCGTAGCCTATGAATCCTGCCTATGTCAACATACATATACCTACTGGCAGCTACGGTACATTAAACTTTTTATTTTTGTTTTATGCCAATGTTAGCAGCCTGAAATACCAAGATTTCATATGTCTCGTTAATATGACACTTAACCACTGTTTTTTGTTGATCTCTACTTGTTTCGGTTAGCTCCTGATACTAAAAATAAAATTATTCAGTCTTCACACACTTCTAGCTATCTTTGGCTGTCTGAAACACCAGCACTTTACAATGACTGATTAACATAACTCAAATTTACCTTGTTTGTACAGGACTGCAACAGTTTTTGGTATTTTCTGCTGCTAAGAATAAATTTTGACACTAATCCTTGATTGGCTGTTATAGAATCAAGCAATCAATACATATTCTACCTTTTTTGTTTCCATTCTAAATAAGAAGGAATTTAATTCCTTAAATACTGTACTAGTTCATGACGTTATTTTCCTTTTTCCCTTCTTTTTTCTAAATTCTTGCCAGTTAACGATTTAATTGATAATTAAATCATTAATTGGAACAAGCTAATGATTTATTGACTCTGAAGTGAGTGAGTCTGGTTCAGTTTTTATATAATTTTGATCCACCATGTCTTCCAGTTTCACTTAATTACCTATTTTTTTTATTAATTCAGAAACTTTTAGAGAAAAAAACTTTCTCAGCAAAATGGAATAAATCATTTTACTGTGAAAGAAAAAATAGATGGGGTGGTAGAGAAAGAGTGGGAGAATTAGGAGAAAAGCCTAATATTTCTGGTAGGATTTCTCCTCTTCTTCATAGCAATTATAATTTATTTCATTTTTTGAAGTTTTAGTACTTCATATTTTGTGTGGTACAGTTGCCATGGATTCTTGTTTCACTTAGAAATTTTTACAACCTTCCCAAGACTCTCTATGGTTCTATGATGTAATGTGTTTGTTTTAAATTGATCTAAATTAAAACCTCCTATAAAAATTTCATGTTAAATTATATTCTAAACACCAGCTTAATAATGACAAAATTATTTTACTAGATTCTTCATTATTTTCAAAATGAATTGTAACAAAGGTTGTGTATTCCAACAGAAATATAGTAACAAATAGGTTAATACGATCATGGTGCTATTTTGTTACAGCCAAACATCCACAAATAGATGAACTGAACTGTACTGGGTTTAATTTTCTTATACTAAATGCTAACAACTGGTTTCTGTTTGAGACAAAGTAAACCAAAATGTTCTGAGGTGTTTGGATAAAATAAAGTGTTACAACTGACAGGTAAAAGATGTTAGATTCAAGTCATGACAGAGAAATGTTTATTTGACTCGTCTAGTCAAAAAATAAATGTGGACATGCACTAGTTAGGTAGGGTGGGGGCAGTCCACCCCTGGGTGGCACTTTTAAAGGGGCAGCACTTTTGAGTCTGTTATAGGCAATATGTTTTTTGCAGGGTCCAGGGGGGCAGCAAACAGAAGGGCTGCCCTGGGCAGCACACACTCTAGCTGTACTAGAGTGGACATGGCTGTGACGATAAACAATTTGCTTTGAAACTGCATGGTTTCATGTTCAATCCCATAGCGTCTCACCTTGGGCAAGTGGCTTATACTGTAATTTTGGATATTGACAAATTCCTTATAAATAGAATTTGGCAAACAGAAACTGTACCAAAACTCATCCTATATACAGACCTACATGCATTCATGCACACACACAGACATGTGTATGTGTGTGTGTATATATATATATATATATACATACATATGCAACAGGTTTCTTCTCTTACACATGCACATACATGTGTATGTATGCGTGTATATACATATATATGCAACAGGTTTCTTCTCTTACATGCACACACACACATTTATATACATATATATATATATATATATATGTGTGTGTGTGTGTGTGTGTGTGTGTGTGCATGTATATGAAGGAGCATGGCCTAGTGGTTAAGCTGTTGCACTCACGATAGCTAGATCATAGGTTCGATTCCGTTGTGTTCTTGAGTAAAGCACTTCATTTCATGTTGTTCCAATACTCCCTTTTGATCAAGGGGGTGGCATGTTGGCCTGCTCACCTAGTCAGCAGGGTGGCATCATTTGAAGTCTAAAACAAGGCAAATGCACAACATCGGATAGCCTGGTCAGTCATGTAATCACAGTCACATGATATATTGATTATATATATATATATATATATATATATATATATATATATGTGTGTGTGTGTGTGTGTATATATAATGCAAACAGTGTGAATCAAAAGAACTGGAATAAATTTAAATATTACACAACCTCACTGTGGATAAACTAAAAATGTAAATACATTCTTTCTGTATTATTGATGCACAAAAAAAAACAGGGAGGGAGTCTCCTAATGGACTGTTTCACTATTTGTTACCTACTCCTCAGAATACATAGCCAGCTTCCTTCCCTAATCCATAACACAGACGGCTGCTGTAAAAAAATAGTCATGAATGAGGCTAACACATTATTGAATAGCCTAATTTGCATATTTGTACTTTTGATTACACATTGATTAAACAATGTGCATTTTATGCACAGCACCGTTTAAGCCTCACTGTGAGTAAACTAAAAATGTAAACAATCTGTCTCCCCCCTCCCCCCGCACTTCAGTCTCATGGAAAGAATGTGATCATCAGATCTTCTCCTTGAATTTGCATCTTTTTTTTTTTGTGGTTATCTTTATTTCTGTAGCTCACCTGCTGGAATGCAAATTATGCTGTTATTTAACATAAATCAACAGTTATGGAATGATTAATCTGTTTGTGTGTGTTGGCTTTGTCAAGCAGGTGTTATCTCCATTTGAAGATTACATATTTCAATAATAATAATAATAATGTGTTGTTTAATATGGAAAGTGGTGTTTCTGTGCCCTGTAATACCAGGTGTATGCTGGCTGAGAGATATGACAAATTAACAAAGAGTCGTATCTTTTGACTTCCTTAGTATTGTGACAGCATCCTATTGTTATCAGACTAAACCAAACAACAACAACATGTACCGCATAATTTCCATAGAAATATTTCACCTAACAACCATCACCATTTCTCACTACATAATTATTTACTGACCTTGTCTTCTGTTTTCTTTTCTCTTCTTTCTCCTTTACATCTTCATTTTGCAATATGAATGATGACAGAATATTTTAATAAGGAGAAAGTCACAAACAAGTATTTTCTCATAAAACTGGCATTGTCATGATTAAAATACTAATTATATGTAGCTGTGATGTAAAAGTCACTTGAATTATAAGACAACATTAGACAGCAGAAAGAGAAGATTTGTGTTCGCTTGCAACTAGTAGCTAAAATTTCACCGTATGTAATAATTAACTGAAATCATAATCTCATATTGAGTTGACAGCTCAAAGGCAATGCTTTACTAATTTCATATACAGCAGAGGGATCAAATTATATCTTGCTGAAAGGTCTAAAGTGATTATTGCTCCCATTGCTTAACAATAAACTAACAAACCAAAGTAGTAGTTTTATAGTCATTTTACCCACATTATGTAACAACCAAATATTCCTTGAAAAGTAGCTAGTTTATTTATTTATTTATTTTTTTTTTTTTAATGAGGACCAAAGGTTTTGAGCACTAAATCTTAGGGTAATATTTCCTGCAATAAAGCCAGGAGAAACACTACAAGCTACATTAAAGCCTATTGTGATTACCTGGGAATTTAACCTACGTTTGGACTTGAGCATCACAGCCAATACTATTTAAAACGCACATTCTGCAAATAGAAAAGGATTTATTGAAAATAACATAACAGAAACATAAAAACTTAGGTTCTTATTTAAACTTGACAAGTCTTCTGTCTAATTCCAGCATTACGTTTTGACGTGTTGCCAGTCTTTCTTTTATTGCAGTAACATTGCTTTCAGTTTGTGAAATATGAATAGCACCTCTTGTTTTGTCTTCAACTTCAAAACTTCCGTACTTATCAACTGATTCTAAATCATCTTTGGGATAAATTTGTTGAATTCCCATTCATCCTCATCAGAACTGTCTATCTAATTCCTGCAGTATTTCTGCAGATGTGAACATCCTACACTTTTGCTTTTCCTCTCAAGATGCACCTGGTTGTAGTGAGCTTTGCTTAAAATTATTCTAAAGAACACCTTATCTCTGAGCAGACGTTTGTAAACAAACCAATACTGCAATGATGAGAAATCTCTATTCTGATTGGCTGATTTATTTCCTGTTTAAGCTGGTTTTTTACCTGTTTCTCCCTATTCTCATAGTGTCAGTAACTCCAACAGTGTCAAATCCTGAAATTCTCTGTATTCCATATAACTCTGATAGTTATTTTCTGTTTATCTACTCTTTTAGCTTAACCCTTTTATATGGTGAAGTTCAGTATGATTTAAATGTGAAGATCAAAAGAAAAAGGAAAAATATTTTTTAAACCTGAAAAAACGAATTTTGTTCTAGTGTACCATGATCACATATTTAATCAATCAGCTCCCAAAGGGCCCTTAGACAAATAATGAGATGATCCACTGAAGGATTGTGTGAATTTTGGAAACTTATCACTACAACCCTTTGGTGAGCTATATGGCAGCCAACATATTAAAATACCAGAAATATATTTCAAAGCTTCATATAATGTTAAACTATAGTACAACTATGCAGGAGTCTCTCTGTGATAGTTTGACCTACTAGAAATAACAACCAAATCTCCTTGCAATCACACATTACCATCTTAGAAAAGGGAATTTATTGGATAATATAGTCTTAAGGGGCAGCATTGCTTAGGCAAATGACAAGACAGTCATGGTTGGAATGCTTTGATCATAGGTTTGCTTAGCCAGTACTGGCCTGGAGCTAAACAACAATAAGGTTGTGTAGCCTCACAAAAATGTTTCAGTTATATGGAGGACAAAACACAGCTCTGCTTTTTAATACAGTTCAAGTAAATTATGTGGTTTTACTAGTTTATCAGCAGCTGAGACAATATCTTTATCAGCAAGAGATAGTGTATACTCCACCAATGAAGGACATTTTTTCCTTTGAAACAGCAGATATCATATCAAGGCAAACTAACTGATGCATCATTTATCTTTTTAATTTGTTTTTTCTATTCTTTGTATTGACTTGCACTGATAGACACAGGCTGTCAATAGTCTCCTTAAATTCTTGTAAATATATTCTACATACAAATAACTAAAGGTGCAGGCATGATGGTGTGGATAAGATATTCACCTTCAAACCATAGAGTTAGGGGTTCAGCCCCACTGCACTGTGTCCTGTACTATTTCTGAGGGTCTACCAATACCTTGTGAGTGAAATTAGTTGACAGAAACTGGAAGAAGCCTGTCGTATGTGTGTTTGTGTGTAAGTGAGTTTGTATTTATCTTCACCTGACCCATGCGAGCATGAAAAAGTAAGCATTAAAATTATGATGCCAGAGTACTTCAAAATGCTTAGCATATTTCTTCTAGCTCTTTACATGCTAAACTCAAACCCCACCAAGGACAACTTTGTCTTTCATTCCTTTGGGGGTTGATAAAATCAAGTACTAGTCAAGTACTGGGGTCAATGTAATCAACGGAGCTCAACATCCAAACAGCTGACCTTATACCAAAATTTAAACAATTATTGTCATTATTAACTTAAGCTTCAGGCAATGAGCTGGCAGAATCGTTAGCATGCCAGATGAAATACTTAGTAGTATTTTGTCTATCTTTATGTTCTGAGTTCAAATTCTGCCGAGGTCAACTCTGCCTTTCATCTTTTCAGGGTCAATAAAATAAGTACCAGCTGAACACCAGGATCGATATAATCAACTTATCCCTTCTCCTGAACTTGCTGGCATTGTGCCAAAATTTGAAACCATTATTGACCCTTTCAACCCAGAATTCTTTCCTCAAGAATTTTTTCTGAAATTGGTAATAGCAGGGGCAGGGTGTATGCATGTGAGCCTTTTTGAGCTGTCATTATAGTGTCATACATTCCGATCATACGTCTGGTGCTACATACTTATCAGAAAAACTGGAGTGGTTCTATACTGCATCACATAGAATGGAAATTTTTAAGATTTGAGTTGTAAAATTTTTGACTGATACAAATATGTACCAGCTGGGCCAAAAGGGTTAACTTATGCTTTTTGCTTTTTCTTTTTAGGAGCTTCCAAAAGAAATCCGGAGTCAACAGGAAGTAATATGGGAGTTACTTAGCACAGAAATTACATACATAGAATCTCTTCAAGTGATAACAACTGTAAGTAACTATCATCAGAATTATTTCTCCAGATAATTGCTGAATGAAAATAATGAATATCATGGATTCACAGAATCATTATAAACAAAATGTCTTGCAAGACTTAGTTAAAGCATTTTTATATTCTGAATTCAAATGTTGTTGAGGTCAACTTTGTTTTTTATCCTTTGGAGTCAACTTTACCTTTTAACTTTCCAGAATGATCTTTGTTTTCCAGCTTTTAGTCTCAGCTTTGCCTTTCATTCTTGTGGGGCCAACTGTACTTTTCTTCCACAGTCAAGGGTGGCGAGCTGGCAAAGTTGTTAGCACTCAGGAAGGCAGCAAGCTGGCAGAATCGTTAGCACACCGGGCGAAATGCTTAGCAGTATTTCGTCTGCCGCTACGTTCTGAGTTCAAATTCCGCTGAGGGTGACTTAGCTTTCATCCTTTCGGGGTTGATTAAATAAGTACCAGTTATGCACTGGGGGTCGATGTAATCAACTTAATCCGTTTGTCTGTCCTTGTTTGTCCCCTCTATGTTTAGCCCCTTGTGGGCAATAAAGAAATAAGAAACGTTAGGAAAAAGGCTTAGTGACATTTCGCCTGTCACTATGTACTGAGTTCAAATTCCGCCAGAGTCGACTTTACCTTTCATTCTTTCAGGGTCTATGAAATAAGCACCAGTTACACACTGGGGTTGATGTAATCGACTAGCCCCCTTCCCCCAAATTTCAGGCCTTGTGCCTTCAGCAGAAAGGATTCTTCCACAGTCACATTTGCTTTTCATCCATCCTGGGATTCATTTGCCTTTCATCCTTTTAGGGTCAATTTTGCCCTTGATCTTTTCTGGATCAGTAAAAGCATCAGTCAAGTATCAGGGTCAATTCACTTGACTATACCCTACCTCCAAATTTGTGACCTTATGCCAAAGTTAAAATTATTTTCATCTGATGATGATAAGCTTTTTTTTATTATTTCTCTATCTTATGGTTTATCCGTATGTTACATTTTCTTGTATTGTTTCCCATAAGAAGTAAAGCTGTAACAGAAAAATTGTTCTTTAACCATTAAGGGCTGATCAAGGTGCAAACAGAGCAATATTGTGCTTTAGATATACACATATAAGATAACTTTCTGGTCTGAGCTACATCTTTATTGTGGAGCATAGTTGCTTTGTTACCATGTTAAAATAGTCATTTTTTTAAAACACAAAATAAAGTTTGAATATGGGTCATTAAGTTAGTCTTCCTCAAATGCTTTAAGCTTCATTTACATCTAATTCCTTCCAGGAATTATTAATTTCACTGTGTAAAACAGGGTTTTGGAAATGGTGCGATGCAAGGGGTACTTTCTACATGGTACCAGTATAGGTGCTTTTTTAGATAGATATATAATTCTTTTCTACTCTAGGCACAAAGCCCGAAATTTTTGGGAAGGGGGCCAGTCAATTAGATCAACCCCAGTACACAACTGGTACTGAATTTATTGACCCCAAAAAGATGAAAGGCAAAGTCGACCTCGGTGGAATTTGAACTCAGAATGTAAAGATAGACAAAATACCACTAAACATTTCGCCAGACATGCTAACAGTTCTGCCAGCTCGCCGTCTTAAGATATATATATAATTAGAATGAATGTGGAGATTTGTACAGCTGCATATTTTTGAATTCTACAGTACCTGCCTAGACACTTTATCCCTATTTATTCATTATATATACTGTTGTAATAATGAAGTCAAACCAATTAATGATATTTTCAAATCATTTAATATGTACACTTTCAGGTTTGCATAAGATATAATTGGAAATGCATCCGTTACATAACCCTTCCTCTAGTTGGTCTTAACTTTACTTATGTGGATACTCTAACAATTTGCAGTAGTTTGTTATATTTAATTCGAGTCAAAAATTCTGGTATTGTTCATCACCTCTTGGCATTACACAAAAAAAAACATATTTAAGAAAAAAAGATGAAATATAAAATGTGGAAAATTAGTGTTCTTTTTATTCCACGAGCATGCACACACACATACATACACACGTGTATGCAATAAGAAACATTAATTTTTCACATTCTAAATTATCACCATTTTTGCTTAAATTTCTACAGCTGTGACTGAAATATTAGCTTACTCTAACAGCAGAAATTGTATTGATTTTTCTTTTTTTTTTTTCTGTGTAAAAGAAAAAAGAAAAAACATCTCTCAAATTGGTCAGGTTATTGGAAAAAATTTAGAAGTTCAGTGATTATTCTACTCAATAAACAATACATGAATACTCAAATAATATTCAGATAAATTATAACTGTGTTTTAACTTTGAGCTTTCTTTCCTTTTTTTCTTGTTACTTGTTACAACTCTTGATTTAGTCAGAGAAAGGCAAGCAATACCTGTCATCATTATTTAACATCCATTTTCCATGCTGGCATGGGTTGCACTGTTTGACCAACTTTGGCAAGGCTGCACCAGGTTCCATTGTCTGTTTTGACATGGTTTCTACAACTGGATACCCTTCTTGATACCAACCACTTTACAGAGTGTACTGGGTGTTCTTTCTTTATGTTGCATCAGCACTTTTTAAGAGGAACCATAGTTTTTCAAGCATTGGGCCTCATGGAGGCAAAATGGCCAAGCTCTTTCCGAGTGCTGGGCCTCATGGAGGCAATGACCAAGACTTCTGGCATTATGTCGTGCTTGAGAAGAAGACCCATCAAGCCGAGCAAAATTGCAGTCGTGGCAGATACCGGTGTCACACAAATGGCACCCATGCCAGTGACGCATAAATGCACCCATTACATTCTCAGAGTGGCTGGCATAGGAAGGGCATCCAGCAGTAGAAAACCATGCCAAATCAGACTGGAGCCTGGCACAGCTTTCTAGCGTGCCAGCCCAGTCAAACTGTCCAACCCAAGACAGCATGGACAATGGACATTAAATGATGATGAATTCTGTTGTGACAGACAGGTCTTCGTGAGTACAGTGATGCTCCATATATCTCACACCTTTGTCATCTCCTCCATAAGCTATTGTAATTTTTTTTAAATTTTTTTATTAGGACTGGGATCAAGAACTTCTTTTTATAATGGCCAACCTTTGGTTCATTTCTTTTTTCCTCAAATGTAGCCATGGCCCATACTACAGCCATATGTAGGACAAGTTTACAAAATTTGAAACACTCTTGATATTATTAATTAAACATAGGAATTAGCTTGTCTCCCTCCTTTTCAATCTTTGTGGAACACACATACTGGCCATGAGAAACACAGATCTGGTGGCAATAGCAAAAGAAATTATACAGTGGATAAGATTGAAAGACTGAGAGTAGAAACTCTCTTCTTCAACCGAGTCCTTATCATCTTCTTCATGCTCCTCATTGAGAGGAAGATGAGAGTAGATACTGCTCTCCTGTAAATAAATACCAGTTAACTATTGAGGTTGATATAACAAACTACACCCTTGCTCCAAACATGTGAGCTGTGGCGGACTGGCTAGGTTACCAGCTTACCCAATGGCAAGTGGGCCTCTGCACCATTAGAATCCATATATGGGGCCCATGTTAGTATCTAAGGGGCCCATCCCTCAAGTTTGAGAATTGTTTACTCACTCCTGGAAGAATGCCTGGCTGTGTTTGTAGACGGTTGAAAAGAATACTTTTAACAAAAAAAAAAAATTAAATGATAGCATTGTAGTTGCAGGTGGGTCCCCTTAGTCTCCAGGCAGCCATATTTTTAGACCCAGTCCACCACTGCATGAGAGCCCTATTCTCTTTTGTCTATTTGGTTATCCATTTTCTGTTTTCAAATTTCAGCGATTTAGAAGTTGCCTTCAAGCTGTACAAAAGGAACTGCCTGGTGTCATGAAAGAGGTAAATAAGTTTCATCACTCTCTCTCTCTACATGTATGTGTGTGTATGTTTATTTGTTTATCTTTTTGTTTGGCAATTATTTTCTTCTTAAATATAATATGGAAAAAATTATAGTCAACACTAAATTGTTTGCTTATTACTTTCTGAAGTATTTGTTAACATAATTAATGTAGTAAGGCAAAATATTTTAATTAATTAAAATCACACCCATTGAAACGAGAGAAATCAGTCATTTTAATGTTTGATTCTGGTCAAGAGAAACTAGTGGAGACAACCATGGAATTTAAATTAATCAAAAATAGCATGCGTGGGTGACTAGTCTGATTTTTGGTTGTACAGTGATGACATTAGTCCTGTTTCAGCCTTGTGGTATTTCTTCTGGCTCTCTACATGCCAAGTTCAAATCCTGCTGATGTCATCTTTGCAGTTCATCTTTTTTGGGACTAGTAAAATAGTATCAGCTAAATATTAGGTATCATCTAATCCCTCACCTCAAAGCTATTGGCCTTATATCTAAATTAGAAACAGGCGCAGGAGTAGCTGTGTGGTAAGCAGCCTGCTTACCAATTACATGGTCCTGGGTTCAGACCCACTGCATGGCACCTTGGGCAAGTGTCTTCTACTATAGCCTCGGGCTGACCATAGCCTTGTGAGTGGATTTGGTACATGGAAACTGAAAGAATCCCGTCATATATATATATTTATATATATATATATATATATATATATATATATATATATATATATATATATATATATATATAAATGAAACATTCAAACACTGAGATTTGAAGTTAAATGTCACTGCTGTTCATATACACATATATGTATATGTGTGTATGTATATGTTTGTGTGTTTGTATTTGTCCCCCTACCATCGCTTGACAACTGATGTTGGTGTGTTTACATCCCTGTAACTTAGCGGTTCTGCAAAAGACATCAATAGAATAATTACTAGGCTTACAAAGAATAAGTCCTGGGGTTGATTCGTTCGACTAAAGGCAGTGCTCCAGCATGGCCACAATCAAAGGACTGAAACAAATAAAAGAATTTAAGATAAGTTGATTAAAGGTGAAGGACTGGCAGAATCGTAAGAACATCAAGAAAAAATGTCTTGCAGTATTTGCCTTTCACCATTCCAGGGGTCTGTAAAATAAAGTACTAATCAAGTACTGGGGTCAATGATATTAATTTACCCCCTTCTCCAAAATTTCAGGTCTTGTGCCTCTCATCATTATCTAACATCAGTCTTCCATGCTAGCATGGGTCAGATGATTTGACAGGAGCTGGTAGAGCCAGAGGACTTTGCCAAGTTCCACTGTCTGTTTTGGCATGATTTTTACACATATCCGTCCTTATCTTGTTTGTTGTTACCACAATGTTTCAGCTGATTTACTCTCCAGCCTTCATCAGGTGTCCTGGTAGAATTTTGAACCCAACTCTGGGTTCTTATTCCTAAGGTATTTTTTTTGCTGATGTTGTTATTATTATTATTTATTCAAGGCACTGCCTGGAATTGAACTCGCAATCTTGGGGTTACTAGCCTGCGCTCTTAACCATTACGCTCTATGCCCATGGGCAATTATAGAGTAAATACAGTGTTTTTACATTACATGAACCAAAGCAAACTGAATTCTTGTTGTTCTTTTTTTTCAACACAAACTATGTATATTCTTTCTTCTTCACCAAACTCTGTGCATTCCCATCTCTGTCATTGTATTTTATATTCTGACCAAATTTCATATTTCTTCCTTTTCAGATTGAAATAGAAAAGTTGTTTAGTAATATTGTTGAAGTGTTTGCAGCCAACAGTAAATTTTGGAAGGAGTACCTCTGTGAATCTTTGAAAGTCTCTCGACAAACACATGAACCAATTAATCCCAGTTTACTAAAGGATGGCTTTACAAAGGTAATTACTGGTTTAGGGGTTGATTTGTTTTGGGAGAAGTGAGGATCCATTTTAATAAACAAATCATTTTCATTTTTTTTTTTGTTACTTTTATTGGTTTTTCTTCAATTAAATTTGTCACATGACCAGCATTTCTAATCATTTGTCATGGATACAACAAGTAAATATAGACTGTTTCATCAAGTACTAGGCTTACAAAGAATAAGTCCTGGGGTCAATTTGCTCGACTAAAGGCGGTGCCCCAGCATGGTCGCAGTCAAATGACTGAAACGAGTAAAAGAGTAAATAGTGGTCATGTGATCTTTGTTTAGGATATTCTTTCTCTTTGTCACAGTACATATGTTCAACTGTATTGTTATTTTAAGTATGGTAGCTTTCTAGTTTTAAGCATTTTTACTTGTTATTTCTTGATCATATTTTACCTAGGAATGTGTATCTATTTTCTCTGGCACCACTGTCTTTTAGAGCCCTCATGAAGGCAGTTTTACTAGAAATCTATTAACCCACACACAAACCGCTGGCATGCAGGCTGTTAGTTGAATGACTAGGTACTATCCTCAGCTCTGTTGTACTACATACACCATACTGCCACTTAAATGAGGACTACACTGCATATTCTGACATACAAGGTTTAATTGTATGGGTTGTTATCATGCCATCATCATCATCGTTTAACGCCCACCCTCCATGCTGGCATGGGTCACCATCATTAATCATCCTTAACATCATCATCATTGTCATGTTTGTAACACTTCTATGTGAATGTCTGCTGTACCACAAGCAGGTGTACCGCTGTGTTCCTGAAGTACACACAGCATTGTCATGTGGCCTGTTGAATTATATTTCTATGTTACATTTATTTTGCATTGCTGTGGGAATTCTTTTGTTGTTTCTGGCATTATTTTAGTGTTTTATTCGTTTTTTGTGTTGAATGTAATATGGAAGTCAGGTGTTAAAAGGTGAAAGGTTTATCTGCATGGGTTGGTGATTGTATTTTCATGTGTGTTGCGTGCATTTATTTATGATTTTGGGTGGTAGCAATTATTGTGTGGGTATGCAAATTGTGTGAATTATCGGTGATGCATGGGATGTATTATAGTGTTGGGTGTCAATTATGTAAGAGTATAGCTATTATCATTATTATCTCTTACATCCAACTTCCATGTGTAAAATGTGGGTGATTATTTTGTACAGCATGTGAGTTGTGCTACAAGTATACTGTATAAATTGTGTTATTGAAATGAAACTTTCACAGGAAGTGGGCTACATCTATCAGGGCTTTTATTATCATAGACATTGCATAGTATACAATATCGTGAGGTTGTTGATTGAAGATATTGTGTCTACTGGAGGTTTGTACTATTTGTCAAGTCACAACAAGGACCTCAGACAGACAATAATTTACACAATATGTGTGCAGATCCAAGTAATGCCAACTTCTGCAATACACTTAGATTGTAGGGTATCTCTAAGGTTTTAAGATGTTTTTTCAGATTGGGTGGTATTGAACCCAATGCTCTGATGACAATAGAGATAACCTTTATGTTCGACTCTTATAGCTGCCACATCCTAGCAATCTCGGTTCTCAGGTCTCCATATTTATCAACTTTTTCTCTTTCTTTCATGATATATTGATCTCCTGGCATTGCTACTTCGATTATTAAGCACTTATTATTATTATTATTATTATTCAGTAGTTTCATTTTTATAACGGGCTTTCACTTCACTACCAAGCGCAGCTCTGTGTGCCTTGGGTATATGCTGTGGTTTGCTGTGATGCTCTTATGGTTACTGTATTGAAAGTGTTTTGCGTAGGATGTGTGCAGTGCCCAGTAGTGCAATTTTCTGCATGTTATATATATTTGTAAGTCCTGGTGTTTTTGTTATGTATTTGTCTAAATATTTTTTTCATTATTATTATTATTATGATTATTATTATTATTATTATTGTGTGCATTTCTGTAGACCTTAGTATAGTTATCATCATCATCATCTTTTAATATCCGTTTTCCATGCTGGCATGGGTCGGGTGATTTTACAGGCGCTGGCAAGTCAGAGGACTGTGTCAAGCTCTACTGTCTGCTTTGGCATGGTTTCTATGGCTGGATGCCCTTCCTAACACCAATCACTTCACAGAATGTACTGGGTGCATTTTTTTACATGGCGCCAGCACCAGCAAGGTCACCAAGTAACTTGCAACATAAAGACTCTTCAACTGAGATGGGGAGTAAATAGTATTGAGAGAAATGGTTTTGTGCCAGATGATGAGAGGTTAAATTTATGATAGAGAGATGGAAACAAATATCTTGCTGTAGCGGAGACACATGGCTACCGCAACCAAATTATTATTGGTGCTGTTTTTACTGTTATCTTCCACACCCTGTTTCTTTCCATTTCAAGATCTTTATACCTTGGTAGTTTCTTAATTTCCTTCCAGACAAAATTTTTGTCAGAAGGGATTCAGATATCTCAGTGGTTCTCATTCTGTCTTTGATGATTTATCAGGATGATTCACTTTGATCTCATTGGATGCGCACGTTCCAGATTATTGTTACCAATTCATTACATGTACCATGTTAAAGCAGGTCGCTACCATTTCAAGGACCAACTTGCCAACATCAGTATCGCTGTAGATATATTCTGACTTTGAAAGGTCTGGTTAACCATGAATGATATCTTCAATTGTGTTCATTACATATTCTTCACTTTGATGTATATTAGGGGCAATTTCGAGTGATAAAATTGCTAGAGCAACTGAAAAATTGCTTTGCTGTGTTTAATTCTTTTTACATTTCTGGGTTGAAATCTTATCAAGTTTAACTTCTTTTTCATTCTTTTGATCTCAATGAAATAAGTAGCAGTCAAGTACTGAAGGCAATCTAATTGGCTATATATTCTCCCCACTCACGAAATGTGTTAGAAATGAATTATCATCATCATCATCCTTCAAGTAGTAATTAAGCTAACCAGTAAATCTTGTTTAAGATTTTTATTTTGCACATTATCATTTTCTTCAAATATTTCTATTGCGCTTCAGTAAAGTATTGAAGTCTTGTTTTGAAATAATATATAACTGGTTACCTCATCACACCTTTTTTTAACATATTTACTGTGGGTTTTATACTCTGTGTGTCTTGGTTTTTAGAATAAGTATACCATGTCCCTTTATGCCAGAGAAAGTAACAAAAAGGGTTGCCATTAAGAAGTTTGTCCGATCATAAAACACTGCATCAAAAAGTTTCACTCAACCCATGCCAGCATGGAAAAGCAAACATAAGAACGATGGTGCATGTGGTTGTTTGTTTGTATTCATTAGATATCATTTGCTCTGAGCAAGCTGAATATCAAGGATCTGCATTTGGGTTTTTTCCTCTGCACTTTTTAACACATTCATCATACAATAGTTTAAGTCCAGTTCTTGATGTAATCAAACTAGGTCTTGCTCTCTAGTATTAACCATTTATCTTCCCTTCTAGTACAAGGACAACACCAGCTTTCTAGACACTTATAATCCACACTAATTTACACTTATATTCAGATACCTCTATTTCAATTAATTATTTAAGTTTCATATTTGCTTTATTTAGAGTGTGTTGATCAAGGTGCTTACCCTTAGTTTAGAAAAATCAGTAATCCAAAAAGACTTTATGATCTAAGATTCCAAAAACTCAAAAAATCAATGTTGTAGCTGTAATAGTTTGTATGTACCTTGTGCTCTTAATATATGACCAAAGTACTTTTGCTTTCATTCTTTTAAATAGTTGAAATAATGATCTTTTTGTGTTTGCTGGTTGCAGCACTTTTCATTAGTTGCATGCTTTTGTCCATGATCCTCAAAAGAGTTAAAAAAAATTTTCAGTCATATACATACTTCTAATGTATTTTATTATTTGTTCTTTCATTTTCCTTCAGTTCCCAGAATTAATGAAACCTTACCAAAGGTTCTGCGCTGATCAAATACATTGCCAGAACTATATTAAGGCCCAATGTAATAGCAATGAATATTTCAAGAATTTTGTAGTGGTAAGTTTTTCTATTTTCCTATTTTTAATTTCAACCCAGAAACAATGATGAGTTTCCCCTCTATATCTTTTAGCATGAGTTTTTTTTTTTTTGTTTGCTTGTTTTTTTGCTACTAGTTTCAGTCTGAGAGCTTGCCCATGCTGGGGCACTGCCATTAGCCTTGCTACACATTCACAACTTGAAACCTCCTGATATGTGACATTTGCTGAATGAGGGAGTTTGATGTTGTTCGCTTCAGCCACTGACTGTCACCATTGAAACCTTTGGAGAAGAACTGAGATAGTGTGATGGTGGCAGCAGTGACAGTGGCATTGGACATATATGAGTGAAGGTCATTCACCTCATGTCATCTCTGTCTGCAGCAGAATGGGCTCTAACATAACATCCTTTGTTAGTTTTATCAGCCATACTTTTCCATGCTGGCTTAGGGCATGTTGAAAGAGGGTATTTATTTTAGGGTTTCCCTTCTAGATTGATCGCTTTTACCATAGCTAAGGACCTCAATCTACCCTTACAAAAGTTTATTTAACCGATAGATAGGACCCTGACAAGTACTGCTGACATGGGAATAATGGTAATAAAGGGTGACTCCACACTCTCTAGAACTCCCAAACTGGAGCCTCACCACCAGATGCAGTTTAATGCCACACCCAGTATAAATGGGTGGAGGTACTTTGCTTTAACCCTTTAGCATTCAAATTACTCTGTCAAACATAATGCTTATTCATTACCTCCACCTTAACAAAGGCAGGGGTATTGTTTTCAGTCATGTTCGTTTGTTTGTCCATGGACAAGATATCTCAAGAACCACTGGATGGATTTGGATGAAACTTTCAGGGATGTTTGGCCTCATAACTGGCACAAACTCATTAGATTTTGAGATCGATCCAGTACCAGACAAGGATTCTGGATTATTTTTCCTTTTTTTTTTTTTACTTAATCTTTTAGAGAGGTTTGTTTCATTTTTACTATTCTCATTTGTGAGAGCAGTCAAGTTTATTTCAGATATTCTCATTTTAAAAATCATCTCCAACTAATCATCGTGTTGCCTTGGTGGAGGTTTGAACTCTCTGAGTGCCCTTGTTCACATTTTTTTTAATCAACGATA
>NC_068983.1:36288591-36322939 GCF_001194135.2 Octopus bimaculoides | reverse complement strand
ACTCGCGGTCATAGGATCGCGGTTTCGATTCCCAGACTGGGCGTTGTAAGTGTTTATTGAGCGAAAACACCTAAAGCTCCACGAGGCTCCGGCAGGGGATGGTGGTGAACCCTGCTGTACTCTTCCACCACAACTTTCTCTCACTCTTACTTCCTGTTTCTATTGTGCCTGTAATTCAAAGGGTCAGCCTTGTCACACTGTGTCATGCTGAATATCCCTGAGAACTACGTTAAGGGTACACGTGTCTGTGGAGTGCTCAGCCACTTGCACGTTTATTTCACGAGCAGGCTGTTTCGTTGATCGGATCAACTGGAACCCTCAACATCGTAAGTGACGGAGTGCCAACAACAACAACACATTATCTCATAGCTTCAAGATTTCATTGTGATTGTTTACTATTAGAATGACATAGTAGGGTAGGTGTGAGAGGCTGGATCTGGTTGGTTTGAACGTAAAACTGGTAGAATATTTGAGTCAGATATGGCCGGTCTTAATGCTAAAGAGTTAATCTTTTGGCACTTTGCAAGAATTAAACATGAGTCAAAAAGACATAGACTGGTATTACAAGATTTTTCTTATGATATTGCTGGGCTGTTCTAAAATATCTTATCATTTAATAGACATCTAATTGCACTTCTTTTCTTTTTTCTAACTAGGATATTTTCCCATTTTAGTGATTTTGCTTTATAGTTTTTGAAGGAGAGGGTGAGGTTGATTTTTGAGTGTTTTTTACTGTTGTTTACATTGAAATCTCTGTGTAATTACAGAAGCTAGAAATATGTTTGTAGAATTCCCGTAATAGGTACCGATGCTAAGCTAAATATTCAGAGTTTCAGTTATTATCTGGAGCCAAAACTTACATAATAATGCTTCAAGACATTCCACGATTATCTTTGTGTTCTACCATTAACCGAAAACTAAGAGGTTGGTTAGTTATGCATCAAAAGCTCTAAGAGAGAGAAAGAGAGGCAGACAGACAAACAGAAATTGACAGGGAGAGAAAAAAAAAGTAAAATTATATATGTATGTGTGTGTGCAGATATATAAATGCATATGTGCATGTATTCATGCATATACAGACATACACACAAACACATAAATGTGTATATGAACATAAATATGTATGTATAGTTCTATAAATGCAGGTATGTGTAGACACATGTAAATATAAATGCATGTATATTGTTTGTGTGAATGTATGTATGTATGTATGTCATTATTCAGTTTTATTTCAAGATTTCTTGCCAAGAGAGAAAGAACTGGTTTCTAACCTTGATCCAAGGCTCCTTCATTGGAATTTCAACATCAACAACAGTGTATTTTTGTATGTATGTATATGAGTAGATCTGTATGTATTGTGTATGTCTTCTCATGCATGTCTAGACATGCTCATATATACTTAAATGATAAACTTCTGGAAAGCTTTACAGACTTTTACAGTTCCAGTGATAGATTGGATCTGTAGTCTTTGAATCAACTTTCTCGTTTCTGGTTTTGAGAAACCTAATTTCTCAAGATTGGTATTTAGGCAGTATATTACATATCCCAGTGTCCCAATAATTACAGGTATAAACTTGAACTTGTAATCTGAATAGAATAACTGTAGATTCCTCAATAGTTCAGCATAGGTATTTTCTTTTTCACTGATTTTTAGCCTTATCCTAACAGTATGTATGTATGCATGTGTGTGTGTGGGCAGGTAGGCAGGTAGGCAGGCAGGTAGGTAGGTAGGTAGTATGGGAAAAAAGTGTTGTGGCATACATAATCCTGGGAAGAACTGGTAAGGTGAGATCTTAGGATATTTTCTCCATAAAGGATTAAAGCAAAGTCATCGGATTTGAAACAGCTTCAATATAATTAGAGGATGAATAGATAATGAAATATATAACAAGAGAAATGAAAGAAACACTTTTGAGAGGAATGTTATAGACCAATCAATAGATGACCATGCTTTTGAAAAGGCAATAGAGTTACTTTCTCTTTCTCTCTCTGTCTCTCTGTCTCTCTCTCTCTCTCTCTCTCTCTAAAAGATATATTTGTCCATTGCAGTGGGCTGAAAGCAACACCAACTTGTGCAAACGGCTACGATTGATTGACATTATAATTACACCAATGCAACGCCTGACACGATATTCACTGTTGCTGCGTCGTATCAAAGAGACGTCAGTAGAAGAAAAACAAAAAGAGGATCTTGAAAAAATGGTAACTTTTAATTTTATCCTCCACATTTTCAATAAACATATTTCTAATTGCTCTTTGAATCATTTTCTTACAAACATCCCTTTTTACATGTATCTACCATTTTTACACATTTGCCATATGATAATTTTGTCCAGACCTTGATGGAATCAAACTAGGTCTTTCACTTCAGTGTTTACCATTTATTTTCCCTTCTATTACAAATACAACATCGACTTTCCAGACACTAATGGTCCAGAACCTCTCATAATCCACACTAATTTACACTCACTTGTATCTTCTACAAATTTCTTTATAAATCTCACAGAGAGACATAAGCAGCAGTGTTACGATTAAGCAGTTGTTTACTGTCAACTTAATGTGACAGACCCATTAAGGGAATCATACTGCTGCTATTTAGCCCTAGGAAGCTCGACCGATTCCTGTTGGCCTTGACACATTTCCTGTGTCCTTATATTTGTGAAGGGGAGACAAGCCTCCCCACCCAGCCTAGTCTGCATTCAGGGACATGTTTCTGAGTCATTGCTCGTCATCAGCCTGAAGTAGCCGACCAGCTGGCTGGCTGAAAAAGCATGTCTAGCCTTCACAAATATATATATTTTCAGTGAAAACACATTCACTGGTTACAAAATTAGAAATGATCTAATTATAAATCTCACAGAGAGACATATGCAGCAGTGTTACAAATAGTTATTACACTGTTATTTGCTCATTTTAATATTAACCCTTCAGTATTCAGATTACTCTGCCAAATGTAATGCTTAGTTATTCACATTGTTGATGTGATTATTTATTTTTACAATAACATTTTAGGGCAGGTGAGAGAGCCTGGATCTGGCCAATTTGAACATAAAACAGATAGAATATTTTGGCCGGTTTAAATGCAAAAGGGTTGAGCACTCTACTGTGAACCCAGTTTTAGGGTCAAGAGGACTGAAGCAAACAGAGTTATGTTCTTGCCCAGGCTCTACCTAATGGCTATAGAAATAAACCTAAGGTGTATTTCTCTTAAGTCATAAGAGGTCATTAAGAATTGGTCATACTCTTATCAAGCCAACTTCTATCATATGTATGATTCTTAACTCTTTCGCTACCATATTTCTGTTGAAAATACATTGTCTTTGTTTCAATTAATTTTGAAACTTAAGAATTTATTCAAATAACTGTCAAGCTGGCAAAATTGTTAGTACATCGGACAAAATTCTTAGCAGCATTTTGTCTGTCTTTACATTCAAATTCTGCCAAGGTGAACTTTGTCTCTCATCCTTTGGGGGGAGGGGGTTTATAAATTAAACACCAGTTGACTACTGGGGCAATGTAATCAACTAACCCTTTCCTCCAAAATTTCAGGCCTTGTTCCTATAACAGAAAGGATTATTAGGCTGGTGTTTTGAAATGGAAGGGTTTAGATAGCTATAAAGCAGGAAGTTTATATTATAGAACCAGGAGTGCTCTCAGGCAGTTTGGTATCAAAAGGTTTAAGCCATGAGAGGGAAACTGGGGCTTAGCTCAAGTTTCACAACATTGTGCATAAAAGAGATATAATTCCTCTGGATAGGATACCAGACTATTACAGATGATATGTAGAAAATGTATTCGTTCAGAAACTCAAAGAAATATTGGTTGTAAAAATGAAATAGCAGCCAATGATATGATGCCTCAGTATTTTATCCATTCATCTATCGCATTTTTACTTGGAATAGCTGTAGCAGTAAGTTTTGAACTTGTGACTGTGTGATCAGTAATCCAACACTTTAACCTCACCGCAATTGCATCTCGAAATATTTTGTATTTACATTTATAAGTGCAGGCGTGGCTGTGTAGCAAGAAGTTTGCTTCCCAACCACATGGTTCCGGGTTCAGTCCCATTGCGCACCTGTGTTAGATAACAGATCTGATTCCTATTTATTTCCTATTTATTTAGGAATGTTCTTTCAAAGAGCAAAGACATCATGATGTAAAATATCCAAACCTCAGATCAATTTTGATCAATCAAAACTATGATCAATAGCCTTCCAGGACAATATTCTCCTATGTGTTCTGATTTTAGTAGATGTGAATTGAGGAAGACTTGACTGCTATTTCTAGCAGGTTAAGCAATCTCTTTGAGACTATCTTCTTGTTGATAGTCCAAGATGGTCTTGAGAAAATTATAAGTTATTCCAGCTATAACCATCCAAGAATTTTTATTTGAGTTCATATATTGAAACTAAGACATTTTATTGTGGTAGACATTTTAACTATCTAACACACACACATACACTTTTGTATTTTATCACGTTCTTTTCCTTATACTTTACTGTATAAACTGTTGAGGCTTTTTGTTATAAATTTACCTCCTTGTCACTGACACCCATTTTAATATAGATAAGAGTATGCAATATCAATGAACAAGTCATAAATGATTGATGGTATATGCTACTTGCTATTGTATTGTTTATCAAAGTACATAATATATTAGCAAACAGAGGCATTGCAAGAGTGGAGTCATTCCCCCCGCTTTCTTGATGCAGGTGCAAAGGGGTGAAAAATTTTCTTTGGCTTATCATACCTGTTAATTAATGCTCATGGAAATGTGTTTATAATATCTTTGAACTTCTGACCCACCTACTCTGGGTACTGAGAAATCTTGTTATACCACTGGTAGCAAATGGCATTTATCAGTGATACCCAGCCTTTTCACTACCAAGGACTCCTTATATTTAAATGAGTTGTCCCATAGACCCCTGGATATTGAAAGGTCTGTCAGCTTAACATGATCACAGACCCCTAGTACTACCACTGTGGACCACAGATTGGGAACCACTGGCATATATTATTCTTATAGATATGCTATAGGAAAAAATATACCATAAAAATGTATGCATAATACACTACCATTATCATCATCAATCTTTAACATCCACTTTCCATGCTGGCATGGGTTGGACGGTTTGACTGGGGACTGGCAAACCAGTAGGTTGTGCCAGGCTCCAATCTGATCTTGCAAGTTTTCTACAGCTGGATGCCCTTCCTAATGCCAACCACTCGTTAGCATGCCGGGAAAAATACTTGGCGGTATTTCGTCTGCTGTTACATTCTAAGTTCAAATTCCGCTGTTCAAATTCACCTTTGCTTTTCATCCTTTCAGGGTCAATTAAATAAGTCCCAGTTACACACTGGGGTCAATTACATTGACTTAATCCCTTTATCTGTCTATGTTTGTCTCCTCTATGTTTATCCCCCTGTGGGCAATAAAGACATATATATATATAAGCACCATCCGAACGTGTTTGTTGCTAGGCCCACCTTACTGGCTCCAGTGCCGGTGGCACGTAAAAAGCACCAAACAATCGTGACTGATGCCAGTACCCACTGACTGGCTCCTGTGCTGATGGCACGTAAAAAGCACCATCTGAACATGATTGTTGCCAGGCCCGCCTTACTGCCTCCTGTGCCAGTGGCACATAAAAAACAATCACTACACTCTCGGAGTGGTTGGAGTTAGGAAGGGCATCCAGCTGTAGAAACTCTGCCAGACCAGATTGGAGCCTGGTGCAGCCACTGCCTCTCCAGACCTCAGTCAAACCATCCAACCCATGCCAGCATGGAAAACGGACGTTAATCGATGACAATGACGATGGCAACAGATATGTTACTAAACCTCTTCAACTTTGTGTTGAAAATTTAATTAAAACTCATATCAAATTTGCTTATTAGAAATATTGCCACAAAAGGGTTTAATTAACAAAATAAATCTGTTATGATGCAACTATCTGTTATAGTATAATTATTTGTTATAAACTTATTTTACTTTCATTACCAGATCCAGACAGTGGAGAATTTTGTCAGTGATGTGAATCTCATTGTTGGCGAAAAACGAGAAAGTGATAAGTTAAATGCAATTGCTTCTCGGATTGAATCTTATGAAGGTTGTGAAGCTCCCAATGAAGAATGTGTTAAGGTAATTTAACAGGATTTTTATTTTATTGCATTTTTAATCATGGTTGTCTGGTTAAGAACTTTGTTTTGCAGCCACATTGTTTTGATTGAGTCCCATTGCACAGTATCATGGGAAAATATATTGTACTGTAGCTCCAGGGCTGACCAAAGTTCTGTGAGTGGATTTAGTTGACAAATAGAAAAAATCAGTCATGCATGTGTGTGTGAGCATGTGTTTGTGTCTTTCTGTCTTCTGTCTGTCTCCCTTCTTGTCTTGGCATTGTGAGCGAATTCTAAACAACTATCACTGTCATATAAACAATGTCATTTGTTCTCAAGTTCCATGAAAAAATGTCAGGACTTGGAAACAAGTGAAGCTTAGCAGCAAGAAGATGGGAATTTGTTATGTAATTTTTTTAATATGTAAAGACCCACAATGTTGCTTATCTCTGCTAAGGTCATATATCTAGAACAGAATTTGAAGAAATTTTGTAAGCAAACACCAAACTCTACTTCCATAAAACAGGCAGGTTAACATTCCTGTATACTAATTATACTGTTTATGGAACAGTGAACATCTACAGAGACATATAAATATACAACCTTTACTCAAATACTTTTGTGAACATCAAAGCACAAGAGAAACAACTTCCTATACTAACAAAGCCATGACATACCTGACTAATAGCCCAAACTTTTACAAATGAAAACAAGAAATACCTTAAATAATAACTGCAGCAAGTAAAGAATTGACCAGCTTAAACCCACCACCTACTTTTGTAAAATAAAGTTGACACATACAATTGCTAAGGGCCTAAATACTGGACTTTATACCTTTGACCTTTATGTTGTCAGAGCAAAAAGATTCAATCCAATAATACCAACAGTAACAAAAATTCTGTCACACCTTGTGCCTACCCAACAAAAGAGAAACACCTACAGGCTTGTTTATATAGTTCTACATGCATGAATGAATTCTAAACAATAACAGTGCCATCGGTCAATGCCAGTCGCCCCTGACTGGCTCTCATGCCAGTGACATGTAAAAAAGTACCATGCATATGTGGCCAATGCCAGTGCCCACTGACTGGCTCCTGTGCTGGTGGCACATAAAAAGCATCATCTGAACATAGTCAATGCTAGTACCCCCTGACTGGCTCCCATACTGGTGGCACATGAAAAGCACCATCCAAACGTCATCGGTGCCAGTGCTCCCTGACTGGCTCCCATGATGGTGACACATAAAAAGCACCCACTACACTCTCAGTGTGGTTGGTGTTAGGAAAGGCATCCAGCTGTAGAAACCTTGCCAAATCAGATTGGAGCCTGGTGCAACCCCCAGCTGGCCAGTTCTCAGTCAAACCATCCAACCCTTGCTAGCATGGAAAGTGGATGTTAAATAATGATGATGATGATGATGATGAACATCACCCCAAATTTAATCAATTCAAATTTTTCCAAAACGCTTTTCCATATCAACCAGCCGTAAAAATTTAATTCCCACCTTAAACCCACACACCCAAAGATGATTTTAACTCAACAAAGACTATATAAAGACAAGTCTAACTATAATGCATCACATTCCAACTATGGCTTAGCTGGCCAAAACTTCAAAATCACTGTCAACAGCATTCTTGTTTAGGAATAATATATTTGTACTCTACAAAAGTATAGAGTAATCCACCAGATTAATGTAAAATTGTTTTTATTATAAATGAACATAAAAACAAGCATTAATACATATATATATATATATATATATATCCATCCACACGCTCTCATATACACGCATGTGCACCTTCGTTTTGGGATCACCACTACTTTATTATCTTCCCTTCTTCTTAGCTCTCTTGTCTGACCACCTCTGTCTGGCCATCGCCATGATTGACTGCTAGCCACTAAAGCTTTTTTATTCTCTCTCTGTTTATTTTCTCGTATTCCTTTCTGTTGAAGAGCATAAGCTCAAAACATAAAAGACTTTCTCACCTTCCCGAGCATTAAACTAATACACCTGTTTGTTGTTTACACACCTGTCTTCGTCTTTTGTTTTCTTGTAAATTCCAACTATATATATGTGTGTGTGTGGTGTGTGTACACATCTTTGTTTCCCTTTGTCTTGACTAAGTGTGACAGTTGTAAATTAATGTCACTATCGTACAAACTGTGTTATTCAATTGCAGTATTTTGCAAAAATAATACTGGCCATTGAGAAATATGACAGGAAGAGCATCCAGCTGTAGAAAATCTTCCTTAGCAAGCATGGAAAAGTAGGTGTTAAAACGATGATGATGAAATGATATCTATATATAAATTCTATCTGATTGTTTATTTTCAGCTTTTGAATCATTACAATCAAAAATTTACCCTTACATCACAAATGCCAAATTACCTTGCCAAACAAAGCCGCTGTTTGCTGCACCACTGTAGCATGAAGTTTAAAGATTCTACAGTCCGGGTAAAATTTTGCTTATTTTATAAATTGTTATCGCATTGTTACAGTTAATTTTGTCTTTTTAATTGTTGCATTTTTCTCTCTTACTTTAATCCCTCTTGCCTGAACATAAAGCTGCCTCCCTTTCTACTATAGTCTTACCCTGTTAAAGGAAAAAAGCACCCTGTACAGGGTTGTCTACTTTCAGCTTTTGAATGGCTACACTTAAAGGATCTTTTTTTTACCTTTTCTCCTTTTCTTTAATGCCTTTCAAGTTATCTGGCAATCTCATTAGTGCCAATGGTGTGAAAAAAGAAGCATCCAGTAAACTCTATAAAGTGGTTGACATTAGGAAGGGTGTTTGGCCATAAAAAGTATGCAAAACCCGACATCAGAGCATGAGACAGTCTTTGAACCCATTGCATCCTGCCAAACTACCCAGCCAATACCAGTGGATGTTAAGTAATGATGATGATGATAATCACTATTATTTTTAGAAAGAGTTGGTGGTGATGATGATAATGTTGAAATTACATGAGAAATGCTTAAAGGAGAGAGTTAAAATGTGATAATATTTTAAAATTTTGCTGTCTTTCATTCATAAAAGGTTTTATAGATTTATTTGTAGCCACTAGATTTAATTTTTCCAAATTCTAGAAACTACAAACTGAAGAGAGATCTTCTATGTAGTCATTTAAAGTGCTAAAAAGAGCTGCTAGATCTCTCTAAAATCACAACCACTTGTTTTAGAAAAGAGAAAAGACATGTAGTCTTAGATACATCATAATTGAGAAAGACAAAAGACATGATGATCATGGATAAATTGACTCCTAGATCCATATTAACCCTTTTGTTGCTCTATTTATTTTGAGATGTTCTGTTTCATTCAATTACTTGGGTTTTGTTGAAACTCCTGGAGTCTTGCATGCATAGTGGGCTTGCTGCCTGCAGCCTACAGTACCATGCTATCTGTTCTTTTCAACTATCCTGATTATTGTGTTTGTGCCAAGAAGGCAAACCTTTTGAAAAAGTTCTACGGGGCACTCTATTCCAATTTCCTTGATATTCCTCTTCATGTTTTCTGACACTTTCCCCAAGGACCCAACAATAATCAGCACTATCTTCACATTAGGTTGACTTTGCCTTTCATCCTTTTGGGGGTCGATAAATTAAGTACCAGTGAAACACTGGGTCAATGTAATCAACTTATCCCTTCCCCAAAAATTTCAGGCCCTGTGCCGATAGTGGAAGTGATTATTATTACCATTTCTTGATGTTTCCTATTACTATCCCCAACGACCAGGCAAAAATTGGCACTATCTTCACATTATTATTATTATTATTTATTGTTGTGCTGGTGGTGTTGAATACCATGCAGCAAGAACTAAGTCTCCAGTAATCTTACTCTACACACAGTGTGGTTTCAATCCTCCACTGGAGTCCTTTCACAATTTCCCATTTCTTCCAAAGTTTTGTATGTAGCCATGTTGTGGCACCACTTTGAAGGGTCTTAATCAAACAAATTACCCCTACTACTTAGATTTTTTTGTTTGTTTGCTTTTTTTAAAGTCTAGTATTTATTCTATCAATCTCTTGCTGAACCACTAAGTTATGGGGATGTAAACAAACCCAATACTGGTTATTAAGTGGTAGTGGTGTATGAGTCACTATAACTTTTGAGACATGAAATGGGGTTGTTGTTAAAACAGAAAAAAAAATGATGTGGGACAGGAATTGTTATACTAAAGCTTTTTGTTTTGTTCTCCCAGCAGCAAGATGTCGAATGTTATCTTTTCACTGACCTTCTGCTTATATGCAAATTGAAAAAACTTAATGATCGTCTGAAAGTATTGAAACCACCAATTAGAGTTGATCAAATTAGCCTTGCAGAACTCAAAGACAAAGGTAAATTTGCATTTTCATTGATTTTTTTTTTCTTAATGCCCCCTTTTTTATTGGATTTTTCAATAACCTTTTTTTTTTGTTTTTGTTTTGTTTTATCTTGTGATTAACATTTGTGAGATTATTATTTTTACAATTCCATTAATTATTGAAATCTAGTGAAAATTCCTCTTGAATTAATGAATTTTTCCAACTTTGAAAAGTATGATTACCATATTTGACGGTATGAAAGACAAATAGGTATAATAGATACACCCCAATTTCAACAGTGTGCATATTCTGGAAAAATGTTTTTAATGTATTAAAGCTTATGAAAGGCCCAACTTTGCATATAGGTCCTGGGGTGATTTTTTTTTAAAGACATTTTGTTTCTGAACAAATGGTGCACCTTATTTGTGTTATGTCATCAGATTCAGTATGTTGACGTTGATCTTATTTTAGTTATTGTTAAGGCGGCGAGCTGGCAGAAACGTTAGCACAACAAGCGAAATGCTTAGCAGTATTTTGTCTGCCACTACATCCTGAGTTCAAATTCTGCCGAGGTCAACTTTGCCTTTCATCCTTTCGGGGTTGATTAAATAAGTAACAGTTACACACTGGGGTCGATATAATCGACTTAATCCGTTTGTCTGTCCTTGTTTGTCCCCTCTGTGTGTAGCCCCTTGTGGGCAGTAAAGAAATAAGAAACGTTAGCACACCGGGTGAAATGCTTAGTGATATTTCATCTGTCTTTACGTTCTGAGTTCAAATTCTGCTGAGATCGACTTTGCCTTTCATCCTTTCGGGGTCAATAAATTAAGTACTAGTAGCGTACTGGGGTCGATCTAATCAACTGGCCTCCTCCCCACAAATTTCAAGCCCTGTGCCTTGAGTAGAAAAGAACATTTTAGTTATTGTTGTTGCTTAGCTCTAGGTCAACCTTGAGCCTGGAGACCTTACCTCAAAGACATTCCAGCTGTAACTATTGCATTTTTATATCATCATCATCATCATCATCGTTTAACGTCCGCTTTCCATGCTAGCATAGGTTGGACGATTTGACTGAGGACTGGTGAAACCGGATGGCTACGCCAAGCTCCAATCTGATCTGGCAGAGTTTCTACAGCTGGATGCCCTTCCTAACACCAACCACTCCAAGAGTGTAGTGGGTGCTTTTACATGCCACCGGCACGAAGGCCAGTCAGGCGGTACTGGCAACAGCCACGCTCAAAATGGTGTATTTTATGTGCCACCTGCACAAGAGCTAGTCCAGGGGCACTGGCAGAAATCTCGCTCGAAAGTCCTTACACATGCCACGGGCACAAGTGCCAGAAAGGCGACGCTGGGCACAGGTGCCATCACGATTTCAGAGACATTATCCAACATTTCCTTCCTTTTTCAAAATAATAGGGTGTGATTTGGTGGAGATTTGGCTGCTATTTCTAGCTGATTGAGAGCCAGTTTCAGTTCATTGTTAAAGTAAATTCATTATGTTGATATCACTAATGCTTTTGATTGAGAAAGGCCTAAATGTTACACAATCTTGAAATGTCTTCCTCTTGCATTTTTGGTTTTGTACTTAAGAAATAATCAAAATCAATTACTTATTATCGTTAGTACAGTCCTTTCATATGTTAGTTGTTGTTTAAGGTTGTGGAACCAGTTTTAATTGTCAGCTACGATTTCACTTTTGTGAGTGCAGAACTACAAAAAAAAAAAAAAAAAACAATGTTCTGTGTAAATGTCTCAATCCATCAACTGTTTGTTCTTTTTCCTTTAATTTGTGGTCTCTGAAAGGATTCCGGATTTGTTTTTTAATTATATGTATAAAACACAAAGGCATTCATCACACTAGCAACAAGAGCTAGGCTGAAATCAGTGTCATGTAATTAAAATAAATTGTTGCCTCATTATGTATGAATATAACCAGACTGAGAAGAGGGTCTGCAGAGGTCATGGGTACTGTCCCTCCACTCTTAGCTAACATATCAACAAAGCAAAAAAAAAAAGTAAAGAAAAAAAAGAATTGTAGTTTATCATTCCAAACATTGTATATAAAATCTCAATCTCCACTGCATGAAACCCCACTCCCAATTCATATTTTTATCAGTTTAGATTTCAGAGTTGTCTGCCTTGACTTTTTTAACAAAAATCATCATCATTGTCATTTTTATGTTTGTTTTTTTTCCTTGTTGACACAAGTTAGACAAGCCTTCTTCAGGAGATACTCTATAAACAGATGCCTTTCCTGTCACCAACCTTTACTTGTCAAAACAAGGACACACTCACATACACATATGATGACTTATTTCAGTTTCCATCTGCCTAATTCATTCACAAGGTTTTGGTCAGCCCAGGGCTATAACATTCAAATAGTCAATGGCATTAATAATGCCAAGTGTATAACTCATTAATTATGAAAGTCTTGGTGAAACCTTCAATCTAAACGAGTGTTTGTCATTTTTTTACCCTTACATAACCCTTAAAATAAATTACGTCTCAAGGTAGCCCTACACAAAAAAAAATTATATACCATATCTTACTCATATTTTTTCATCATAGTTCACATGGTAAATATCATATATATATATATATATATATATATATATATATATATATACAAGTATACAAGATATGGGGGGTTTAGTTCACAGGTGATCTAGATGATTAGGTACGCTAGGTAAGTGCTGTAACGGATTACTAGGGCTCCAAGGTTATAGCTGAAACAGTAGTTATGGAGCCATTGAAAATTTCCGATGCAGCAGATATATAATTATTAAAGAGGACAACAAACATTAAGGCAAGGCAAACATCTCAAGTCATATGCATTGTTATTATTGGAACAAATTCAAAGTCTTACAGCTGTTTCTGGAATATCCCCGAGTATGGGATATTCCATCATCAGAGACAAATAGGGAAAAATAGGGAAAAATCAGAAGGGTATATATTAATGGAATGATGGCATAGAGGAAGGGAGTAAAGGAATAAGGAAATGAAGAGAGAGAGAAGAAAAAAGAAGCATAAAAGTTCATAGTTCAACTTTCCAATGTTGTAGAAACAAATGCATAAGTCTTCAGGTATAATCCTATGTAGATCCATGTGGATTAAAATCCTGATGTTGTAAACATCCAATAATAATAATGTATATGATTTGAGATGTTTGCCTTGCCTTAACATTTTTTTTTGTCCTCTTTAACAATATGTGTGTATGTGTATATATATATATATATATATATATATATATATATATATATAGGGTATCCATAAATTACAGACATCACTAAATAGTTATATTTTTTTGATAACATGACAGGTGAGATAGGATGATGTTTATATTACAATATTACAATAACCAATGTTGTGCATGTCTAGTAATATTACGATCATGAAATTAACATTAGCTTATCTCACTCTTTCTCATGGAATCCCTAAGGTTCCAGGGAACCCCAGTTGAGAAATACTGATCTAAACTAATCATTTCCATTTAGAAGATAGCAACAAAATATTTTACTTTACTACAATAATGGAAACCGAATTCAGTTAGATAATGTATTTGCCTTTTTTGTCTTGCAAAGTACTTGGTGACCCCATTGGTGATGGTGTCATGTAAAAAGCACCATCACTGGTGTGACATAAAAAGCACAGGTGCCAGTGCCATCTAAAAGGCACCTGGTATATTCTGTAAAATGGTTGGCATTAGGAAAGGCATCCAGCTGTAGAAACCATGCCAAAAACTGTCCAACACATGCCAGCATGGAAAACAGGAGTTAAATGATGGTGGCAGCGGCAGTGTAGACTCCTATCTCTGTTAGGTTTATTTTGAAATCTCTTGATTCTAGTTTCGGCTTCCTTAACTGGAATTTTTTCTCCAAATCTTCAACTAGGTATAGAATGTATCGTCTCAGAAATATGGAACATATTCATAAGGAAATTCCAGAATATGTAGGGCTTTAAAAAGGTGGAACCAATCATTGTCTCTCTTCACTGAATGTTATTTTTCCCTGTCAACATTATTGTAATTAGTGCAAAGCTTGTAGTGTTGAACACAAGAATAATGAGGCAAGAATAGGCAAATGGGATGATGATAACTGAGTAGCATGTAACATGGGTCCAAGATATAGGGGGCAGAAGTCATTAGAGTTGTAGTAGAAAAGGCTACTGTACATTTGCATCCCCCACCACCACCAAGTAGATCGACAGAGAAGATATTTTCTATAAAGGTTCATTCATTCATCAAGTTGCTTACTCATCATCACCACTGCCACCACCTCCATGGTTTTCTTCTGTGACTGATTTTGGTATCTAAGTGTATCTGTTATCTTGTTCCTTTAAGTTGCTAATTACTAATTTCCAAGAATGAAAGCAGATATCCGTTTGGAGATTACCAATTAATATAGAGGAATTCTGTTATAGTGTTACATAACTTCCAGCAGTTTTAGGATTGGTCCCCAGTTAAGCAATCAACACCAACAGTTCCTTCTCTTATAGCTCCCTATTTCAGCACTATCGTCATAATTATCATTGTCACTGTCATCATCATCGTCAGTAGCAACAAGTTCTGGCAGTGCTAAGTAAAACTGAACCATTTATGTGATGAGTAGGTGTTTCAGTAAATAGCAAACGAAAGGAAGGAAGACCTTACATTCTTTGCTTCTGGTTACATAATATAATTGATAAAAGCAGGCATCCTGTGTATATGGTTTCTCTCCTGGTATCATCTCTCCACTCACTATCTTTAGATAGACATTTCCTCATTTCCAATCAGATTAGACATGCTTCATTTAAACATGGCATCATATTAACTTGTTTCTCATTCATCCAATTAACTCAGTTTTCTTCTTTGAATTTCAGGATCCATATTGGTGATACAAACAAATGATTACATTGTTCCTATAATGGCATTCATCCTCCATGCTGATTCTGCTTCTATAAAAAACTTCATCGAACATATTAACAAAGCAAAGGTAAAGGAGTTTCTCAGTCTGTGGACGAAACTAAGTCCTTCTTTCCTCAAGTCATTATCTTTACCTTAATGTTTTTATTATTCAATTGTAGATGATCAGGTCAGGTAGGTAAGAGTCCAATACGGTGTACTCAATATAAACTATACAAACACAAGACATAGAATGGGATAACCAGCAAGTTGACAGAAAAGAAGACTTTGCATGTGGCAGAATACACATACATAGTTAGTAGTAAGAACCACTATGAAATTAATTCTTTCATATGCTTGGAGGACTCCCTAGAAGTTGTTGATAGCTTCTATGACCTAGGTGACACTGTTAGTAGTAGTAGAGAATGTGCTTCGAATGTGTAGTAGCCTTTTCTACTGCTTCTATAATGACCTCTGCCCCTCAGAACTGACTGTGTTCAAACTACCTCCATTCAGGCATTTCCACCCTCTCTGCTTATCTTTCACTCATCACTCTTGGTGTGTTCAATGTCCCAAGCTCTGCATTAATCACTGTGCCCACTCCTCCTTTTCTCAGAATGTCAACCTTCTAGATTTTTATTTACACAGATTCAAAAGGGACATTAATAACACCAGTATCAGTGATCTAGGAAGACTTGCAAACACTACAGGCACTGCTCCTTGCTCCCAGACACAGCAACTAAAAAAAGGGAAAAGAGATTCTCTCTAGGAGAATCTCTTTTCCTTAATCCCAGTGCTTTATGGGTTAAGAGTCACCCTGCATCTGCATATGTTCATATGAGCCTGGGAAAGTTGTTTTGTGGAAGATTACCAGTTATTCATGCATGAAAGTCCTTCTTCTCTACACCACTGATGTGTATCAAAGGGAAAAGACCATCAACTTAAACTGATACAGCTTGGCACCAGTCTTGTTGTTGCAGACACTGGTGTCAAGACTTTATTATGATTAAAGTCTTATAATCATATTTAAATAGATGACAAAGACTAGAAAAAACTATACAAATACATCAACTGCTCCTTTTGTCACTAGTGTCCATATAAAATTTTCCTCGAGAGAAGGTGGAAGTACTTCCACTTTGGGGAGGACTATTCTTGAGTAAAATACATAGCTCCAAAAAAAACAAGGGGGTGTGGTCCACATTCTTTACGTCTGCCAAAGATTTCAGGTAGTTAGTTGGTTGAATTCACTTTTTACTGAAAGAGACTTGATCAATAAAGGTTGAAAAACAGCTTATTAAAAAAATAAAAAAACTGATAAAATCTTTTCACTCTTCTAATTGTTCTACCTCATCTAGGCATTAAATTTTCATTTTTAGTCAATGTCCTTCTTATCACAAGTCTTATAATCATTGCAATAAATAGATTTGCTGTGACAAAGTAATTTTTTTTTTTTTTTTTCAGCTCTTGTTTAATGAAGCTAACCAACCTGTTCGACATCAGCTATACCAAACCATAGGGGACATTAAAACTTCTCCAAAAATACAATACCGAAGTTCATTCCAGGAAGGAAAATATGATAAATTTACTGATCCTTCTCCTTCCCCAAAGTTTCATGAGAAAAGCCGACCAAACTCTTTCTCTTTTACCAAACAAAAGCTTCAGAACAGCACTTCTGAACAAACAATGATAAGCCCACTTATTGTCTGTGAAAGTCCATCTCCAGAAACACAAACAGGTTCTTCTCTTCTGCTGCCAACCTCAGAAATGAAGACAAGCCATTCAATGCCATCTTGTGCTAGTTCTGACTGGCTTTCACGAGGAGTTGCAGAAGAGACAAAATGTAAATCAGAAAGAAAACGCAAGACTGAAAAACGGTACAATACTGCTGATTCTATCCAAGAACTTAAAAGAAAAGAACATCCTGATAATACTATTCATAAAAGATTCTCATGGAACTCAGGTTCAACTCATAAAGAGAATCGACAAAGTCTCTACAAACATGTAAGTTCAGACAGTATCCGCAGTTCAAGCGGAGTGAGTTCAACTTGCTCTTCTCATTTGAGTCCTGATCATGAAAACAATGAAAATGAAGAAGAAACAACTCCAGTAAATGTTCCAGAAGAACCATTGCTGACTGAACCAAATGAGAACTATTTAACTCTTAACACAGAAAACAAGAGTCTATCAAAGTCTATGCCTGATATAGCTGCTCTTCTACATGATGTGTGTCCAAGTGAAATGAAAGATGGTATTTCCTCTGTAGATATCACAGGTCTTGATGTGAACTACGAAGGCTTAAACCATACGCAGGTTCTGGTTATTAAAAAATACCTCCTATTGAACAGCAATAATGAATCGTAAGTTAATATTTTATTTTATTTTATAAAAATCTTAACTGCATTAAACAAACTTGATATAAAAATGCCAATTCATCTTTATTGTAAGAAGACATTGTCTTGTAAGCTACTTAGCAACCTTACTAGTGCCAATGCTATGAAAATAGTACCCAGCGCACTCTATAAGGTGGTTGATATTAGGAAGGGCATCTTCCAGCCATAGAAACCATGCCAAAGCTGACACTAAAGTTTGACACAGTCAAAAATGATTGGATTCCATCAAACCATCCAAACCATGACAGCATGGAAGATGGACATTAAATGATGATGATGATAGTGGTGGTGATGGCAGCAACAGCTTAGTTGAGGAAGTTAAGTATTTAGTGTATATTTTTACTTCCAAGGTTTGGAAGGTGGAGAATTGGTAGAATCTCCTGAGGTCACCATTGCCTTTCACCCTTTTAGGGTCAATAAAAGAATACCAATCTGCTATGGTGGATTAGTAGAACTATTAGAAGGTCAGGCAAGATGCTTTGCAGTGTTTTTTCCTGTTGTTTGTGTTTTGACAGCAGTGTCTGCAACAACAAGACTGGTGCTAAGTTGTATCAGTACAAGTTGTATCAGTACAAGTTGACAGCCTTTTCCCTTGGATACTGTTATGTCTCAAGCTACTGCTATCTAGCACCTTCGGATGATCTCTACTCAACCGCTACTCGACTGCTACTCAACACTCCCACCATGGCCAGACTACCTCTATTTATATGTCTTGGGAGATCCTACTTCTTCGACAGCGGTGGTCTACACAACAGATACACATCAGTGGTGTAGAGAAGAAAGACCTCCATTCATGAACAACTGCAAGTCTTCCACAATACAACTTGCTCAAACTCATATGTACATGTGCAGATGCAGGGTCACTTATAAGGGACAGAAACCCTACAGAGTTTAAACTTTGTTGTTGTTCAGCCTTAGGTCAGCAATGCTTGAACAGCTCTATAATCAAAGGTGTTTTACTGTTATTGTACCATCTTTGAGTCCTTCATTTTTAAGATAATTGCTTGTGATTCAAGGTAAATTTAGCTGCTTTTTCTAGCAGCCTAATGAACACCCATTGGCATATTTGGGGTTTGCTACATAAATAGGCCTCTAAGGATTTTTTAACTAAAGGTAATTAAAAAGGTTTGTCGTGTTTCTTATTTCAAAAGTTATGTCTCAATTTTGATTCAGCATTATGTTTTAAAATAAAATCTATTTCTAATGAATTTTAAATCAATTAACTTAATTTGTTTTTCCAATTCTGTAATTTCAGGGAAGTGTGACATTGACTTTGAGATAACAAGTTATAAATGGTAAACCAACCAGAAGATAATGAGACCAGTCACTGATATTTTCTTTCAGTCACCTTCAGATCTCTACATTTTTTGACACAAAACATCTTTGACTGCTTCAGTTGCTTTCCTTCAGTGGCATTCACCACTACTCTAAGGCAGCCACCAAAGCTCCAACTCCTCATTGAGTTAGTTACTACATTGGAGGCAGCCACTATCACCACCACTTCCTTTCCTCATTGAAGCAGTTACTAAACAGAGGCAGCCACTGCCACCACCATCATCACTGCACTTTATTGAAGCATTTACATACTCATGGGGGCAACTGTACACTCATGAAGGCAGTCCTCAACTTATACTCTCTTTGTCTCTTGTTCTTGAGTCTCAAATATATTCTACATTAAGTTTTTCGATTGAGTTAACGTATCTCTGAAAACCAAGAGATTCTTTGTTAAATTACTCATTATCTAAACTGTAAGTTTGCTTATGTATGCATGTATGTATTTATTATCGTGAATTACTCTCCAGTTAGACCAGTGACTAGCAGAAAACCAGGAAACAAGTCACAATTCCCATCATGTGTTTCAACAGTTCCACATAATTTGTGTGTTAAAAAAAAATACTCAAAAAACATCACCAATGCAAAGTTATTCTGAAGAACACACATATTTGGCAGAAAATGGTATTCTTTTAATCCAGACAGTATATTTATTCGGTGAAACAGTTGTAAAGCAACATAGGAAGAGTGGATATCTTTGAACAACTGGTATCCCAAACTTCTGTGTCATACCATGTCATTTACCATCCATGATGTTGTGGAAGATAAAGTTAGTACCCTTATTCTGAAGCTGTTAACCAATCACATTCATACAAACCGTTATGACTCATTAAGTATCTTCAAAATACCATGACTTTTTGTTTTCTTTATTTTTTGATTTTAATATTATTATAAATTGGTCCAGTACCAAGCTTGTTTCACTTTATTTCTATTACTAGAAATATCAAATGTGGAAGTCTGTAGGGTTTCCACCAGCCAAACCCACAATGATATCCTAGTTTTTAATTCCTACTACCCAAAATATATATCATTTGTACAAACAATAATCCAGTTATATAACAACATGTTTAAAGTGAATTACAACTGTATGTTTACATTTAAAGTAAGCAGTATGTTTGAAACTGATTAAGTTATATATTTAGTTCTAATTCCATAACTATACTAACCTCTTTAGACATACTACCTGCTAATAGTTACAGTATCATTTATACCTATACTATCTTTTTGATATATATATTATGCTATCGTCACTTATTGTATCTCCCAGTACTATATTCTATAGTGATTCTATCAATTTTAACTGTACTATATTTTATAATTTCAGCTATAAGCTATGTTATCGTCTAACACTACACTTAATGTGGTAACAGCCATTTATTGGTTGTAAAATTAATTCATTGAATCACTCATATGTCTTAAGTTCAAAATTAAGTTTTGACTTTACCTAGTAAAAGCAAAATAGTTGAGTGGGTAAGACAGACTACTGGCCCATCAAACATGAGTTCAGATCCACTGTAGCTATTTCAATGTATTTCTGGGATAAGATACTTTATTCATGTGTACATACCTCCGGTTACCACACTGAATATTAAATATCTAGATTTCCAGAAAACATTTCTTGTGATAGACTGTAATCTTTTCCAGGAGAATTTTTTTTAGTTCAGCTTACATATATTATAGTTAATCACTAACCCTGGTTGTTGTTGTTGTTGTAACACCCATACTAGCCCTGGTTGATCTCAGTATGAAAGAATTAAAACATATCTATTTACATTACAAAGTTTGAGCTTTGGAGATAGAAATATTGTGAATTTGTATCCCATTTCTGGTGTTGTAACATGCAATGGGTATGACACCAGATTTATGTAACATGCAATGGGTTAAGACACAAAACTTCTCTTTCAGTGGTTTTATGATATGTCATGAGTAAGATATCAATTTTACGTTCCATTTCCTATGTTGTAATATGTCTGGGTAAAACACAATTTATATTCCCCCTCTGAGGCAATTCCTTGAGTAAAGCATTGTATTCTTCCTGCTCCAATTACTAAGCAATGAAGAAGTGAGAACTTTGGTTGGTAGTGTTCATAATTTACCTCTTGGTCTTCAGTGGACAAAATGCTTAACCTATTTAAAAAGAAGATAGGCATTGTATCATTGTAATAATAGCTGTTGAAGTATTCCAATAACCTTCTTGATTTAAGAGGACCAATAATCTGACTTTTACTTTATATACATATTTTTTAATCTGTTCAAAATATAAAGTACATTGATATTAAAATAGACATCAGCATGAATTATAAAATTATTGTTCGGGGAGGGTAAGAAAAATCCGGTAACACAGGTGATATAATGTCACAGATAAAGGTGTTTATTGCAGAGATTGAACTCTTGATTTTCAGCCAATATCCCTGCACCTTAGATACTTTTTGTCAAAGGAAGAATGGCATAGACAGAATCTTTTCTTTTTTGCTTTTTTAGTACCTTCAAAACTGATTTGAGGAAGGGAAGAAAACCAGACACCTGCCCAAATGTTTACAACAGAGTAAACTCCATTAAAGTTACTCAAGAGTCAGGTATGGGTATCAAACTGAGTGACTGATTGAGTATGTCAACCCAGAACAAGGACAATACTTCTGATGAGTGTCCATATAGTTTCCATCTACCATTTTTATTCACAATGTTTTAGTTGACTCATGGCCATAATGAAAGACATTTGATTAAATGTAAAGCTAATATCTATTTGAAACCTAGAACAATCAAGTAATGACACTAAATTACTGGTATCTATTCTGGAGGTCAATTACCGGTATCTATTCTCAGAGGTCATAGGCATGGCTGTCTGACTAAGAAGTTTGCTTTCCAGCCTTGTGGTTTTGAGTTCAGTCTCACTGCATCCCACTGCATGGCACTTTATGCAATATAGGCCCAGACTTGATCAAAGCCTCATCAGTGGATTTGGTTGATGGAAACTGAAAGAAACCTATTGTATGTATGCGTGTGTGTGTTTGCTCATCATTGTGTCCTTCGTTTCCAGGCTTTTGTGAAAATCCATGGGGGAATATTACATTGCTTCAAAACAGGCAATGGTCAGCAACAGGAAGGTCATCCAGCCATAGAAAATTTGCCCAAACAAATTTCATTTGACCCTGGAAAAGTGGGCATTAAATCAATGATGATAATGAAAGAAAGGAAAATCAAAATCTAGTGATTTACTATCACCATAACATAAAGGTATAACACTCACATATATAGCCATGTGGAGGTCTCTGTACAGTCATTCAACTTGCTGGAAATCTCCTTCGGAATAAACCATATTTTTTAGATACATTGGATAATGTAGTCTGGATACATTGTGTCTAAAAAAAAAAGATTGGATGATCATTATTGGACTGTTTTTGGTTATAGTTTTGCTTGATCAAAGCCGACCTAAAGATAACAGCAACTACAATGTCCTTAAGCTAGCATGGAAACTTCTCTGTCGTACATTGACCTCTAAGAAATAACAACCAAATCACCCTCAAAATTCCCCCTCCCCTCACTTCCATCATAGATTTGTCCATTTTGAGATGACATGAGATTATTCAACCACAATACCTTCTGCAACATGGGAGCAGATTTGTGCTGTTTTTCATCAATTTAGATTTGAAAGGTCACTGTGTTTTAAAGATTAGTTTTTGTAACACCAATTTGTACTTTTACTTTAACAATGATATATTTTATTGTCTGCGGTTTACACATACACACATACCCAGATAGAGTAGTATGTTCTGAATTTGATAAAGCATTATATGACACCAGGTCTATTAGCCAATAGTCTAGTCTCCTTATAATTCAATTATTCTCAAGAATGTCGCAAGTACTGTCCTTCTTCTTCTGATTGAGTCATAAAAGACAATTTTATTGCCTCATAAGGAATTTTAGGATGGTTTTTTTTTTTAGGAAGTACCTATGCGAGAAGTCATGCTAACAAAGACACAGTAAGAAGTGTTAAGATTAGATCTAAGGATAGTAGGATCCACTGTTATATGTATAATGAAATGACTATGACAGTTTCAAATGATTAATGCCTATTGTTATACTAAAACTTATCTATGGCAGAATTGTTTCAACATTGCATAAAATACTGTATTAGTTATGGCACTTTATATTCTGAGTTCAAATCTAGTTTATCAACTTTCCTAGGTTGATTAAATAAGAACTTATCAAGTACATGTAGGACCCCTGTTGGTTAATATTGGCCATATGTCTGGACATATATGTGAAGAATATTTTGAAGAAGACTGGCAGTTACCTAGGCATGCAAGTTTTCTCTCCTTTCTACTAATGTTTATCCACCAACTTAGGTCACTACAGCTTGGCCCCAGTTTCCTCACTGATATTAGCCTCAGAATGCAAAGACACTATGAGGCATCTCACATGACCTTCTAATAGTTTTAGTTTGGCTAGGTAGTTAGAGCGTTCGGCTCATGATCATAAGGTTGTGAGTTCAGTTGCTGGCAGTGTGTTGTGTCCCTTACCAAGAGACTTTATCTTGTGTCGTTCCAGTGCAATTAGCTGGCAAAAATGAGTTGTACCTGTAATTCAAAGGGCCAGCCTTGTCATATTCTGTGTCACACTGAATCTCCCTGAGAACTACATATAGGGCACACATGTCTGGGGAGTGCTCAGCCACTTGAATGTTAATTTCACAAGCAGGTTGTTCCATTGATCAAATCAACTGGAACACTCATCATCATAACTGACAGAGTGCCAATAATAGTGCTAGTAATTCACCATCCTGGTAATTGTTTTATCGACCGTAAAAGGACGGAAGACAAGGTCAACTTTGGTGGGATTTGAACTCAGCATACAAAGAATTGAAACAAATATTGTTGAGCATTCTATCCAACACTTTAACAACTCCACCAATTTAGCCTTTAATCAAGTGATAAGGGCGATTTAACAGTGGTTAAAACTAGCAAAAGAAAAATCTGTACAAGCCTTCATAAACTAAAGAAAAGTCTAACTGGGAGGATTTAGCGTGTTTGAATGTTCAATGTGAATTACAAGGGGTTAGTAGCAGGAAAGAAAGCTAGACTAAATTCTTTCCTCAGAAAAGAAAAAAAAAACTTTTCTCATCAATCATTCTTACTCCCTAGTTCTTATCAAAAAGGGAACAACCATAAATATCAACCTGTGTCCCCTACATTGACATCCTCTTCCAGCATTTACCACCATCACCAACCTTGTATATTTTCTAAACATGGGATTATCTATTTCCACAGCAAATTATGTATATGTCAAAGATTAGCTCTTTTTTAAAAAAAAATTTTTTTTAATTCCAAATAATACAAAATATCAGATTCAGTGAATAAATAAATGTACCTTCTTACTATGCACACACACACACACACCCATTTGTAAGAATGTATTATTCATCCCTCTATCATCATCTGGTTGAGCTTGCTCAGACATTTTTAACCTGTGAACACCATCCTTTTCGGTCCTGTAGTCTTATACATATCTTGGAGAATTCATCCCACCAAGAAAGAGTCATATGGAGATCTCCCACCTGTGTCAACCATTGTAAGGGAAAGGTGCTTATGCTTTGCAAGACATTGCTAGCAAGTTAAACAAGGGCTATGAATGCCAATGCATGGCTGTACTCAAACAGGTTGTCCTCCATTATATGCGAAATAAATTCATTCCGTCATCACTAACAAATTAAAAGTGCCTACTGCTATTTTCTGTTTGTTTTTTTATTTGCAAATCTTTCGCACTTCTTCCTTACATAATCTTCTAATCACAGAATTAAATTTGCAGCTGACTAGGTTAACAGGGTGTCGGTTTATCATTTGAAGTGTTGTCAGATCACATCCATTCACCAATGCTGCATCGTGTTCATCCATACTAAACACATTTAATCTGCAATAGTCCTGTCTACTTAGCTGTAAATAGTTACTGTGAGGAATAAGTGCTGCTTATTCCTGTATTGAAGACAAAATGAACACTGCATATATAATATATATATGTATATGTATGTATGTATATATGTGTCAAGCCTAACTGTGTTTATCTGCATCTTGGATCTCTCTTATAGCCACTCTTGATGTTAAGAACCTAACACTAGATGAAAAATTTAGTGTTTAAGTTCAAATTCATTTGAGCTCTGCTAAGTGTTTTTTATACAGAACATATCTAGCTCTCACCTACTGCCCATGTATATATAGATATATGTGTGTGTGTGTGTATAATACGTGTGTTTTGTAAACTTACAGTATCAAGGTGAAGAACTACCATGGGTGTCATTGATGATGGAGGTGTCCGCACTATGGTTATATCAACCAATTTTATTATGACACAGACTAAAGAAAATAATACAAAATCATTTCAAAACGAATGTTTTAGAAAAGTGATTCAGACTCCAAGCTAGATGTTCTCTTCCATCAGTATTGTTGTTATCTAGTTCTGAGATAATCAAGAACAAAGCAAAATATGTAAAATTTTAACTCTTTTCTGATTATTTTTCTATCAAAATAACTGCCTGTTTTAATTAATATTTTTTTTTTAATCAATGAATTATTTGGAGAAATTTAGTTTAGTAACTTTTTGTTTTTTCATTAATTAAGCTTGTATATTATAACATAACAAAAATGTCTCTACATAAAACAATGATGGAAGGTTTTAATTAAAATATGAACACTTTAAAACCGGTGGATTTTTTTCTATTTAAAGAGTTTGAGGCAGTCTCGGACTGGTTGACATCAAGAGTTAATCTTTTGTTGTATGGGTTGACATCATTTTGGAATATCAAACATATATACTTCCAATTCTATGTTACATGAATACAGTTGGATATCTCCACATATACAACAACATACTGGATCCTTGTCTCGTTGAGATTGAATAGGAAAGAAGCAAATAATGGCGATGGTGTTGGTGGCGGCAGTGGTGGTGTTATGCCAGCTCTGAAACAAGTGTTGAAGTCTTCTATCAAATATTCCCACAGTACAGTGTACAGTAATAACTTCTATTTTTGTAGTCACTTTGTACAGTTCTGGTGTAATTAAAAATATCTTCTACCTTGAATCTTTTTATTGTTGTTGTTTTGTATTTTTTTCCTTACACTCCTACAGATGATAGACTTCAGTGATCAGAAGTATCCATCAATGACTGGTAAGCAGTATTGATTCCATGAGGGTAGGTACTGTCAGTAATATTAGCCCCAGTATTTTACTGTTGCCTTATTTTATTGATTCTACAAGAATGAAAGACAAAATCAACCTCAGTAAGAATTGAGCATAAAAGGCCCCAATTAAACATACTTTATTTATTCTACCAATCAACTGCCCTTTGTTTTGTGTGTCATCATCATCATCATCATCATCATCGTTTAACGTCCGCTTTCCATGCTGGCATGGGTTGGACGATTTGACTGAGGACTGGTGGACCAGGTGACTACCCCAGGCTCCAATCTCATTTGGCAGAGTTTTTACAGCTGGATGGCCTTCCTAACGCCAACCACTCCAAGAGTGTAGTGGGTGTTTTTACGTGTGGAAGTTAGTTAGCTTCAAGTATGTATACAGCTAGTAGTATAAATGACAAATGGTGAACAATACGTGATAAAAAGAGTTTATTAACCCTCTTAAATTACACGCTTTGTCCCATACTGAAATCAAGGGAAATTTCAATAAGCTGACAATCACCATACAACTCGCAGTTTAACAATTAATGTTGCTAAAAATACAAATAAAAATCTGAGATTGTAAGGAATTGAAGCATTCTTTACATTCTTGGAGATATATATATATGTATGTATGTCATCAGAAAATTCTATTCTGGTATGGTCCACTTAACAGAATTTTCTGATGTTAAGTGGACCATACCAGAATTTTTGGCTCAAGTCAACTATAACAAAATACTCCAAATCCTTGTTGAAATATCCATGTAAATGGAGTCTGGACTGGCATCAAGTCATAAGTTGTAATTTAATATTATTATTACAACTAGAGAGAGAGAGATGTATGTGTATATATATACAGAATGCAGTGAATAAACTGTCATTTAAATTATGCAAAAATGAAAATAACACTGATACCTCATTTTAACAGATACATCTACCAAAATTACATAAAAATATCTTGAAATATTAAAGAGTGAATTTATTCAATAAAATCGCCATTGGCTTTAACCACGGCCTCCAAACAACTTTGGAATCTCCTGCAACTCCTCTGGACGGTCTCCTTGTATATAAGTTGATGAATGTTACCATAATCCTTGCTTTCAGTTCATCTTTGGTATTACAAGGAGTTTTGTTGGTCTCTTGCTCAACCTGTTGTCAGACATAGGGTCTTCCAGCAGCCACCCTCTTGATCCAGGGCAGCACTACATCCTCCAAGCACATGATGTAGGCCACCATGTTGAGTCTGAGACCATGTGGGAAGATGAATGGAGGCATAACATCGCCATCGCTAGTGATCACTCCAAACACTGCCAGCGATTTCGGGGGAGGGGATAAGTTGCTTATATCAACCCTCAATACTCAACTGGTACCTATTTTATCAACTCTAAAAGTGAAGTCGCCCTCCAGGGTAATTTGAACTCAGAACATAAAGATTGAGAAAATGCCAGTAAGCATTTTGCCTGGTATGCTAACAATGCTGCCAGCTCACCGCCTTATAAATTAATTCAGTGTTATATTGGGTGCTTTTCACTTAAGCATATGCAGATTGCGTGACTATGTATATGTGTGTGTATATGATGGGCTTCAGAATAGTTTCCATTCATCAAATTCCACTCATGGAACATTGATCAACCTGAAGATATGCTAGAAAACACTTGGTTGAAGTGCTATACAGTAGCATCAAACCAGCAACCATGTGTTTTGTTTGTAAAGCAAATGTACTGCCATGCCATCACCCAAAATTATTATTAAAACAATATTAGTTATTGACTAATTCTGGTTTTTTTTTTTTTTTGCTCACTGCTTAATTAAGTCTAATTAGCTTCAGAATATTCACTGCATTAGCTGTTATTACAAACTTAAGTGTTCTGACCCTTCATGCAAAAGAAAAGTCAAGTAAATATTAAAATCAATGGAAAAGGACCGTAATGAAAAAAGATCATTAATATCACACAGATATTGGACCCATGTGAAGGTGCATGGCTTAGTGGTTAGGGCATTTGGCTTATGATCGCAAGGTTGTGAGTTCAATTCCCAGCGACGCATTGTGTCCTTGTGCAAGACACTTTATTTCACATTGCTCCAGTTCGCTCAGCTAGCAAAAATGAGTAGTACCTGCTGAATCTCCCTGAGAACTACATTAAGGGTACATGTGTCTGTGGAGTGCTCAGCCACTTGCATGTTAATTTCACAAGCAAGCTGTTCCGTTGATTGTATCAGCTGGGACCCTCGTCGTCGTAACTGACAAAGTGCTCGTTTTGAATTAGACCGATATATTTGCCCAATTTATTACCTGAGACACAGTGTAGCTTCTGCTGTGGTAGAAGCACTTTGGACATGGTCTTCTGCTTTTGCCGAATTCAATAAAAATGCATTGAGCAGAACATGCCTATGTATGCAATGTTCACAGACATCACAAAGGCTTTCAACACAGTATCTGGTGATGAACTTTGGGTGGTTCTTAAGAAAGATGGATGTCCTTGAAAGGTCATCAACCTGGACAGGTTCCTGCACGAAGGGTAGTCCAAGATAGCAATACCTCAAGTGAGTTTGTGGTCACAAATGGAGTTAAGGGTGTGTACTTGCTCCAGCACTGTTCTCCCTCTATCTCACAACAGTGTTTCAGCATAATGTTGATTTGTACAATGCCAAGATATGCATTACGAGGTTCCTAGTGTGGGAGAAGCTGTTCGCTGATGATAGTGCACTGGTTGCTCACAGCACTGAAGATATGTGGAAACGGGGAGATAACTTTGCCAGAGTTGCACAACAGTTCAACTTAAAGATTCGCATCAGAAAAGCCAAATGCCCCTACCAATCCATGGAGAACCTAAATTCCCTTCTAACAGAAGCAAACATCATTATTGGATATGAAAGACTGGCCTATGCAAAACATTCAAATACTTAGGCAGCACCATCTCAGATAATGTATGTGTGGACCAGGAAATCACATACGGAATGAACAGAGCTAATGCTTTATTTGACAGGCTGCAGGAGATACTGTGGAAAAATAGGCATGTTAAGTGTAAGGTGTACCAGATTATAGTGCTTTCTTACCTGTTGTATGGAGCTGAAACCTATACACTCTATAAAGCTCAAGTAGACAAGTTACATACGTATATCATAAGACAGCTATGACAAATCATAAATATCACTCTGTTTGAGAATATAAGGAATGAAGAGGTCCTATGACATGCTGACCTACCTCCTATGTTGAAAATCCTCATTGATAGAAATTTAAGTTCGTTAGGCTACATACACAGGATTGGCAGTTGCAGACTCCCCAGACAAATCTTTTACTCTCAACTGTGTAAGGAGAAAAGAAACCAGAGAAAGCCTTGACTGAGATTTAAAGATACTGCAAAAAGGAACATGGTTTGGAAAGGAATTGATAAAAAAAAATGGCAAACCCAAGCGAAAAAACTGACCAGTATGGAGAAAGCTTATCAAGTCATATCAAAGCCATGAATAGTCATAGTTGCGATTATTGTATGAAATGGTGTGGCACTTGGGGCTTATGTTTGAATGGAGAAATTGCTAAAGAAACCACTGAGCCAACCAATTGATAATTCAATGAGAGGTTCCATTAAATCATTGGTCTGCAACCAGGGTCCGTATGGCCCTTGGGAGTCTATATTAGACTTTGTTGTTAAAATTTATCTGCAACAAATTGGTTGTACTTCTACAATACACAAAATATTTTTTTATAGAATTCCTAGTAATATTTAAGCAAGATTTTGTTTTTATATACAATAAATGACTATGCAGGTCCAATAGAGTAAAACAGGAATTGGAGGGGGTCTATAGACTAAAAATGGTTGAGAACCACTGTATTAATTAGTTTATGTTTTATGTTATGAAATCTCACGTGTTTTAACATCGTTGGACTGTTTAAGCTCATTCCATATTTGATTATTAATAAGCTGTGTTCCTTGATGCATTATGGAACACAACGCCTGATGAAGTTCTCAGTTTTTTATCTTTTTTCTTTTAAGAAATAATCAAATCTTTATATATCATGATATCTATTCATTAAGAAGGAAATAATTTCCTGCAGCACAAGTGTTTTTCCTTCTTTTTTTTTTTTTTTTTTTTTCATTTTCAAGTATTTAACAGTAAGTGTAGGTTATCTTCTGCTAAATCCTTACTTATATGTATACACACATGTGCACCACACACATACATTCTCTTTCTTCCTTTTTTCTCTCCTCTCTCACACACACACAAACACACATACACATACATGCAGCTAAGTAATAAATCCTAAACAGCTGGCGTACATGATATTCCTATTTATAAACATTTAGCTCTCTCTCTCTCTCTCTCTCTCTCTCTCTCTCTCTCTCTCTCTCCATCCCTCTCTCTCTCTTTCTCTTTGAGACTATTTTTTTCTGCTAGAATCTTCTCTACTTTGATATCTCCTCCTTAAGGAAATGCAGACTGTAGTGTTCTGACAGAGCATTTATCTTTTTTAAGAAACTTGATCAAATATCCAACAACAACATTGTACAAACTTACTAAATTTCACTCAAAGTTCATGATTCTTTGCATTTAATGTTTATTTTGAAAACAACAGAACTTTCAACAAGCCTTAAATCATACATTTATCTACTAATATGGAAGATTAAATTTCAAACAGATGGCAAGTTTTAATTTAAGACAGTTTGTTTTCTGCCAACAAAGTTCACTGGTCACAATCTAAGAGGAAGAAATATATATATATATATATATATATATATATATACATATATATATATATAGATAGATAGATAGATAGATATAGATATATATATAAGTATCATCATCATTTAACATCCGCTTTCCATGCTAGCATGGGTTGGACGATTTGACTGAGGACTGGTGAACCGGATGGCGACACCAGGCTCCAATCTTATCTGGCAGAGCTTCTACAGCTGGATGCCCTTCCTAACGCCAACCACTCCGAGAGTGTAGTGGGTGCTTTTACATGCCACCGACATGAGAGCCAGTCATGCGGAACTGGCAGTGGCCATGCTCAAAATGGTGTTTTTTATGTCCTACCTGCACAGGAGCCAGTCCAGGGGCACTGGCAACGACCTTACTCGAGGCACTGGCAACGACCTCACTCGAGGCACTGGCAATAACCTCGCTCAAGGCACATCATCATCATCATTTAACATCCATTGTCCATGCTGGCATAGGTTGGACAGTTTGACCAAGGCTTGTAAGCTAAGGAGCTTCACCAAACTCCAGTCTGATTTGGCATGGTTTCTACAGCTGGATGCCCTTCCTAACAACAACCACTCTGAAAGTATAATGGGTGCTATTATTAGCCACTGGCACAAGTGCCAGTTGCGTGACACCTGTATCTGCCATGACCATGTTTTTATTTGGCTTGATAGGTCTTCTTCTCAAGCACAGCATATTGCCAAAGGTCTGTCATTTGTCATTGCCTCCACGAGGCCCAGCTCTCGAAAGGTGCTTTTAACATGCCACTAGCATGGGTACAAGTTATGCAACACCAGCATCAGCCACATTGCCTCTGTGGGACCTCTTTCACTTGTTTCAGTCATTTGACTGCAGCCATGCTGAGGCACCACTTCGAGTAATTGTCAGTTGAATTAATCAACTCCAGCACTTTTTTTTTTAAAGCCTGTTACGTATTTTATCAGTTTCTTTTGCAGAACCACTAAGATAATGTAAACACACCAACACCAGTTGCCGAGCAGTGGTGGGGGACAAACACACACACATATGACGGGCTTCTTTCAGTTTCCGCTTACCAAATCCACTCACAAGACTTTGGTCAGCCTGAGGCTATAGCAGAAGACACTTGCCCAAGGTACCATGCAGTGGATCTGAACTTGAAGCCATGTGGTTGAAAAGCAAACTGCCTTACCACAGCTATGCTGGCACCTGTATCGTACATTAAGTATGATACATGCTGGCAAGCTATGTATCATACTTAATGTATATACACTGTTGATAGGCCAGTTACTATGGTATTTGTCCTGATATACCATCTCTTATGGACATGCTGCATTAAAAACAATAGATATTAGAGGGAATGAAAACTGGCCCCAGCAGACTGGCCATGCTGGGGCACCACCTGAAGAATTTATACTCGAATGAGTGAACCCCAGTACTTTTTTAAAGCCTGGTACTTATTCTATTGATCTCTTTTGCTGAACTGTTAAGTTATGGGGACATAAACACACCAACACCAGTTGTCAAGCATTGGTGGAGGACAGACACAAAGACACCCACACACACACACACATACAGCGGGTTTCTTTCAGTTTCCGTCTACCAAATCCACTCACAAGGCTTTGGTCAGCTTTAGTAGAAGACACTTTGGTCAGCTTTAGTAGAAGACACTTGCCCAAGGTGCCACACAGTGGAACTGAACCTGGAACCATGTGGTTGGAAAGCAAGCTTCTTACTACACAGCCATGCCTGTGCCTGGCTCTTATACATACAATCTTCTGTTTAGGCAAATGGTTTGACTGTAAAAATTATGCTTATATAATATTCTTATTAATTTCAAAATTAATCTGGTCTGGAACCATCCTTAATATTTTTCCAAATTAACACTCAGTCAACAACGATTGTCTGAAGTTGTATTAAATGTTGTACCAGGACAATCAAAAATTGTTTTTGCTTTATGTTCTTCAGACTCAATGAATTTCTTTAGTCTTTCTTTTTCTCTTTTAATTAGAATGTTTTTTACTAATTTTCTTTTTTACTAATTTTCCTTTTACTAATTTTCTAATTTTCTTGAACTCTTTAATTCATTAGCAAATATGAATATGTATTTTTTTTGGAGAGATGTGAAGATGAAATAATATTCAGAGACATTAAAACCATAAGATACACAATGTGGGGAACACATCATGTTACACGGTTAAACCTTAAATTTCACAATTATGCTTAAAATACTATAAATGAGTAGAAATTAAAGTTGAAAGTTGACAACAATGATTGTCTGTGTTGGATATAAGCAGGCATAGCTGTGTGGTTAACCTTTGGGTCTCAGACTTGATCCCACTTCTGAACACTTCAGGTAGATGTTTTCTGTAACTCACGGGATGACTAAAGCCTTGTGAATAGAAATTGGAAGGAATTACTGGATAGTGGATAAGACCCCCACCTCTCTCTCTCTCTCTTTCACTCACTCACTCTGACTGTATCTTTCTTTTTCTCTCTCTCTCATTTCCCTCTGCTTCCTTGTTCATATGTGGTAACCAAGAATTTCCTCTGTAATAAAACAGCTATTCCTGACTGTCATATTCCAGCCTCTTGTCTGGCACACAGCCACTTCTCTTGGTTCCTCTCTCTTTCTCAGCTTTGGCGCCCGTCTTGCAAGCCCCTTGCCAACCCTGGTGCCACATAAAAAGCACCTGTGCCACATAAAAAGTACCTGTGCCACATAAAAAGCACCTGTACCAGCACCACATAATAAACAGCCAGTCAGTCCACTCAGTAAAGTAATTGACATTAGGAAGGGCATCCAGTCATAGAAACCATACGAAAAACAGATGACTGAAGCCTGGTTGCAGCCCTTTGGCTTGCCATCTGCTGCCAAACCATCCAACTCATGCCAACATGGCAAACAGACACGTTAAGTGATGATGATGATGATGATGATGATGATGATGATGATAAACTTCTAGAGACACTATTACACCATGTCTAACAATAAAGATGGAATAGTCATGGCTGGAATGACTTTAGTTATATGTATTTCTGCTTTACTAGATCCAGCTGATGTGGGACTAAAGAACAGCATCATGTAGACAAGAACATACATTTCCCACAGGAAATACAGTGAAATTAGGTGATTATTTAGAAACTTCAGATTCAATATGGTGTATTGATTGTTGTGTGGAGGCGCAATGGCCCAGTGGTTAGGGCAGCGGACTCGTGGTCATAGGATCGCGGTTTCGATTCCCAGACCGGGCGTTGTGAGTGTTTATTGAGTGAAAACATTTAAAGCGCCACATGGCTCTGGCTACCTGTTTGGGATAAACTTTACAGGTATGAAAGTGCCATCAGGCAGGCCGGCTTGAGGTGTGCCCTGAACGATGAAACCATTCTGCACGCCCTAGTCCAGTGCCCAAGTATTGCTGACCTGTAAGTTTGTCAAACACCTGCTGTCACATGTGGGACAGATCCGG